>NC_073302.1:250073937-250377508 GCF_027595985.1 Sorex araneus | reverse complement strand
GTTGCAAAGAAATACAACTTCAGTTTCAATATTAGGAGTTTGGAAGTCACCACTCTGTCTTAACATGTAAAATACTGAATAGTTGGAAAACCAACAAATCATCTGTGGCCATAGGAGAGGTGTACTGGAGACAGCAGTTATCAACATTGGAGAAGCAGAATGTCCTGGCTTACCTGATAGGACAGTCACATACATCTTCCAAGGAAGAAACAAGTCTCCGCCAGGGAAGGAAACCCTGTCATGAATCATTATCAATCAGTGCTGCTAATCCCAGTGATGAAAACTTCAGGTGACCCCATCGTGAGGGATGGTTGACATGGTAGTAGGACTTCATTCCAGAAGCTTCACCAGTTTTCACAACAAATATGGAGAAAAATCCCATCATGTTTCTAGCGAGTAGTAGGAGAAAGGAACCACTTTTAAGTTCACCAGACCGTGCTTATTAGGGCTTCCCCACAAGTGAAACTAGTTAACGAGCTACCTAACCTGCTGGGATCTTATTAACCTAACTGACCAAATGGAGGGAAAATGCAATTCATACTTAGCCTTCCACACGGGAGAAGGGAAACAAGTAACTACAGTTCACTCTAGGCATTCTGTCTCGTAAAAGCAAGAAAAAAATAAAAATAGAGGTTGGAGAGAGACTTCAAGGGGCTGAGAGTGTGCTATGCATTCGAGAGACCTAGATTTGATTCCCAGGACCATGACCCTGAGCACCACAGGGAGTGGCCCTTAGGACTTCCCATTAAGGCACCCAAACCAAAGTAAATAGATAAAAATAGGGGCCAGTGAGAGCTCAAGTGGTTGAGCATAAGCTTAGTATGATGTGTGAGCCGAGCTCCTCAACACCTTAGGGTGTGGTGCCTATATAAGATAATAAATGTACATATATAATGATATAAACCTGTTACTCAATAAAATAAAAATACAAATTTTGCTTCCTTACATATTAATAGACACAGGTTGTTGCTATATTGTAACTACTGTAAATAATGCTGCAGTGAACGTGGGAATATATACATATCTTTAGATCCTAGTCAGATTTTCTTTATTTTGTTTTGGGGGGAAGGACGGCTCAGGATTACTCCTGGTGGGGCTTGGTGAGGTTTGGGGGACCATATGGAATATTGAGGATCAAACCCAGGTTGACACAATTCAAGGCAAGCGCCCTACTGCTGTATTATTTAGAATGGTCATGATGCTGACCCCCAGCAATGCCGAAATATATACATATAAAGAGAGAGTGAGAACACATGAATTCTGATAGTTATGTAATCTATTTGAAGATTATATATATTTGGGGGGCACTTATACTTAAAATGGGATTCAGGTATGGTACCTCTCTCACTCTTAGAGATGCTTGGGGGATCATGTGCAATGCTGGAGTTTAAACCCAGGCCTCCTGCATGTGCTCTTGCCCATTGAGCTCTCTCTCTCGCCCCTGAAAGCTTTACTTTATAATTATTAACATACAAGTATTATGGAATTTATGTTTGATTCTTAATGACTTAGATAATCTGGTTCTATAACCAAATCCAACCTCATGAATATTAGTAATAATTGAATATGCAAACATCTAAAACAGATCTGGGACACAGTGACAACTCAAGCAATTGCAGTTCTGTAGGGGCTGAAGAGATAGAGCAAACAGGGCTGTAGTATCCCCACATATGATCCCCAGACCCTGCTAGAAGTGATCCCTAAGCTCAGAGCAAGGAGTAAAGCCCTGAGCATTGCTGGATGTGACAAAACGAAACCCCAAGCAAACAAAAGATCTGTATAGCTAAATATCTTGTCCTCTCCTGGCAAAACCTTCAATTTCAGTGAACTATTTTTAATTTGTATCAATAGATATTTAGCTTTAGCTGACTTTAAGGTCTTATATTAAATCTAATGTGTAGTACTGAGTTCTTACTTAAAAGAGTAAGTAAATCGAGAGACTCAAATCTCAGAAGAGAAAGAGAGCAACACGCCACAGAGATGCCTCCAGACCCTGCACTGGACTTCACATCAGGGTCACCCCGGGGGGTGTGGAGGGGAGACAGGTAAATCTCTCCATCTGCCCCAAAAGAGTCCTGGCAGCTGAAAATCTTCAGAACCCAATCACTGACACACTCCCAGCCGATCTCCACAGACTCGAAACAAACCTCATGCATGAAAATGAACCTGCTGAAAAACTCGGGTATGGGGCTGGAGCAATAGCATAGTGGGTAGGGCATTTGCCTTGCACTCGGCCAACCTGGGTTCGATTCCCAGCGTCCCATATGATCCCCTGAGCACCACCAGGAGGAATTGCTGAGTGCAGAGTCAGGAGTAACCCCCGTGCATCATCAGATGTGACCCAAAAAGAACAAAAAACAAAAACAAAAAAGCTCGGGTATGCAAGTTTTATGACCAAAATCTCCAGGCATTCACGGAGTCAAGAATGGGTGATCTCCCCCATCTCTGTGCTTCCTGGAGCCTGGCGGTCACACCCACAAACTGCCTTTGGCATCATATAAGCTCATTAACAGCTATGATCCAGAGACTCACAAATCTCAGAAGAGCAAGAGAATGAGAACAACACACCACAGAGATGCCTTCTCACCCCAAAGTCACCATCCAGTTAAAAATTTAACTATCTGTATCACCCTATTTAAAATTTTAGAATTCCTGGAGCGTGAATGTAGTCAAGCAACATCTCATACTCTGCCCCACTAATTTGAAATAATGGTGGTGGGATGGTCTAATGATGTCAAGATTGGTGTTGGAATATTACGTGTAATAAATTATTATGAGCAACTTTAAAAAATAGTGTCAATGTTTATGCTTTGGGTGGAAAAAAAGAGAAAAAAGCATAGAATTTCTCAACAGGCTGAGCACATGGTTTGTCTGCAGGAGGTCTGGGACTGATCCCCAGCACCACATGGTGCCAGAGCATCAAGCCAGGGATAATCCCTGAATACTGCTGGGTTGCATAGAGTTCTAGAAATATAAAACGAACTTCTTACTAATGTATATCAAAAGACCTCAGGGTTCTGGTATCAAAATCTGCTATCTTGTACTACTACATGTATTACATGTATATACTACACTGCTCTCCTTTTCTTTGCCCAATAATATCCCATCGCATATTATTGAATCAGTTTCCATGCGTAAGTGTGGTTACTGATAATGATAAAACTCAGGAGATAAACTAATTGCATATAATTTTTTTTAGATAAGATAGAGCACTGTTTACTGGTGGGAAAACTCATATAATCTTCTGTATGAAAACAGCATTCTGAACTAAAGAGAGGAAGATTATAATGACGTATTTATTCTAGGACCTATCTTGAAGAAGAATGTTGTGACGTATTTATTCTAGGGCCTATCTTAAAACTGATTCTCCCTAATACATTTGGCTGTGATCTACAGGTGAGAAAATATAACTTAAATGTGTACAAGTCATCACCAGATGACTGTATACTGTATGACAGGCCCAGATAAACCCTGTATTATTGACTACTAAATTTGAGTTTTCTATGATGACTAAACCTTACTAAAATCTTTCTCAGGTTTCTCCCTAAGTTGTGAGATGTATTGGGTTTGATTCCCAGCATAAAACAATAAATACACAGAGCTGACCTTTGAGAATTGAGAAAAAACTAGATGCTGAGCACTGCAAGGTATGGCTCTCAAAAATATTAAATACACAAGTAAAATATGAGCCAGGGAAGGATAGAGGATACTTTTTGGGGGGAGGGGGGCGTACTGGTTGGTGCTCACGGCTTTCTCCTGGCCCTTTGCTCAGGGATCCCGCCTGCTAGTGCTTGGGAAACCACATGGGGTACCAGGGATTAAACCCTGGTAGGTAACATGCAAGACAAGCACGTCTTGCATCTTACTGTACTATACTATGTGTACTATACTATATATTGCTATACTACAGATCTGGCCCCAGAGACTACTTCTTTTAATGGACATTTTCATAGAAAATGCCAATTTAACAGTAATTTTCTTTTCCTTTTTGGTTCACGCCTGGCGATGCACAGGGGTTACTCCTGGCTCTTGCACTCAGGAATTACTCCTGGCAGTGCTCAGGGGACCATATGGGATGCTGGGAATCCAACCTGGGTTGGCCGCGTGCAAGGCAAGCGCCTTATCCTCTGTGCTATCGCTCCAGTCCCTTAACATGTGAGTTTAAGCAAAAGGTAGTAAGGAAGAAAAGAGAAAATATTTAGGAACTTTAAAGATTTTTGTTTTGTAGCATATAATTGTAAATTAATTGTGATTAAAAACTTGATCAGACGATGAAACCAAATACAGAGAAACATGGAGAGGTTGAGGAAATGACTTAGAAGTGGAGCTCTGTGTCACGTGGCTTTGCTTTGTTTTTGCAGAAGCACTGCTTTGAATAGATTTGTTTTCTAATTCTCTGCTATATTCATAAAAGATAAAGAAAACATCTTAATACCCTTTTATAATATGTGAAATATGATTTATAATAGCCTCATTTCAGAATTGAAAGTACAGTTTGGTCTTCTGGAAAGAAAAATATGTGCATCAAATTAATTTGTAGCTCTGGAGGCCAATGGGTTGCTATAACAACCAGAAAAAAATGGTGCAGTAAAAGCTTTCTCTCAAAGATGGATAACTCACTAAATGATGAAATCTGTAAAAGCAGGTATTTGTTATATAAATGCAAGCAAACCCCAAAGACATTCATTTCTTTCATGAGCACCATATCTTGTACTGTGCTAGGAACAGGCAGGGTTCTTATAATGGAGTAAATATTCTAGTGGAGGAGATAGACAAAAAAAAAAAGTAAATAAGTTCATTAAATATTCTAGCTTGTGAGAAAGTATCTAAAATAATAGGATCTGAAGTGGACAAAGCAGAAAATTATTGCTCACATAATATAGGTATTGTAACTGTTGTAACTGTTTTTGGCATATCAAATACGCCACGGGTAGTTTGCCAGCCTCTGCCGTGCGGGCGGGATACTCTCGGTAGCTCGCTGGGCTCTCCGAGAGGGCGGAGGAATCGAACTCCAGTCAGCTCTGTGCAAGGCAAACACCCTACCTGCTGTGCTATCACTCCAGCCAATGCCATACCACCAAAGGGCTCTAAAATAAAGGAAAAAATAATATACAAGACATACGCAGTGGAATATTGTGAAAAATTAAATATTACTTAATATTTAATTTAAATAATAAACATCCAAAGATATTCAATGATAAGAAATGCTCAAGATATGTTAAGGGAAAGACATAGATATAAACTATGGTAAACAACCAGATTTTGATTATATACAACACTTTAAAAAATACTTAATTCACTGGTTGTTTCTGGGCATTAAATGTATAGAATATTCAAGTTTATTCTGATCATAGTTTTTGTATTTCCCATGTTTTCTAAAGTGAATGGGTATTTCATTATGAAATGCTTATTTTATTTTATTTTTGCTTTTTGGGTCACACCCAGCGATGCTCAGGGGTTACTCCTGGTTTTGCACTCAGGAATTACTCCTGGCAGTGCTTGGGGGACCATATGGGATGCTGGGGATCGAACCCGGGTCTGTCGCGTGCAAGGCAAACGCCCTACCCGCTGTGCTATCGCTCCGGCCCCATGAAATGCTTATTTTAAAAGTTGATATAATTTTAAGATAGAAAAATAAAAATGGTAAAGAAAGTACATTTTCATTATTTTTCTGCAATTAAAATTTAGAACAGTAGTACAGTGCGTAGGGCGCTTGCCTTGCACGCACAGTTGACCCAGGTTCCATCTCTAGAACTGCAAACTCGGGGCAGGTTTCCCTGAGCTAGGGACACGTGTCCTTCACCTGCCTTCCGCAAGCCCGTCTAAGCCAGCCTAAACTATAATGCCTTCGCCCTGACTATCCCCTTTTGTAAATGAAAGCTTTCAGATCTGCCAGGCTATATGGGCTGAATTGTAAAAGTTTTGGCAGAGGCAGACACCCACTGGGGCATAAGTGGAGGTGCCCAGGCCAGGCAGTGGTGGGGAGTGACTCAGGACCTCTGATACCAAGCATGTGTGTCCCTGCCTTCTCAACCTTTGCCCTGAGCTCTGCTTTCAGTTTTTTCACAATGGAGATGTTACTGGTGCCCGCTCGAGCAAATCGATGTGCAATGAGATGACATTGACAGTGACAGAATATAGGTATATTATAAATCTTGACTTTAATGGCATTAGTAAAATAAAGGAATAAGAATAGAATTGAGCCAGAGACCAGGTATGGCAGTTAAGGCACTTACTTTGCACGTGCCATGCACCATATGGTTTTCTGAGTGCTCCCAACTCCCTGGGACTACTGGGTGTTCCCCTTACAGACCTCCTTTCAGAAAAAAGAATAAAATGTTGCAGTCCTTACTATTAAAAATAAATATAACTACTAACAAAGCATTGCTATTATTTGACTGGGACAGCTTAGCATACATAATATTTATAATTCCTCTTGAACTATTCAACATGAAAGTAGAAATTGTGTAATTAAAAGATGAGTGTTGCTTGGGGGCTGGAGAGATAGTACAGCAGGAAGGGCACTTGCTTTGCATGCAACCAACCTGGATTCAGTCCCCAGCATCTCACATGATCCCCTGAGCACCTCCAAGAGTAACCCTTGAGCATCACCTGGTGAGGCACAAAAACAAAACCAAAATGAGTATTGCTTCATATCAAGCAGTTCTTATTTTGATTTGTAGTAAATCAAAAACTGGAAAGAAATCTTCATGTCCTTCAGTGGGTGAATGACTAAACACACTGTGATACATACTGTGATAGATACATACACTATGAATTTTTAAATCAGCAATAAAAGGAAAATCAACTTGTGTTTTTTTTAACTAATGTTTTACTTAAAATTTTTATTTTATTTTATGTAACATGGCTACAATAGTGTTAACATTTATGGTCTTAAAGTGCAAAGTTATTGCACCTTCACCACCACAAAAGTGCTTAAGATCCTCCACCACGGTCCTTATGCCACTTCTAATCTTCTCCTTCCTTCCCTCTATTTGCTGTCCCTAAACTATTTTTTTAAATAACGATGCCTTGGAAATATTATTAAAATACCATACTTTATCTTTTTAAAGTTTACAGTTCATTTGTTTTTTGGTATAATCATGTTACAAAAACCAGATGTATATATTATTTAGTTGTGCAGTCACCCACCACTGCACCACTAATTCCAAAACATCACCACCAAAGAAGTTCCATACCCACAAGGATTCTCTAACTATTTCTACATGACCCTCCATTACTTCTAGGTAACTATTTGTTTTTGCAGATTTACCACCTTACTTTCCATCTTTAGAGATTTGCCTAATGAGGGTATCACTGTATCACTGTATCACTGTCATCACGTTGTGCATCGCTTTGCTCGAGCGGGTGCCAGTAACGTCCCTGTCGAGTGCTAGTGTAGCCCGATGGCGTATTGAGGGCTCTTTCAGGGTCAGGGGAATGAGGGCCATTGTTGTTATTGTCCCTGTCGTGTGTGCTAGTGTAGCCCGATGGCGTATTGGGGGCTCTTTCAGGGTTAGGGGAATGAGGACCATTGTTACTGTTTTTGGCATATTGAGTACATCACAAGTAGCTTGCCAGGCTCTGCCATGACTAACAAGGGTATCTTATTTATTTATTTATTTGTTTGTTTGTTTGTTTATTTCTTTTCTTTTTGGTTCACCCCTAGTGGTGCTCAGGGATTACTCCTGGCTCTGCATTCAGGAATTACTCCTGGCGGTGCCTGGGGGACCATAGGGGGTGCCGGAGCTCAAGCCCAGGTGGGCCACGTGCAAAGCAAATTCCGTACCCGCTGTACTGTTGCTCCAGCCCCTAATGAGGGTATTTTAGATAAATGAAATAATATAAAATAATATAAACTGTCTATATCTATCTAATTTCTTTCACTGAACAGATTCTCAGTGTTCATCCATGCTGTACCCAAATTATATTTATGGCAAAATAATATTCCATTGCACTGATATTAACATTTTCTCTATATACTCAAGATGGAACTACTTGGTCCTATGATTCTGTTTCAGTTTCTGAATAACTGCAAATTGTTTTCCAAAGCAATTGCCTGTTTCTAGTGAAAGGGATATTTGAGGTTGATTAAACTGATTACATCTTGTGTTCCAAACACTATCTTATTAAATATGTTATTATTATTGTTGTTTGGGCCACATCTGGCGATGCTCAGGGGTTACTCCTGGCTCTGCACTCAGGAATCACTCCTGGTGGTGCACAGGGGATCATATGGGATGCCTGGAATCAAGCCTGGGGTGGCCGCATGCAAAGCAAACTCTTTACCTGCTGCACTATCTCTTCAGCCCCCATATTACTAAATTTTTGTTTATGTTTTGGGGTCACACCTGGCAGTGCTCAGGAGTTATTCATGGTTCATTGCTGCAGGGACCATGCAGGATCCAGTTTGGGCCTCCTGCATGTAAAACATGTACTCTCTGGCTTGTAAATTTCTCTTTAATCATAAACCTGAGGCTTGTCCTGGCCCTTCAATCATTCAAGCACCCTTCAAAGGGAAACTTAACAAAGAAGATTCAAGGACTCCCTCAATTTCTTATTCTTACTCTTTTTGTGGGGGAGGTAGGCGGGCGGGTCTGGGGGTGAGGCTCCCCAGTGGTGCCATGTGGCTGAGGGCCCTTTTAGCAATCAGCTGAGCCTGTGGTTCAAAGGCCTGAGGATGCAATTCTACTGGGCCTGCAGCACTGGGGATTACCCAGGCCTTCTGGCAACGTTCAAAGGCTCCGAGGGCTGCACTGGATAAGGCGTCGGGGACACCAGGCATCAAACCCGGGTCAGATATTATCTGACCTAACTGCTATACTATCTTTGAGCAGTGAGACTCCCCTCCATTTCTTATGTCCCTTGGATTAAAGCTGTTCTGGCTATGACTAAGGAATTTTTTTTCTTTCTTCATAAAGTGATTTTATTGCTCGAATACACAAATTTTTGCAACCAAGGTAGAAGTTGTTGATGATTCATAGTTCCAGTTTGGGGGGTGGGGGAGCTTGTTCAGTCTTGTAATAGTGAGCCAAGCAGTGAAAACCTCTATTTAAATTAGATGGAATTTAGCATCCTTATTCTTTCTGTTACTTTCAAAATGTTTTAGGACAGAAACTGCTTTCTTTTTTTCTTTACATTTTTTAGTTTTGGGGGCACTCCTGGCACTGTACTCAGAGTTCACTCCTGGCAGGGCCCAGGGGACCATATGTGTTAGGCGAATGCGATAACCACTACATTACACTACAGAAATCCCCGCTAGGGGACCATATGTGGTCCTGGGGATTGAACTGGTACTATCTGTCGCAGCAACAACTTTCTTAATTAAAAGAAAAGATCTTCAGAGAGATCAGGAGCAAGTCCTTTAGAATTCTTTAGAGGAAAATAAAAATTCTCGAGGGGCAGGGCTTTTTCTTACAACCAATCCTGATTCTGATCCCTGGTATCACATGTTCTTCTACCACCACCTCCACCACCAACACTTGCCCCCAAAAAAAGAAAAGAAAAAAAACTTCAAGATTTTTTTCCTTGTGACAGAACAAACTCACACAATGCCATGGAGTCTCTTGAAGGTGACACAGACCCGTGAAGAGTCCAACCCTTTTTGTCCAGTTTGTATATCTTCCCTTCACAGAGTCAGACAGCATTTCAGCCAGAGTGGGATGCTCTAGGGACAGGGCAGAGAGGACTGGGCAAGGCTCTTCCCAGGAGTATTCATGCCGTCCATGACGGTGGTGGGCATGTGACAAAGAAAGGGAATTTCTTTTTGTTTGGGGGAATAGGAAGGTGGTGGTGGTGGTGGTAGAGGTTAGGGAAATGGTCATATCTTGCCGAGCTCAAAGCTTCCTGGACCTGCGCTCAGGGGTCACTCCTAGTGAGACTCGGGATGACACATGCTGCTGGAATCAAATTTGGGTTAGCGGCATTCAAGGTAAGAGGATTAATCTCTGTAGCCATCTCTCCACCTCCCTTTCTTCATTTTTATATCAAACTACTTGGGTTTTTAATTTTTTTGTGTTGAGTTCTCTGAGTTTCATTTAGTTTGAAAATGAACTCTTATCCATTAAAAGATCTCATAGGTAGTATTTTAATTTTTTGTTTGTTTTTAGTTTGAGGGCAACACCCAACAATGGTCAGGAGTTACTCCTGGTGGTTCTCTGGAGACTATATGGAACGCTGAAGATGGAGCAAGGGTTGGTCACATGCAAGGCAAGCACCTTACCCACTGTATTCTCTCTCGGCCCCAGGTTGTGTTTTACTTCTGTTGATTATTGTTTTTGCTGTGCAGAAGCTTTTTGCTTTGGTGTGAGGGCTGGGGCTTGGCTCTGCCTGGTAGTGCCAACTCTGTGCTCAGGTGCACTCCCTGTGCTGCTTAGCAGATTGTGTGGTTCTAGGCCACCTGCATGGAAAACATGTACTCAGCCCTTGGAACTATCTCTCTGACCCCTAAAGAATATTTTTGTTTTGTTTGCTTACTTACTTCTTGGATCATACCCGCAGTACTCAGGGCTAGTACTTCTGGCTTTATGCTTAAGGGTCACTCCTGGAAATACTCAGGGGCATTTAGTGCTGATTCCAGGGTTCCTGCATGCAAGGCAAGCACCTAACTCCTGTACTATCCCTTCAGCCCTGAAGAACCTCTTAAAGGTAATCCCTCTTGTGATCTTTCTGTTTGTTTTTGGTAGAATAGAAAAGTAAATAATTGCTAAGAGTACTACGAAGGAACACTGCGGTTATGGCTCACCCTCTCCTTAAGGACTCTCTCCATGCTCTGCGTCCTTTCATTCAACAGAAAACCCTGCGTCTCACTTCAAAGAGAAGTATTTAGGTTAGAGTCATAATCTTCCTGAAGTCCAAAAACACACCTTGAAGCTCATTTCCATCTAGGATCTCAGTCAATCCTCCTGCCTCCATTTTTAAAATTATTTTTATTATTATTTTAATAAACCACTGTGAGATAGGTCCTTACAAAGCTGTTCATGATTAAGTTTCAGTCATACAGTATTCCAACATCCAACCCTCCACCAGTGTACATTTCCCAGCACCAGTGCCCCTAGTTTACCTCCCATTGCACCCCATCCCTATTCTTCTCTCTATATATATGTATATATCCATATATATTTTGGGGGGGGGCATTGTGGTTTGCAATACAGATACTGATAGGTTATCAGGTATATCCCTCTACCTACTTTTATCAATCAGTTCTTTTCCAGTGTGATAATTTCCAGTTATTATTGTCATACTGGTCCCTTCTCTATCTTACCTACCCTCTGCCCCACACACACTTGTGTTTGATTCCAACCATTGACCAGTCCTCCTAGCCCCCATTTTCCCTTGCCATGGATATTAGTCTTCTAAAATATATAACTATATACTACATATATAACCACAAACAAATGCAGTCATATCTGCCCCTCTCCTTCTGAATCATTTCATTCAGCATAATACTCTCCATATCCATCTATTTATATGCAAATTTCATGGATTCATTTTTCCTAACAGCTGCATAGTATTCCATTGTGTAGATGTGCCATGGTTTCTTTATCCACTCGTCTGTTCTTAGGCACTCAGGTTGTTTTCAGATTCTGGCTATTATGAATAGTGCTGCAATGAACATAGGAGTATAGACGGTGTTTCTGCTGTGTTTTTTTTGGACCCCCCACGGTACATTCCAAGAAGTACTGCTGGATCAAATAGGAGCTAAATTTCTAGTTTTTTGAGGAAAGTCCATATTGTTTTCCAAAAGACTAAAACAGCATTTCCACCAACAATGAAAGTCCCTTTCTCCTTGCACGTGCAGCACTGGTTGCTCTTGTTCTTTTTGATGTGAGCCAGTCTCTGTGGTGTGAGATGCTATCTTATTGTTGTTTTGATTTGCATATCCCTGATGATTAGTGATGGAGAGCATTTTTTCATGTGTCTTTTGGCTATTCAGATTTCTTCTCTGAAAAAGTTTTTGTTCGTTTCTTCTCCCCATTTTTTGGATGGGGTTGGATGTATTTTTCTTGTAAAGTTCTACCAGTGTCTTGTATATCTTTGATATATTCACCCCTTATCAAAAGGGTACTGGGTGAATACCCTCATTCCATAGGCTATCTTTGTATCTTGCTCACCATTTTTTTTTTGAGGTGAAAAAGCTTAGTTTATGTAACCCATTTGTTTATCTTTGCTTCTACTTGCTCAGTCAGTGGCATTTCATCTTTGAAGACACATTTAACTTCACTATCGTAGAGGGTTTTGCTTACATTTTCTTCCATGTACCTTAGGGATTCAAGTCTGATGTTGAGGTCTTTAATCCATTTGACCTGACTTTTGTGCATGTCTCCTGCCTCCATATTTTGTTACAAGGGTCCTGACTCATGTTCAGTGTAACCTTGCCACTTGTCCTCTGAGCTATCTCTTTCCTCCCCTGAATTTCTGAACCCATGATATTCATTATTCTCTAAAGGCTTAAAAAAATTTTTTTTCACCTAAGCCTAGTAAAATGTTTAAAACTCATAGCAATGAAAGACATAATATAGGTATTGTCTCCCTGAGCAGAGACTGTGTCATCTTTTTTTCCCCCTCTTTTTCCTTTTGGGTCACACCCAGCTATACACAGGGGTTACTCCTGGCTCTGCACTCAGGAATTATCCCTGGCGGTGTGCAGGGGATCACATGGGATGCTGGGACTCGAACCCAGGTCGGCCACGTGCAAGGCAAACGCCCTACCCGCTGTGTTATCACTCCAACCCCCGATTGTCTGTTATCTTCCAAAGGACAGTCCTTGCTTTCTGTCTCCATTTTCTTCCATCTCATCACAAGGGAAGATAAATTCTGTTGACCTACTCAGTACTCCTATTGGAAGTTCCACAGTTCTGATTTGGCTGACGCTGCTTCATTGTGTCTTTAATCTGTCCTTTGGTCATTATCTTTCCTATTTGGCAACTTAATATTTTAACAAAAATGAGGTTTTTTTGCTGAGGATATGGCTCACTGGTAATGTGTATGCCTCATATGTGTGAGGCTGTGGGTTCAATCCCTGGCAAAAACCAATAAAAGACCAACACATTTTTATTTTTAAAAATAAAAATTACTGTCTTTCACCTATGTATTGGAAAACCACAGTTCTTTCCTGCTGTGTGTTTCTTTCCTGTGTATGTTGTTTATTTTCACACCATTACCACACAAGACACTTCACCTCACATTTTGGTCACCACATGAGTAGGATTTTTACCCCCACCTATACTCAGAACCAAACAATTCTTTATGACATTAACTGAGTGCCCTGAAATTTTCCTTAAAACTTACACCATATCTGTGGTGATAATGTCTGATTCCACATATTAAAAAAGCGCAGTCTTAGAAAGCTGTTCCCATTAGTCTCAGATGCCAAAAACAAGCAGTGGGTCCCTAAGTTACTCAAAACTTTTATCCAACTTGACTACACATTGGAAGTTCTTAGAACTCCCTCTTTGGATGTATTAGAATGACTCAGTACACAGGGAAACACTAATTTTGGCTATGATTAAGCAGTGTTCTTCTGCCACTGGGACACAGGTATAGAAAGGTTGAAAACCGCTGTCTACCACAAAGGTTAGAACTGCCAAGTTTGTGGACTGGTGTGCAGGAAGATAAAGGTCTGCAGGTATAAAAGGATTAGAGACCACTGTGATAAAGGATGAAGGTGAAACAGCAAAGATAATGAGTGATTTATGTTGAGTTCTGCCAGGGCTCTGAGGTGGAACGAGAGTATATTGCCCTCCTTTCCCATGTGGATGAGTTTATGAACTCTGCTGTTGGGAATCAGTGGAGTCTGTCTTGTGTGAACATGATCGATTATTTCTAACTTTCCTCTCCTCTCTGGAGGACGAGACAATGGAGCCGAAAATTCTAAGGTTCTAATCATGATTTAGTTTCTCGATTACCTCAGTAGAACAAATATGTTCTTAGTTGTCTTATTCTTTTGATTTTCAAGAATTTTAGGAGACTTGTATCACTTGTATCACTTGTTGACCTGTTGATCTTCGATTTGCTCAAGCGGGCGTCAGTAATGTCTCCATTTCCCCCCGTCGAGTGCCAGTGCAGCCCAATGATAACTACTCGATCCAGAAACAGGAAGAGCTTCATATCGTTCATTCAGGGATTTGACAAAGAAATCTGACCATCTAGTTGTTGGGAGGCCATGAGGTTTTCTGACGTCCCGTGGAATCCAGTTGGTAACAGCGCTAGTCCAGCGGTCATCTCTGAATTGCATTACATGACCGGCCCATCTGATTTTTGATGCCTTGGCAAATGAGATTTCCTTGATTCTTGACCGTCAACAGAGGTCAGAACTCCGGATTCCTTTTCTCACTTGAGTGAGATGTCATACTCCTAGCATAGCTCTTTCGATTCCTCTTTGGGATATCCGAATAGCATTCTCATCCTGTTTGCATAGGGCCCAAGTCTCTGAGGCAGGAAGTTTGCATAGGGCCCAAGTTTCTGTGCAGGAAGAACGGTGGAATTGAAAAGATGTGCCCGGGGTTGGAGGTCCTTTGTTCTCTTAACCACTTCTTCGATGCTCTTGAAGGCATTCCACACTGCTCTCTTCTTCCTGCGCAGTTCTGGCGCCAAGTCGTTCCTCATGTTGATTTCTCGACCCAGGTACACATAGCTGCTGCATTCGGAGATGTTCATTCCATTGAGAGCTAATGAAGCTTCAGGGACTAATTCGTTTTTCATGAGCATCGTCTTGTTGAGATTCAGCTGCAATCCGACCTTTCCACACTCGTGGTCAAAGTCGCCAGCATTTGTGCTGCTTGGCTAATGTTTGGTGTTATGAGAATGATGTCATCAGCAAAGTGGAGGTGGTGTAGTTGCCGACCGTCTATCTTCACTCCTATTACTTCCCATTCCAGTCGTTGCATGATGTTCTCAAGGGTGGCACTGAAGAATTTCGGTGAAATGTTACCACCCTACCGCACCCCTCTCTTTACGTAGAATGGTGAGATCCTGGTGGTGAATCCACAATACAGCTCGAGGAAGATTTTAATATACTGAATTTGAACGCCCTGTTTGGCTAAGGCTTCGATGACCACTTCAGTCTCAACAGAATCGAAGGCCTTCTTTAAGTCGATGAACATCAGACAGAGCGGCATCTTGAACTCTCGAGAAACTTCAATGAGTTTGGCCACTATTGTGCTGAATCCCCTTCGGAACCCGGCTTGCTCACATGGTTGTCCTTCGTCTAGTGTTCTGAGGAGACTTGTAAATATGTTACATTATCTCCCCATTTCCAGGTTACAGGGAGGAACATAAGACCTTATTTTGTCTGTGCTCAACCTATGGGTTGAGTAAACCCATATTTTGTATAGCTTGCATTTCAAAATTAACCATATTAAAAAATATAGAAGGCATAGAGATGTATCTACTGATACTCATCCTTTATTGATCAAGGAGCACAAACTTCTGTGTTGTGGGTACAGGTACATAGCACAGAGAATGATCCTTTAGAGAAACTCTTGAGGCAAAACAAATTAATAAAGTGGTCTGAGTGTCTGTCTTAGTTGCAACTGAAATCAGAGATTGGCCAAAGTGATGTCATACTAGACATCACATGCTTCTACTAATGTCTCTAAATCTGGGCTGACTTCCATATTCTCAAACTCACTGAGGGACAGCGCTATTCAGTCACCTGAGACAAAGACTGCACATTGTCCCGTACATTCTCTTCTTTCTTTTAATGAGTTTCCAGTTGTTAGGGTTCCAGAAATTGCAAACAAGCATAAATTTAGAGAGAGAATACTGAAGCTATGGAGGCTTAATTTCTGTAACTCTAAAAAACAAACCTTCAAGTAGAATTTAATGCCAAGGATATTGTGGGGTGTGTGTGTGTGTGTGTGTGTGTGTGTGTGTGTGTGTGTGTGTGTGTGCATTTAAAGGCATCTTAGGGTACACTTTGTACAAAAAACATGAAGGCTTGCTCTTCAAGTTCAATTTCTCCCTTGAACTCATATCTTGTTTGCTCTATGTATCTTTGTCTTTTTTCTACTCTGAAGTCCATGTTCTCTTTTGAATACATATTTCCCCTAACATTTTTCTAAATAATTTTTGTTTAATAAAAACTATCTTGCTTCCAAAAAAATTCAGCATTACGTGTAATTTAACTTTTGTTTGGAAGGACAATTAGGGAGATTTGAAACGACCATCATATCAATAAAACCTATATGATGTTTTGAATATTTTTGGTGGGGGCGGTCACATCCAGCAATGTTTAGGGGTTACTTCTGGATCTGCACTCAAGAATCACTCCTAGGGGTTGGAGCGATAGCAAAGCGGGAAAGGGCATTTGCCTTGCACACAGCCAACCCAGGTTCGATTCCCAGCATCTCATATGGTCCCCTGAGCACCTCCAGGAGTAATTCCTGAGTGTAGAGCCGGGAGTAACCCCTGTGTATTGCCGGTGTGACCCAAATAGCAAAAAAAAAAAAAAAAAAAAATCACTCCTGGTGTTGTTCTAGGGACCTTATAGGGATGCTGGATATTGAAGCACTTTATGCACTGTATTATCTCTCCAGCCCTAGTGTTGTGAATTTTCTGTATTTCATACAGAAAGTCTGGACAAATCTATATTAACTGTAATAGTTCATTAATCTATTTAATAGTAGAACCCTCTGAGTTTTAGTGGGCACATAGCATCCCATCAAAAGATAGCATTTTCTAGATGAACTTCTAGTTGGGTATGGTGATATTGTTATGCTTTTCCAGTGGGAAAAGGGTAAATTTTTTCTCCTTCATTCCTTTCTTCTTTTATGCTTTGTTTTTAGTATGGCTATAACTCTGGTGAGTGCACTATGCCCAAGAGGATGAGCATAAATCCTTAGGAGTTGCAGAGGAAATTAAATGGTAACCTGGGCACATGGGCTCATGAACTACATTGGTTTTAACCAATCTGCCAACCCTAATCTTCTAAATGAGTTTCCATGATATATTAGAGAAGTTTTGTCTATACCCTGGCCCTAGAAACTTATTTATTTATTACAATTTTTTAATTTAAAATTTTGGGGTTTTTTTAGCCACACCTGGCTATGCTTGGGCTTGCTCCTGACTTTGTGCTCAGGAGTCACTCTTGGTGGTGCTCAAGGTATGGAGTATTGAGCCTCAGTAAAGCTCCTGCAAGGCAAATGCCCTATCCACTGTACTATCTCTTGAGCTCCTTTGTTTTAATTTTTAATTATATTTTTTGTTTTAATTTCATTTTGTTGGCACACTCTCTTTTATATATTTTGCATCACACAAAGCTGAGTTTTAGTGTAAAAATTCATGTTTCTGAATTTTTTTTCAGTATCTACTTTGGAAGGACTGAAGCGATAGCACAGTGGGTAGGGCATTTGCCTTGCATGCAGCTGACCCAGGTTCAATTCCTCTGTCCCTCTTGGAGAGCCCAGCAAGCTACTGAGAGTATCCTACCGGCATGGCAGAGCCTGGCAAGCTACCCATGGTGTATTCGATATGCCAAAAACAGTAACAACAAGTCTTACAATGGAGATATTGCTGGTGCCCGCTCGAGCAAATTGATGAACAACGGGACAACAGTGCTACAATGCTAATGAAATCACTGTATCACTGTCATCCCGTTGTTCGATTTACTCGAGCGGGCACCAGTAACGTCTCTGTTACACTCAGCCCTGAGATTTTAGCAGCCTCTCCTTACTCATCTTTCCCAACGATTGGAGGCTCTTTTCAGGGTCAGGGGAATGAGACCTATCGTTACTGTTTTTGGCATATCTCCTTGGGTAGCTTGCCAGGCTCTGCCGTGCAGGCGGGATACTCTCAGTAGCTTGCTGGGCTCTCTGAGACGTATGTATATGTTACTATATCTAGGATATGAATATGCCATGGTGAGTTTGCCAGGCTTTCCCGAGCAGGCAAATAGACTCTCGGTAGCTTGTCAGGATCTCCAGGAGGGAGAACTAGGCTATTAGATATCATGCTTCCGGGAACTTGGTTTTATAATTTCTGGAAGTTGGCCACTGATGGGATTACATGGCGGCCAGGGGCAGTTTCTGGGTGTGATTGCCTAGCTACTGGAAAATGGGGGATCTGGGTGGAAAGGCCCAGTCCCAATCCAAGCAGCTTTGGAGATCTCGGCCCTGGGTCTCGCACACCTGGGTTCCTCTCCAGCTCCCCCATGCTTGAGACTCGTCCAAACATTTGGAGAGTGGCCCTGAGCATGACCATGGCTGGGTTCTGGAGGTCCTCAACTGTCAAGGCTCTGCTCGGGGCAGGGAGGGAAGCGCAAACCATCCCCTTCAAGGGGCCTGGTGAAGACAGCCAGACACGGAGGCAAGAAACTGCATCGCTCTCTTCCGGGAGCTTGGTTTTATAGTCTCTGGATGTTGAAATAAGGTTGAATAAAACATTATCTAAGAATATGTGGTACCCTGATCATTTCCATCTTTGGAATTTAACTGTCTGGTCTCTCCTACAGTAAGAGAATTGTTTGTTTGCATTTGTTTTTTCTTTTTGGGTCACACCCAGCAATGCTCAGGGGCACTGCACTCAGGAATTACTCCTGGCAGTGCTTGGGGGCCATATGGGATGCTGAGGATCAAACCCAGGTTGGCTGTGTGCAAGGCAAACACTCTTCCTGCTGTACTATCACTCTGGCCCTGAGAACTCAGTATTTTTTTATTGAGGTTATTTCCCTGTTTTCTTCAACATTTCCATCCCTTACAATTTCATCTTTTAGAGGTGATCAAATTTAATTATTTGGAGTTCTAGGACTTTCAATTTGTTTTTCCCCACAGATACTAGGGATGGGGGTGGTGAATGCCTTATATTTACGATTTCCAAGTTGGATGGGGGTCTTGTGATTCCTGGCAATCATTTTGACTACTGAGTGGTCAAGTCTGGCATACAGTATGATAAATAAACCGAAGTATGTTTTCTCAACGTTTTTTTTAAAATTAATATTGCATTATGCTAAGTTAATAGAATTTGGGATTTGGTTTTTCCTTCTGCCTTCACTTTGTTGTTGCAGAGTTTGAGGGTGTACACTTGATTGTGGTGCTTGTGCTTACTTGGTTGCAGTGAACTGGAGGTCAAATTCAATTAAAAAAAAGAAAGAAAAGTATCTGGTACTCTGAGATATGGGGCAGTACAAGGGATTGAACAGCCCGAACCCACACCTGCCAGGTTGGTACTCTACCATTGGGGCACATCCCCAATGTTCTCTTCCTCAGTATTCTACACGAAAAAAATTCCTGAATTTTAAAAATTGAGAGGAAAAAGACTTCACCTAGGTGGCCTTAGTGTTACTACAAGTTTACTCCTTAACTATTTATTTTATAGTTGCTAATATATTTTCATGTTTTCCATTTTGCCTTTGATTTGGGGACTCACCTGAAAGGACTCAGGGGCTGCTCTCAGGTAGTTGCTTGAGGCTGTTCTCCATATGCAAAGTATGTACTTCAGTACTTTGAGGAACTAGCACTTGACGTTCTAGGGTCCAGGAATCCCATAGCTAGCAGTGATATTCCTTGTCACTTGAGGATTATTGTCAGGAGTTCCATGTAATTGCCATGCTAAACTGCTTTAGCCTGAGACAAAGGGGGGAAAGGCCTGTTTAAATTCCTGGCAATTTCACTTTTCTCCAAACTGACTCCTTCAGGGCTGGCAGGTGAAACTGGAGTTTTCTTGTTAATTGTTCTTCCCGTCCTGGGCTTGTTCCATAGGACCAAAGAACAGACTCTCTCCCCATCACTGCAAGTCCACATCACTGCTGGATACGGCCAGAGACAGATCTGACATAAGGCTAATGCAGAGGTGCCCTCTTTTAATTCTTAATACCATATACCTCAGCACTTCCCCAAACAACCCTTGAGCACTCACCAAATGTGGCCTTAAAACAAAAATAAAACAAAAAGATGTGAGGGATGGAACTGAGGAGGAAAATATGAGACCCCAAATGGCCCCACACGAATGGCTCCTCCGCTCTTGAATGACCATGATCCTGGAGGCCCACTAACTAATTTCGGAACCCTGTGGCTTCTTGCAGAAATGGCTCTAGACTGTGAACTAAGCTATAGCCCCATGCTGCCCCGAGGGGAAAGATTTTTCTCTCTTGGCCTTTCCTTTTGGTGGTGGAGGCGGCGTGGCGACTGCCATCTTTTAGAGCCCACTAAACAGAGGTACGAGTGTGCAGTGACACGACTTCTGGCAGAAATTTCTCTGGACTTAATTACTAAAATACCAGAAATCCAAAACCACACAGCCACATTGTGGCTGTGTGACCTCATGTGCTACCCATTCTCAGCAATGGAAAACAAATTATCAAATGATCGACAGGTCTGATTGTTGGTGGGAAATTCCAAATAATAAGTGAGTTTTCTGTTGAAATATTGAATGTAATCAAAGTAAAGAGAGAATAAAGTGAAAATCATCAGCCACAGAGGCGTGGGGTGGGGTGGGGTGGGAGGTATACTGAGGTTCTTGGTGGTGGAACATGGGCACTGGTGAAGGGATGAGTGTTTGATCATTGTATGACTGAGATTTAAACCTGAAAGCTTTGTAACTTTTCTCATGGTGATTCAATTAAAAAAAAAAAAGTATCTGTTACTCTGAGATATGGGACCACTTATGAAAACAATTCTCTACTTGTTAAAAATAAATAGAGGAGCTGAAGAGATAGCCCAAGTGGCTGAGTGCATGCTTTGAATGTGGGAGATAGGACTAGACCTCCAGCATGGTTCCTGAGCACTGTCAGATGTGGCCCAAACCCCCAGCCCCCAATAATAGACTTGTATATATGGTTCTAAAAATAGTTTTCCAAACAATTTGGACGACACTCAAAAAATTAGATATTGAATTCCCATTTGACCCAGCAATACCACTGCTGGGAATATATCCCAGAGAGGCAAAAAAGTACAATCGAAACAACATCTGCACATGTATGTTCATCGCAGCACTGTTTACAATAGCCAGAATCTGGAAAAAACCCGAATGCCCCAGAACGGATGACTGGTTGAGGAAACTTTGGTACATCTATACAATGGAATACTATGCAGCTGTTAGAAAAAAGGAGGTCAAGAATTTTGTAGTCAAGTGGATGGGCATGAAAAGTTTCATGCTGAGTGAAATGAGTCAGAAAGAGAGAGACAGACATAGAAAGATTGCACTCATCTATGGTATATAGAATAACAGAGTGGGAGACTAACACCCAAGAACTGTAGAAATAAGTACCAGGAGGTTGACTCCATGGCTTCGAGGCTGGCCTCACGTTCCGGGGAAAGGTCAACTCAGAGAAGTGATCACCAACTACATTGTAGTCGAAGGCCATGTGGGGGAAGGGAGTTGCGGGCTGAATGAGGGCTAGAGACTGAGCACAGCGGCCACTCAACACCTTTATTGCAAACCACAACAGCTAATTAGAGAGAGAAAACAGAAGGGAATGCCTTGCCACAGTGGCAGGGTGGGGTGGGGGGGAGATGGGATTGGGGAGGGTGGGAGGGACACTGGGTTTACGGGTGGTGGAGAATGGGCACTGGTGAAGGGATGGGTTCCCAAACTTTGTATGAGGGAAGTATGAGCACAAAAATGTATAAATCTGTAACTGTACCCTCACGGTGAATCTCTAATTAAAAATAAATAAATTTAAAAAAAAAAAATAAAAAAAAAATAAAAATAGTTTTCTAATCAACTCTTAAATTACTGGTTACATTTTTTTGTTAATGATTGTTTCCTAATACTTTTAAAATTTATTCAATGTTATGATGAATATTTAAAATTATTATAAAAGGTTTTTAAATTGTTAAGCTGATACAGGTGAGATCTGATGAGATTAGCAAGCAACATAAAGTGACTTCAAGGGTTCAAATCTAAATCAGCTAGGTATTTACATTTGGGTGATCATATTTAGAATCTCAAAGACATATAAATTTAAGGTTTAGGGAATTGAGTTTTTTATATCTTCAATTTATGAACAGAAAAAGTTTATAATTCATATTCTTCCCTAATTTTAGCACCAATTGGCAAAAGTGACATCAGGAAAATCACTGCTTCATAGTTTAATGAGCAGTGAATAAAAAAGTTGATTATAAATTGTTGGCTACTTTTGGTTTTTGTTTGGTTTTGGTTTTGGTTTGGGGGCCAGATGTGGTTCAGGGGGCCATATGGATACCAGAGATTAAACCCAGGTTAGCCACAACTAAGGCAAGAGCCTTAACAACCACACCTTTTTTTTTTTTACTATGCACAGCTTTATTAATAACATACTGTTTTCTTTAAAATGCAATCTGTAACAAGGCATTGAGTGGGAAGAGAGATAGCACATAGCTGATCTAGGTTTGATCCCCACATCTCAAGCACTCTCAGGAGTAAGTCCTGGGCAGTGCAAGGTGTGCCCCCGGGAAAATAGCCAAAGAAATGGCCTGTCTGGAGCTTGGATTTTGCACTCAGGAGCCTTGAGATCAATCCCTACACTACATGGGTTCCCCAAAGCACACTGGGAATGGCCCCAAACAAATAGAAATGTTAGTTTTGCCTTTGCTCTGAGGTACATACCCATTTACTATTCATATCCTTTTTAGATGGTAAATGTGTATTATTTAACTGTTTTAGAAACAACATAATGCTCACTCTTTTCCCCTTATAAAAATTTGACCCGTATGATTTCTGAAATATGCTAATTCCATTTTATAGAAGTGTTTCCTGTCAAAATCTGACAGGACTTCTTACCTGGTTATGCACATGAACTGCAGGAGTGTTATAGTACTCTTGAAATTATGGAAACAAGAGCATGTACATACTTCTGGAAAATAGGTCAAAAGTTTTGGATCTGATTCTCAAGATCCAGGTACCAAAACAAAAACACACTGCTCAACTAGCTGAAATAGAAAGGAATTCTAACTTAAATTATATTCTATGCTCAAAACTAAACAAGTTATTCATTAATCTTTCTTATATCCTTTTAAAACAGCAAAGTCATTTATCATTTGAAAGTAATTTGAGTTCTCCCACGTTTTCAAATTATAGGCTTACAATGAATAAAAGAGCATTCTAAGCTAATGAAGGGTAGTCCTAAAGACATAGTAAACATTTGTTAAAAGGTGTGTTGATTAATTATAAAACAGTCAAGGGTGCTTTTTCCTGTCAAAGGGAATTAAAACCTCCTAGTTGTGTCACTCACAAGTTCTATACATTTAGCAGAAACACTAAAGTAATAGGTCAAGAAAAGCTTGAGTCCTAGTGTCTCTTTTATTTGTAATTAACCATGTACAAATCACATCTATAAAATAATAATTCACAAATATATCACAAAATCAAAATCCTCAATATAGCTCTTAAAGTTATTTCTATTTAGCTTATACCAAACTCAAAGGTTGAGGAGTAACAACTTGGAAGTTTCTTTTATAAACCGGTTGAATATCTTATTTATACAGATGAATAATCTGAGATCAGCATTGTCATTTCAACCATACAAAACAAAAAGCTATCAACAAGAAATTTATTGGTAAAGAGAGTTGGCCAAAAAATCCCCAACAACAATACTATGAAGAAATAGTTTTGTATTTGAGCAGTGCTTAAAATGTCCCTGACATCAAATGGAACAAAAATTAGCCTTGGGCCACTAAAGCTTGTTTGCCCTTTAGAAGGAACATTTAGTGCTCTACAGTAAGAATCTTAATTTCACTAGAAATAATGTTAAAAAGGAATGTGCAGAGCACGCTTCAAATGGTCAGTCAAAATGCTAAGAAAACAGAATTTGTAATCCTTTTCTTTCTTCCTCATTCCTTTTATGTTCAAAATTTACTTCCTAGGGCTGGAGCTAGTTTAGTGGTAGCTCACTGCCTTGGATTTGTGAGGCCCTGAGATCCCCAAGACTCGTCTCCACCACCAAAAAAAAGGGAAAATAATTTCAGTCCCTCATCCCTAAACATACTTATCAGTACTCTTGAGTATAAGAAACATTAGCGTTTGATTGCTAGACTATAAACATAAGAGGAAGAATTAACAAATTACTGACCGAAGATTCAAAGAGATAATTTTAGGTGTACAGAAAAAAAAATCTACCTAAACAACCAAATATCACCATTTATCGTTTGCTTATATTCTAACAACCACATGTATTTAATCCTCAAAAGGCAAGTACTTACATTTCCCAGTTTGTGCAATTTAGTCTCTATTTCTGGACACACAGTTTAGAGAAAAATACAGAGTATGCACAAGTGACATAATAAAATAACCATGTACAGTATGCCACTACTTAGGGAAATACTGTAGAGGACACATACCTTCACTACTGACCCCAAATGCCATCATCAATTTTTGTTCTGTAATTGCCAATTCTTAATTAAAAAAAAAAACTTTGAGCTAATAATTATTATGGTGACTTATAAAACTGACAGAATAGTCAGTCCCAAACAGAAGAGTTCTACACACAGCTTAAAGTTTTAATATTTTAACTTCTCTTCTGGCATTTAATTTTACAGCTGATGACAAATTACTGATCTTAGTAAAATTCTTTATATATATATTTCAAAACCTATAGTACTTCACAAAACCAATAAAGAATAAATCAGTTCCTGCTAAAAAATCTAAGATAAACACCAAAATGATACAGCTAAGTTATTTTAAGTATATAATCTTTTAAAAATAAGGCATAACCAATAGATTGAAAAATTACACTGCCCAACCATATGCCCAATGACAAAAATGATTGTTCCTCTGATTCAAATTAAAGATACAGATAAAAAATATGGATTTATGAAATGTGGGGCTGGGTGGATAGTACAGTTGGTAGGATGCTTGCTTAGACTACCGGGTTTGATCCTCAGCATCCACAAGGTCCCCTGACAGTGCTAGAGGCAATTCCTGAGTGCAAAGCGAGGAGTATCCCCTAAGCATTGCCAGGTATGACTCAAAAAACAAATTAAAAAAGAAAAAAAGAAATGTTACTTATTTGCAGGGATGATATGTGGTGTTCAGAGGGTTTAAATAAAACAAAATACTTTTTTTGAAATAGGGAAATCCTGATTTTTACATTCTTTGAGCTTTTAAGACCATTCTATACATTATTAAAATAAAATAATCATTCAATAACCTCTTTCTATATATACTCCTTTTTGGAGGGGTGTGGGTTTTTGACAAGAAGCTTTGGAGACCATTTGGTGCTAGAGATCCAACTTGGGTTCACTGCATGCAAGGCAAGTGACTATTTTTCCAGTTTTAATATAGTCCTTTTTCTTTTCTTTGCAGAGTGAAGAAAACTAAACCAAATGCTAAGCTGTATTAACTTAGAATGCCAAAAACTAATATAAAATTTAGGGTATATACTATTTTCATTATTCTGAAGGAAGAGGCCTTTCAAAACTCTACCAACAATTTCTACTTAAAAATTATATTCTTTGCAGCACTAAATAGAATTTTAAAAGTGAACAGAAATCTAAATTAATCAAAATATAAACACAGCAACTAAGCAAAACAATCCACAAGTGCAGAGTACTTTAACAATGAAAAAAATGACCAAGCATCCTAACAAATTATATAGCTCATTTTTGTATATTTCAACCCCAAACTTTTAGTACAACAATAAACAAGTTGACTTTGTGGTCTGTTTAAAATTTTGTAGTATTAGTAATTCTTTGTTTCCTTTCTAAACCAAATCAGGGGTTTTAATCTACTTTCATTTTCATGAAAAAGGATATTTTTAAAAGATATATTTCATAACAGTAGTAACATCTTAGTATTTCAAAATATTTACAAAGAACCCTGCTGATCCTGTGCATTTCGTTGAGGTACAACCTGCACCCAGACTTCATCATCAGAAAAAGAACTTGAACTTCCTGACTCAGAGTCTAGATCACTGAGTCCATCTAAATCCAATTCAGTACTAGACTCACTCCGGGCATCATCTTCCTCAGTGAGAAAACTCTGGCCAGGTTCAAGGCAGGAAGGATAAACACGAGCACAGAGGCAAATAAAGCCAGAGTCAAAGTGCAAAAGTCCTAACATGGTACCTATATTGATCCACTGGTCTTCCCGAGTATCATATTCATAAACTGTGACCCGGTTTTTTTTCCATTGTGCAGTAGTAGAAGTGATGAGCAGCAACTTTTGGCCATGATTAACAATCTGATAGTTGTGGGTCACAGAGTCCAAGGGAATATTACTAATCTGCCTCCATTCTCCCCTGGCTGGATTGTAGACCTTCATGACAGGGATGTCACAGATACAGTAGATCTCATCATTGAAGACACAGGCTTCCTGAAAGTCACTACGTTTAAGAGAAGCACAGTTGAGCCACATATTATGGCTTGGATCATAGCAAAGCATGCGCTTACTGTTGACAGCATAAAGATAGTTCTGAACCACTATTAGTTCGAAGGAATAAAAGGAATGGGGTACAGGGGCCACCAGCGCCCACTGGTTCCTCTGAACACTGTAGCACTCCACTTCCTTCAATCTAACTCCAGTAATGGGGTCTCGCCCACCCAAGATGTAAATGTAGCCATTGAGGTAGGCCACATCCATGCCCTCCCGGCAGAGCAAGCGGTCAGCCAGCTGGTGCCAACTGTTCTGGGCTGGCTTATACACCCACAGGTCTTTCCGGGGCTGGGCAGCAAGGTAGATGTCATGGTCTGGAGATACACACACCGCAGAGGTGGTGATGGTCTTAGTGTGGGCCAGGGTGGTCAGAGGCGAGGGCATTGTGTAAATGTCCCCTGAATAAGGGTCATAACAGAGAAACGGATCTCTGGGATGTCCGAAGAAGATCACCATCTTTTTGGCACACACCCCCAGTCTCTGGGGTGGGATTTCCACGGCAGGTACAACGGAGCTGCTGCTGCTGCTGCTGCTGCTGCTGCTGGTGCTGGTGCTGGTCTCAGGCTTCAAAGCCTTGAACAGCATGTCCCCATAGCGCATCTGCAGGGCCCCTTCAATGAGGTCGAGGCAGTACTTCTTCACAATGGGCTTGGTCAGGAGGCCTTCCAGGTAATCCTGGTCTTGGTCGGTGAAGTGAGTCCAGCGGACGCACTTGAAGACTTCGGCGGCACTGGGCCCGCGCTCCTTGGGGGCAGCCTCTAACCACTGAACCGCCACGTGGCACACTGTCCGTTCACTCTCAATGTCCAGGCCGTCCAGGCGCAGGACGGTGAGCATCTGGGACAGGGTCAGATCGGCCAGGCTCTCCTCCCGGATGGACCCCATCCGGCTGAGCTGCTTGAAGTTGTGGGCGATGAAGGCCTGGGCCTGCGAGCGCAGCTTGTGATGGTCAAAGGCGTCGGCGAACTTGAGGATGGCCGTGCAGTTGCTCAGGTCCAGGCGGCGGGCCAGGAAAGAGGCGCAGGCTTCGCGCACGTACTCGAGCTGCAGCATGTCGGAGGCGGCGTACAGGCGCTGCACGTTGGCCTCACTCAGCAACACCCGGCCCGTGTAGCAGTAGTCGACCAGCACCTCGAAGGACTCGACATCCACGTCGTGCATGGTGATGCTCGTCTGCTGGCTCTCGTACATGCCGCCCGTGAACATGCTCTTGAAGTAGGGGCAGGCGGCGGCCAGCACGTTGCGGTTGCAGGAGAAGATGCGACCCGTGCCGGGCCCGCTGCCAGGCGTCACCACCTCGATGGTCACGTCGCAGAGCAGCCGCGCATCGTAGAAGGACTTGAGCTGGGCCAGCAGGGCGGCCGAGTGCGCCGAGTCCTTCAGCTCCTCGGGGCCGGTGAAGAACGCCGACACCGACGGCTTGGAAATCTTTTTGGGCCGCCGGCCGCCGCGGGGGCTGGCGAGGCGGCGCGAGCGCGGAGCCTCTTCCCGGGACTGCATGGCGGAGATGGCAGCCGGGGCGGCGGGGGCCGGGAACAGGTGCAGGGAGCGGGCTCCGGCGCCTCGTCAGCCTCCTCTCGCGGGCACCGAGCGCGCGGCGCCTCGAGACGGCTTCCAGCAGGGGCCGCACTTACTTAATTCAGTCCCGACGCCGCAGTGCCGCCTCCCTTTATCGCGTAAGTGTCTGACTCACCCCGTTTTCAGTTCCGCGCCCTTTCGCTACCTCGGCTCGCCGGCACAGGAACCGCTGTGGCTGGGGCCGACACACCCGCCACTGCCGCGCTGGCAAGACCAGTAGACGACCAGAACCACAGCTCCCTGGAGACCTTTCGCGCCGCGAGGCATGCCGGGCCCCTCCCCGGACGCACGGCGATTGGCTGGCAGCCCGCGGTCGCTTTGCATCCTGGGAGTTGTAGTTCGGCTATTATCGCGAGGTTTCTGGAGGTGGGTGGTCGCCTCCAGATTAGTCTGTGCGCACAGTTAGAAAACGTCCCCTCTCTCTGGATGCTGGTAGCCCCTGACTTTGAAGTCGGAAGGAGAGCTCGGGATTAAGTAGGCCCGACTTGTGTGAATTGCCCCAGAAGTTCCCCTCTTTGTATCTTGGGGACAACAGTATCCTTGGGGTTGTGAAAGAAGGGAATGAAGTAAATTACTTAGGACTTAAGGGTGCATCAGTCAGTACTCGATGACTGGAATAATGTTTAAGTGCTTACACCGGCCTGGAAATGAGGCATTGTTAGCTTTTATTATTTGTGTGCAGCGGGATACTCGCTAATTTGAAACATCAACAATTTCCCACAAACAGATCCTCTAGGCTTTAATGTGGCTTCTTTTGAAAGAAACTGTAGGGGCACATTATAATATTTTCAATACTAAACCATATCTAGAGGTTCATCAAATGACTTAGACAAAAGCGACGTCCTAGAGAACAACACTTATAAATAGCCTCAAATCAGGCTTATTGGTCGACCCCTGGCATCTCACTGAGTCATCACTTCGTCTCCTAGGAAGCAAGATTATTTCCATTAAGTTGTTACTATGAATGAAGGTTTAACTCCCATTCCACAGATAAACGGATGTCTTTGGAATGTCTTTATGGAGTTTTAAGAAACGTTTTAAAGGAAAATACTTTAATAAACTTTCAAGAGCTCGGTATTCATATATTTTTTTGGTCACTGTCACTGTCACTGTCGTCCCGTTGCTCATCCATTTGTTCGAGCGGGCACCAGTAACATTTCTCATTGTAAGACTTATTGTTACTGTTTTTGGCATATCCAATACGCCATGGGTAGCTTGCCAGGTTCTGCCGTGCAGGCACGATACTCTCAGTAGCCTGTCCGGCTCTCCGAGAGGGGCCGAGGAATCAAACACGGGTCAGCCGCTTGAAAGGCGAACGCCCTACCGCTGTGCTATTGCTCTTTTTCTGGTATTAATATAAAACAATCTTTGCTTTCCAAATGTGTTGCATATATGTATCGATCAACATTGTTATAGGCAAATATTCTAAATCAAGTACTTAAAAGATAGGTTGGTGTTTTTGTTTGTTTTACGATCCCCTATCCCTCATTTGGGGGCTATGTTTTGCAGTTCTGGGCTCCAGGCTTGGTGCTCTCTGGGGTTTGAGCTATCTCCCCTGGCCATAAAACAACATTTTTGAAAAATCAAGGGCTGGATAAGGCGTTTGCCTTACACGTGGCTAACCTGGGTTCAATCCCTGGCATCCCTATGGTCCCGACTACTTCCAGGAGTAATTCATAAGTGCAGATCCAGGAGTATCTCCTGAGTATTGCTGGGTGTGATCACAAAGACAAACCAAAAAAATTTTTTAATTAAACTTTTTCTGCTAGTTTACCTTGATACCATAACCCAGTGAATGAAATCTTCAGTATAACTTGAATAGGTGGTTATAAAGTAATACAGAATACTACCTCAAACTTTTTTTTTTATTAACTAATTAAGGTCTACTGAAAACACAGGAGAGAAGTTACCTTAATTAAGCTTAGCAGGGTTCTGGGCCTACAACTCTATTTCTCTTCATTGTCTCACAGATGCTTCAGAAATTAAAGAAAAAAAAAAACTCAAAATGCCTCCACCCAGGAAAATACTCCAAAAAGCTGGAGTGCATGCACTCTATGTGGGAGGCCTGGGGTCCAATGCCGGCACCAAAAATTCCTAGAACACAACTGAGTGTGGTCTCCCCACAAAATTAGTAAAAGTAACTCAACAAAATTGGAAGCTTTTGCCTCCAAAATAGCAATTAAAAGAAAAGGCAGGGTTTGAGCTCATACTTAAAAGTCCTGAGTTCAAAATCCTGGATTCAATCCCCAGCACCACATGGTCCCTGGAGTGCCAGTGGGCCTTAGCACTGACCATCAGGCCTGGATAGCAGGGCATCAAGAGTAAAATGAAAGTAAAATCATATGTTTATATAGTGTACTACCCCAAAATAAGATGAGGGGTTAGAGAGAGATTATAATTGATAGGGTGCTTGCCTTGAATGCAGCTGACCTAAATTGAATCCCCAAAACTCCATATGGTCCCCTGAGCACTGCCAGGAGTTATTCCTGAGCACAGAGCCAGGAGTAAGCCCTGGCACAACTACGTGTGGCCCAAAAGCCAAAAAGGCAAAGAAATAATAAAAATGCTGACATGCAAGATAAGTTTTGAAATTTTAGTGAGCAAAAACTGCTAACTATAAAAGAACATACTTAAGACAGAAGAAAAGTGCATAGAGACAGGATGATGGGTGGGGGCGGGGAGGCAGGAGGGATATGGGGGGTACTGGTGGGGGGAAATGTACACTGGTGAAGGGATGGGTGTTGGAACATGGTATGAAACCTTATCACAAAACCTTTGAATCCCACAGTAATTCAATTAAAAATATTAAAAGTTTTTTAAAAAAGTATGTACAGTGTGACCGTTTTACTTGAAGTTTCAAAACAATTCAAATAAGTTCTAGTGAATAAAAATTATCATAAGAGCCGCAGCTGTTGGGGGAGGTGATTTGGCAGATTGCTAGATCAACTGTAACCTTTTCTGGAACATGTAGAAACTTTCGGAGGTGGTGGAAATGTTCTCTTCTTGGGCTATTGGTTACACTGGTGTTTACAATTGCCAAAGTCAGTGAACTGAGTCTTAAGATCTGTGTTATTCATTTGCTGTAATTAGTATCTCTTCTTAAAATGGAACCATTTCATAATTGCTGACACTAAATAAAGTTGCAGAATTCTTTGCCTTGAATTTGTGGAGAGTTAAGTAATAAAGTAAGCTTCTCCTCCTCCTCGAGACCTAAATGCCAGCATATCTGATTCTCAGGAGGTAGTTTTCCAGAACCCTGTTGCTCAGGGCAAGGGTGGATGATTTAAGATACTGGGGTTTTTCAAATGTGCAGAGTAGCTGAGTGTTCCAACATCACACCCCAGTATTCTTTCATTCCTGTAACAGTTTGATTAACTCCACAGTCTTTATTACCTATGTTTTCTCAACATTTTTTATAATTTGCTTAATCTACAGTGGAGTCAGATTCTTCTCAAAGAATAAGAGCTGTTCTGCCTGGTCATCAGCCTTAGTCATCAATATTCCATAATTTTAATTCTTCACACTATAATTCTGTTCGTCAATGATTTTTCAACATGACCTGCTCTAAGATCTTTCCTTCTGAGTAGGCTTGAGGTATCTCACAGGTCTTGCCACAGTTTCCACTTGTGGGGGGGTGACATTAGCATTTCTCTGCTTTCTTTCCTGAAACACTTCCTCCCTTCTTGCTCTGTGTATTGCTTCTGACTGGATTCTCAGGGGTAAGTTCCCAAGTGTGATCAGGGAGTCCAGAGGCTGAACAACTATATGCGAGTCGAGGATGTGGTGCTGCTTGAGACCTGCGGTGCCCAGTGTCTTGGGGGTTATGTGTTGCTGGGGATCAAACCGAGGTCAATCATGTGCCTCTGATCTCTGGCTTCTGATTGGGTACCTGAAGTTCTATTTCTGTACAGTGGTTTCCTTGTACCTGAGGACTCTGCTTACTGAACGCACTCATTCCAGTTTTTATTCCAACTTCTGTAATTTATTAAGTACATTAAGCATTTCATTTGTGTGTTCAGGATGTTCTTTACAATTTCATAAAGAAGCTGATGAGGGCCAGAGAGAGTTACAAGAGGCAGGGCATTTGCCTCGCATGTGGCTGAGCAGGTTCTACTCCTGGCACCACATAGGGTCCCCTAAGCCCTGCCAAGAGGGTTCCCGGAATGCAGAGTCAGGAATGAACCATAAGCTCTGCTGGGTGTGGCCCAAATGAAGTTTTCTAGAGAAGCAAAAGCGATATGGGGCCCAAGATAGTACAACAGGCAGGGTACCTGCCTTGCCCATGGCCAATCTAGGTTCAATCCCCAGTACTCCGTATGGTCCCCAAGCGTGTCAGGAGTACTTCCTGCACATAGAGCCTGGAGTAAGCCTTGAGCACAGCCAAGTATGTCCTTCCCCCGAACAGCTGCAGTTCTGTTTATTACAGTAATGGCATTAACTAGAGTGGCTTTCTATTGCTGAAGTATTTTCATAGGCAGTACGTCTATGCTTATGTGCTACAAGCTGTACTATCACTCTTGCCCCACTATTATTATTTTTTAATTTGAGGGCCATAGAATAAGATCCTTCCAGATTTGAAATCAGTTCATCTTAACTTTCAAGCATTGTTGGTAGATGGAATGTATCAGATTTCACTGCACAATCATCACCATCACATAAGCATTGCATCGTTTTCTCAGTCCAAAAATTGGCTTGTAACCTTGCATTGTGTAATTATTGCATGGCATAATTTTGTTGGTTACATCACTAAAGAGGCAAAAAGAGTTGCTGGAGCAATAGTACAGTGTGTAGGGCACTTACCTTGCATGTGGTCAGCCTAGGTCCATTCCCTGGCGCTCCGTATGTTTTTTTGAACTTGCCAGGAGTAATCCCTGAACTCAAAGTAGGAGTAAGCCCTGAGCAATAACCCCCAAAAGGCCATACCAAATGAATGGTTTAAGGGCTTACTCCTGGCGGGACTCAGAAGACTACATTGTGATGCTGGGGATTGTACATACAAGGCCTGACCCGCCTCCTTTGACCCCAGTTTGTGTCACACCGGTTGACGAGGTTGACCCCAGTTTCTCCCAGTTGATCATCACTGGGAGAACAGCTGAATGAACTAAGCACATGGTTTGCCTGTGGGAGACCCAGACTTTGTCCCAGCAACACATGGTACCCCAGTACCCCAGTATGTCTGGAGTAGACCACTATCATCTACTCTTGGTACAGAGCTGGGTATAGCATCCTCCAGATATGCCAGTGTGGCCTCAAAAAAAAAAAAAAAACAAACTTCTTGACAGAAATGCTAAAAATTTATTTTTTGGCTACCTCATTTAACTGGAAGCTCTGTAAGGTCTGGACAAGATTTTATATATCAGTATATAAAACTGATAGCAGTGAATTGCTCACATTACATGCATTGTCACTAAGTCAAGCCAAAGCACAATTATATACAGAAGTCTATTTCAAACACTGACTGGTCATTTATAACACAGACTACAATCAACTTTCAAAGAGTTCTGCAACTGGTATCTTTTTTTTTTTTGCTTTTTGGGTCACACCCGGTGATGCACAGGGGTTACTCCTGTCTCATGAACTCAGGAATCACCCCTGGCAATGTTCAGGGGACCATATGGGATGCTGAGAATCGAACCTGGGTCGGCCGCGTGCAAGGCGAACACCCTACCCGCTGTGCTATCGCTCCAGCCCCTGCAACTGGTATCTTAAAGATGCTTGCTGCTGGGCTGGAGCAATAGCACAGTGGGTAGGGTGTTCGCCTTGCATGCGGCCGACCTAGGTTCAATTCCCAGCATCCCATATGGTCCCCTGTGCACTGCCAGGGGTGATTCCTGAGTTCAGAGCCAGGAGTAACCCCTGTTCATCAATGGGTGTGACACAAAAAGCAAAAAAAAAAAAAAAAAGAAAAAAAAGATGCTTGCTGATATTGACTTAGTCTTTACCACTTTTACACAAAAATAGTAGATTAAGTTCTCTAATATGATTAAGCTTTACATTAAAATAGAGGTTCACAAAGTTTACAATCTGTAATCACTAAATTTTACCATGTGGCAAATTTCTGAATAGATGAAAAATGTGCTTAAATTACAATAATAAAAACAACAAAGTTGGGGGAAGGGTTGGAGACATAGTATAGTGGACAAGGCATTTGGGCAGACCCAAGTTTGACCCAGACATCCCATATGATCTTCTGAGCACTGCCAGGAGTGATTCCTGAGTGCAGAGACAGGTGTAGCCTCGAAACCAAAATAAATAAATAAATTTGCCTTGCACACGGCTGACCTGTGTTTGATCCCTGGCACTCTGTATGGTTTCCCCGACCACTGTCAGGAGTAACTCCTGAGCAATACTGGGTATGGCCCAAAAACAAAGAAAAAATTATAAATACTGAGTACTTTTAGCTGTATGAGATGTCAAAAGGATTTCCATTCATTTTGCTTCTTGATGTCTATGTCTTTTTATTATTTCATTTATATATAATAAATCAAACAAAAAAACATTAATTATCAAAATAAAAACTTATTTTGCTGATTTAAGATTTTCATCTAAAAATTCAGTGATGGCTTCTTCATCTGCTGATTGAAGCAGTTTTTGAATTAGTTGATCCAGGCACTTCTCCCCACATAAAAATCCCTAGGAAAAGAGAGAACTATTGTTAAAATTTAATTACCAGAAACAATGCAAAGAATTCAGTGTACATTGATTTCACTTCCTTGGGGTTATCATTTACTTAAGTACAACAAAGAATTACTAATATGTCTCAACAATACAATAAAGAGAATTTATTAACTTGGGAGAATTCTCAATTAGTATTTTTGTTCTTCTTAAGGATGGGGGTGGTTTCTCCCATATTTAGTGGAATTCTGTGGCTGCTCCATGAGGTGTTCCCGGGACCCTGCAGAGCTGGACCTGGAACCTGGGGCTTCCACACAGGAAGCATGCCTTCTGGCCCTCTCACTCTATCCCCAGTCTTAATATTTTTATGTAAAGAGGAAATCCAAAAAGTATCAAAGAATTCTACTCTTTGTTTTTGTTTGCTTGTTTTTTGGGCCACACCTGGCTGTGCTCAGGGATTATTCAGGAATTCCTCCTGGCAGTGCTCAGGGGATCTTATGGGATGCCAGCGATTGAATCCAAGTTGGCCATATGCAAGACAAGCACTCTGCCCACTGTACAAGACAAGGCTCTGGCCCTAGAATTCTACTCTTTTAACAACTATTCAAGTAAAAATTTTATTTAAATCTCAATCAAAGGATTTGGACCTTTCCAATAATTCTAGAGGTAACAGAACAATGAGATCAGAATCAACATTTGAAATGCACCACCTTCCTTTCTTTAAAGTTCCATTTCTGGAGACTAACACTCAAGAATAGCAGAGATAAGAACCAGGAGGTTTGCTCCATGGCATGGAAGTTGGCCTCACATGCTGGGGGAAAAGGCAGCTCAGATAGAGAAGGGACCACCAAGTAAAGGGTGTTTGGAGAGCCAGCTCAGGATGGGAGATGCGTGCCGAAGGTAGACTATGGACCGAACACGATGGCCACTCAATACCTCTATTGCAAACCACAACACCCAAAAGTAGAGCGGGAACAAAAGGGAATGCCCTGTCATAGAGTTCGGATGGGGTGGGTGGGGTGGGGGGGTGGGAGGGATACTGGGATCACTGGTGGTGCAGAATGGGCACTGGTGGAAGGATGGATACTCATCCTTGTATGACTGAAACTCAAGCATGCAAGTTTGTAAATCTGTAACTGTATCTCACAGTGATTCACTAATAAAAAATTTAATAAATAAATAAATAAATAATAAAATTTCATTCCTTTGGGCTGGGAATAGTATGTGGATAAGGACACCACATCTCCAGCACCACGGCCTCCGAGCATGCCCAAGGGTGTGGCCCTTGAGGGCTCTGAGTCCTGCTGGGTGGGCCTGGTGGTTCCTAAGGAGCTTACACAAGGCCCAAGCAGCACCACATCCTCAGGCCCAGGCACGGAACCACAGGCCTAGAGGGCTGAGAACGTCCAGGAGTTGTCCCTGCTTCCCTGAGCACCACTTGGGCTGCCCCCTCTCCACCCCCACCCCCAGCCTTCCATCCCCACTCCCCGCAAATAATTCCTATCCCTGACCTTTCTTACAGCAGTTCTAAATTCTCTGCCATATTTGGGGAAAATGTGTTTGCTGAACCCTTTCTATTTATTATCCTTTTCCCCTCCCCCAGCAAAAAGGCTTTTTATTCTTGCCCTGAAAACTCTGCTCTTTTCATTCAGAGCACCTCATTTTCCAAGAGGAAAAAAAAAGACTAAAATGTCATAATGACCCAGGCACCTCGTTGCCATGACAATGTACGCACTGTGCCTTGCCATCTCGCTCTGCCTTGCCAAACCCCCTCGACCTGATTCAGATCAAACCTCCCCGATCATTCTCAGACCAACCCCAAATCTCAACAAATTTAGATTTGTATAATTTCATCTGGTTTAGTGGCTCTTGTCCCCCTCCTCAATTAAATATGGTGTTTTAAATATTGAGATAGGGTGGTTCTGTTTTGTTTTGTTTTGTGTTGTTTTTTTTTTGGGGGGGGATGTTGTTTGGAACATAACTGGCTATTGTGCTCAGGACTACTACTGGCTCTGTGCTCAAGAATCACCCTTGTAAGGTTCAGAGAACCATGTGTGGTGCTAGGGATTAAGCATGGGTTGACTATGCAAAATAAGCAAGCACGCTCAGCCTGTATGATCTCTCCTGTGTTTTTATTGTGTGTTTGTTTAGGTTTTGTTCTTTAAGCTACAGCAAAGTGCTCAGGAGCTATTTCTGACTCTGAACTCAGGAATGACCTCTGAAGTGCTCATGGGACCATATATGGTGACTGGGATTCAAACCAGGGCTGGCTGCAAGAAACACTATCTCTCCCCCACCTCCTAGTGGTTTTAATTTGGACAGCCTGTGTAATCAACAAGTATTTGTGTTGAAATATTTAGGGGCCAAGTATCTTGCAGCCTTCAACTTCCCTTCAAATGGGCAAGAAGCCATAGAAGTGTCCTCTCTCTAGAAAGGACAAGGTAAAGGAGAAAGAGAAGGAAAATGTAGAAAATGCTAACAACAGATGCATCAGGGTATAGGGCATAAATGGAACTAGTCTTTAAACATGCATGCTTGGAAATTTTCAAATAAAAAGCTGAGAAAAACAGTCATATTTAACTGAAAATAATTTAATTGGACAAAACGGCTTCAGTTTGGGCTGCCCTGTGATCTTCCCTGCAATTTCCTCTGAGATTCAACTAAATTAATGACTGCAAGTACCTTTCCTATCCTGAAAAATTTCTGTTTGGAGTAGTCAGTTAAAACGATCTCAGAAATCTTAGAAATACTTTAAATACAGATTTTGGCTTAACAGAACATTTATAGTTTTGATGTACACATGAACATATATTTAGTTTTTCCTAAACAGCCTTAAAGTTGAACCCCTTAAAGTTGGTCACCCCTGGCAGTGCTCAGGGGATCTTATGGAGTGGCCTGGTTGGCAGTGTGCAAGGCAAGCAAGCACCTTACCTGCTGATGAAGTTTTTAAATTAAGATTTATACAATTTGTGCATGGGACCCAGCAATTCTACCCCTAGGTATTTACTCAAAGGAACAGAAATGTACGTCCACACAAACACTCAAACATGAATATCCAGAGCAATGTTACTCACAACCATCTAAAAGTCCTCAAATGCCTCATAAGCCCATATGCTAGGACCTTTCCAGTTTGTTTGCTCTGTGATAGTTAAATATCTAAACAGGCATGAAGGCTATTGTAGACATTTGAGGATAAAACTGGAAACCCCCAAATAACCATTTATTACCATTAAATAAATCACAATTCAAGTATACAATGTAATGCCATGCAGCCATAGGTGAGAACATGGTCAGAGGTAGAGAGAGGCTAATGTGGTCACCTTGTACACAGTCAACAGGGATTTGATCCTTTGCACTACAAAGAGTGCCCTGAGTACCACCATGATTCACCCTGAGAGCAGACCCCAAGAGTAAGCCCTGAGCATAGCTGGGTGTGGCCCAAAAACCAGAGAGAGAGAAAAGAGAGAGTGCATTCTTTGCTGGTATGTTATGATTCCTAAAAACTTAAATATGCATAGAAAACTAAGGGAGAGAGACTAACTTTATCTCCCTTGATAAGGTTCATGCAAGAAAATTTGCCTTGGCTGTGGTCAACCTGGGTTTGATGTCAAGCACTCCTTCCAGTCCCCAAGCCCACCAGGAGTGACCCCTTAGTGTAGAACCCAAGTGACTGGGACACTTAAAACATACATGCACTACTTTTTAAGTGAAGAAGACAATTATACAGGCAGAAAACCTGTTGAGAAGAACTGGAAGTTGCTATTTGCCAACAAGGCCTCAGAGTCTTCCCAGTGGGCCCAGTGAAAAGCAATCTGCCTCTTACATCCAAAGGCACCTGAATTTGGCCTGTGCAATACCAATACCCCAAATCAAGACAAACTAATTTAGTATCATTTTGCCAGAAATTGAAGGCTGCCACTGAGAGACAGCTGGAGAAACACCCAAGAAGGCTGACTCCCTTATTCCAGGGAACCACTATTTGGACTTGAAATCCTGATGAAGAGAACAGAAGTTTATTTGTCATTATTTGCCAGCGCTTTCCTCAATATTCTGCTCTAACATGGATTCACTGGCCTCAGCAAAGCCAGTCACTATATCTTTCTACTCCAGGAAGAAAGTAGTAGGTCCAAAAAACCCTCATTTGTGATTAGAGGCAACCTAAATTTTCATCAAAAAGATGTCCTCTAAATATGTTTTTAAATATATGCTTCACATAAACTGTTTTCCTACTTTTAAATGGTCCCTATTGAAATCTAAGCAGTGACTAAAAGAGAATGAGGAAGTTTTGCATCTATTCATAACAGCACTATGCTACCCTTCTACCCTTAAGAAAACACGATGCGGGGCTGGAGTGATAGCACAGCGGGTAGGGCATTTGCCTTGCACATTGTCGACCTGGGTTTGATTCCCAGCATCCCATATGGTCCCCCGAGCTCTGCCAGGAGTAATTCCTGAGTGCATGAGCCAGGAGTAACCCCTGTGCATCGATGGGTATGATCCAAAAAGCAAAAAAAAAAAAAAAAAGACATGGTGACCTTGAAGGTTTTGAGCATCTGCCAGAATTTCCCAAGACTTCTCCACCCCCAGGATTGTCACCAGCAGTGCCCCAGTCATTTCAATAGTGGTTACTAGGTGGTGAAAATTCTGCTATGAGACTGGTAAAAAGTCAATGCTTCCTTTTTTTTTTTGGCTTTTTGGGTCACACTCTGCACTCAGGAATCACTCCTGGCAGTAGGGGTGCTCAAGGAATCATATGGGATGCTGGGGATCGAACCTGGGTCAGCCACGTGCTTGCTGTACTATTCCTGCAGCCCCAGTTATTGCATTCTTTCACTTCTGCACACAGAGCCCTTAAGTACAGTAAACTTTTTTTTTCTTTCAATGTCTCTTGGCATTTTTGTGGCACCTATTTTTGTTTGTGCTAAGGAGTGATGCCCAGTGATGCTCAGGGGACCATATGTGGTTTCACAGGATTTGAACTGGGGTCAGGTCTATTCAGCTGCATGCAAGGCAAGTGCCCTAACTCCTGTATTATCTGTATGGCCCGATTCCAACCCATTTTATCTCTAAGTTAAGTACCCATAGATTCCAGGATACTTCCTGTATGTACATTTAATGTAGGATGCTTATTGCCCCGGACTGGAGCAATAGCGCAGCGGGTAGGGCGTTTGCTTTGCACACAGCTACCGAGAGTATCCCGCCTGCATGGCAGAGCCTAGCAAGCTACCCGTGGCATATTCGAAGATATGCCAAAAACAGTAACAACAGTCTCACAATGGAGACGCTACTGCTGCCCACTTGAGCAAAATCGATGAAGAACAGGATGACAGTGCTACAGTACTACAGAGTCACTTGTAGCTTCATCATGGTATTGCCCAAGTAATTCAATCAATTACAAATTATGTAAAAACAGTTATCACTTATACTGATTATTACATCACATTGAGAGTTCAACTGGATTCACTAGATTGCAAGAGATGACAAGAACAAAGTTTAATAAGCTGTAGTTTCTGACTTCCAGAAGCTCATAACTGACTGGGAGATCTTGTTAGGCAAATGTATATGCATCAGAGTTGTGTAAGACATTTTTAAAAATAAAGTGAAGTTTTATAAGTAGCTATTAATATTGACAAAAGGGGGTGATAACAAGGAAGAATTCAGAAACGAAAAAACCTAAATTATTCGTTGATGAAGAGAGACAAGTAAACAATACAGTTGAAAGAGTGCCTGCATAGGGCCAGGAAGACAGCACAGAGAGGTGGAAGTGCAAAGTGCACACCAGGACCTGGGTTCCATCTGCAGTACGACCTGGTGCCCCAAGAACTTCTGGGAGGAAATAAACTACATTAAACACCCCAGAAAGGGAGGACCTTCCAGTGAAATTGATAGGCTGATGGTAAGACATGGACATGAGGAGGCTGGCGCTGGAGCTCGGCAGTAGAGCTCCTGCATGCGACGCCCCAGGTTTGATTCCCAGCACTGCTAAAACAAAAGTGAAAAAGAAAAGAACCTCACAGGGATTTTGTGAGACAAAATTAAGATGCCAAATACTATGCATTAAATGGTAGATTGTTCTAATTACCTTAATGAAATGATCCTTAAGGGAGTTCAAAATTAGAATCCTGAGTAAGGACTGGCAAGATGGCTCAAAGGGCTGAGCTCGGGGGCGAGAGGGATAAGGGTAAGGCATCTGCTTACAGTTGGTGACTCATGCAGTGTAGCACCACCAGGAGTAATCCTGAGCACCACCAGGAGTGATCCCTGAGCACAGAGCCAGGGGCAGTCCCTGAGCACTGCTGAGTGTGCCCCCCAACCCCCACATAAAAGCGCTTGCTTTGCATGTGAGGGGGAAGCCTCATCTCCACGTTCCCCCAGTCACCTCCAGGAGCTGGGAGTAGAACCCAAGTATTGCAAGGTGTGGCACAAAAAAATCAAAACCAAAGAAAAGCAGGCTGGGTGATCTCCCAGAACAAGCATGGCTGCTACAGGGCCTCTGGGCTCAGGGCTCAGGGCAGGGGAGGGCAAACCATCAGGCTTCTTTCTATCGCTGGGGCTCAGTTTTGCTCCCTTCAAGTCTATCCGCTTTCTTCTTCTCTCACTGAAGGTTGCTTTTTCCCCATGGCTGAAAATGTGGCTTTTAACCTCTTAACAAATTTCACTATTTCAGCTTTTGCCACGAGAGAGAAAAGAACCATCTTTGTCTCCTAATCAAATTTCCCGAGAAGGAAGTCACTTGTTCAATTCCCTCAGCTTGTTCAATTTCCTCCCCAAACAAATCAATGATTGTGCTGGCCAGGAGCACAGTGACGTCAGACCACAGCATTACTCCGGCGTGGATGGAGTCCGGAGAAATAAGAGAGAGGCAAGCACAGCTGCAAGTCCCGCAGACATCGCACCCTCCCTCTCCACTCCTCCCATTCTGCTCTGTAGCCACTTTCGTCTGTGGGGAAGGCACGCATCCCTCTCTCTGCCCCATCCACAGTGATGCAGTTCCTAAATGATCACTAGTCTCCTGTTCTTTATGTAAATTGTAATGTTTACTACAACTTCCCCCCCCCCATACCTGGCAAAGCTCAGGGGTTACTCCTGGCTCTGCACTCAGGAATCACTCCTGATGACGCTCAGGAGACCATATGGGATGCTGCAGATCGAACCCGGGACAGCCATGTGCAAGATAGGTATCATACCTGTTGTGTTATCTCTCCAGCTCTTATTTTACTACACCCTTTGGGAGGCATTTCTAATTTTTTCTTGTCAGTAATATGAAATATTTTCTTTTCCCCAGTAAGTTAGTGATGATCAGAATATAATTTTCCTCATTATTTCCAAGTCTGGCATCAAAGTTAGTAAGAAATGTTAGTATATCTAGGTCAAATTCAATTTATTTTATAACTAACAGCTGGTTAATCTGACTCTGCTATATAAATGAATACTACATGGCTCCCATATGTAACTCTAATGGTACTGGTTGGAGAGATGCTACAGGGGTTGAGGTGTTATCACTGGATGTGACCAACCCGGGTTCGATCCCTAGCACCACATAGTCCCCTGGGCATCACTGGTTGTAGCCCTGGAGGCCCCAGAGAACCACAGGTATCCTTGGGGCCTAGTCTGGACTGGGGCTGGTTGGCTGAGAGGTACCAGGAGTCCAGGAGCTTTGAGACACCCTCATTGAATATATGTATGTAACTGGCCAAGAGCAGGGAAGTAGCTCCGTGGTGGAACACTTGTTCTGCATTTGTCAGGCCCTGTATTCAATCTCCAGCACTTCATAAAATAATAATAATAATAATAGTGAAAAAAATACAGATCCTAAGAATGTAGTTGGATCAAAGAAAACTGTTTGAGGAATCACCACTAGGAGAAAAACTACTGAAAGAAGATGGTGAGAGAATATCCCTGATGAACACCAATGCGAAGATCCTCAACAAAATATTAGCAAATAGGATCCAACAACTCATCAAAAAGATCATACACCATGACCAAGTGGGATTCATCCTGGGGATGCAAGGATGGTTTAACATTCGGAAATCAATCAACATAATCCATCATATCAACAAAAGTAAAGATAAAAACCATATGATCATATCAATAGATGCAGAGAAAGCATTTGACAAGACCCAACATCTGTTCATGATGAAAACCCTCACCAAAATGGGTTTTGGAGGAACTTTCCTCAAGATAGTCAAAGCCATCTACCACAAGCCTACGCAAGCATTATCCTCAATGGGGAAAAACTAAGGGCCTTTCCTCTAAGATCAGGCACAAGACAAGGATGCCCACTCTCACCACTTCTCTTCAATATAGCACTAAAAGTACTTGTGATAGCTGTTAGACAAGAAAAAGAGATTAAGTGAATCAACATGGAAAGTATCATGCTAAGTGAAATGAGTCAGAAAGAGAGAGACATAGAAAGATTGCACTCATCTGTGGAATATAAAATAACAGAGTAGGAGACTAACACCCAAGAATAGTAGAAACAAGTACAGACGGTTGACTCCATGGCTTGGAAACTGCAGCTGAGAGGTACCAGGAGTCCAGGAGCTTTGAGACACCCTCATTGAATATAGGGTGGCAGCTCAGATAGAGAAGGGAACACCAAGTAAAATGTGGTTGGAGGCCACGCGGGGGAAGGGTGATGCGTGCTGAAAGTAGACTAGAGACTGAACACGATGGCCACTCAACACACATATTGCAAACCACAACACCCAATTGGAGAGAGATAACAAAAGGGAATACCCTGCCACAGAGGCAGGGTGGGTGGGGGCAGATGGGATTGCGGGGTGGGAGGGATGCTGGGCTTATTGGTGGTGGAGAATGGGCACTGGTGAAGGGATGGGTTCTCGAACACTGAATGAGGGAAACACGAGCACGAAAATGTATAAATCTGTAACTGTACCCTCACGGTGATTCACTAATTGAAAAATAAATAAAATTAAAAAAAAAAAAGAATATGGTGAGAGGCTGGGGAGATGGCTCAAAGGACTAGAGCACACGTTTTGCCTATGAGAGCCTCCGGTTCAATCCCTCACACTGTGTTCCCTCAAGAATGCAGGGAGTTATTCCTGAATAACCTGCTGGGGATAACCAAACACCACTGGGTATGTGCCCCTACACACACTCAAAAGCAATATGGTGTAATTAAAACAGTATGGCCAAACGTGTTTTATTGTTACTATATGTTTCCTGAGGAAAGGGAAATTAGTAAAGATTTTCTCCTCTTGGTTATGGTTATCTCCCTATGCAAGATAGCCTTAAATTACAGAAGACAGAAGAAATGGCATGAGATGAACAGAAATTTCTAAATATATAAAAACACGTATTTCCTTTATAAAATTGTCTTTCATTTTGAGTACAGAATAGCATGAATCAAGTAAAAGAAGCCTTGAGCATCATACATAACTAAGGAAGACTAAAACCATCTGTCTCCTGCCCTTTCCTTTACTAGAACCACTTCACTTTCTCCTTTAGTGAAAGCAAAGGGATCATTTCACTGTGGTCCATCATTACTGCATTAATATCAATGGCCCTGGCTAGATGAGATTTAGTTGAATTAATATTCAAAGCATCTTAACAGGGTCTTTTCCTAGCACTATACATGCACAACCTGAAAGGAATGAAAACACACTGTAGACGCAGTTCTTTCTTCTTTCTTCCTTCCCTCCCTCCCTCCCTCCCTCCCTCCCTCCCTCCCTCCCTCCCTCCCTCCCTTCCTTCCTTCCTTCCTTCCTTCCTTCCTTTCTTCCTTCCTTCTTTCCTCCCTCCCTCCCTCCCTCCCTCCCTCCCTCCCTCCCTCCCTCCCTCCCTCCCTCCCTCCCTCCCTCCCTTCCTCTCTGTTTTGTTTTTGGATGACATCCAGCAATGCTTAGGGCTTACTCCTGGCTCCTAGGAGAATTCTAAGATGCTGCCTGCTATAAGCACCTTGCATAACCAACCCTTAAGTACAGATAGAACCAGTGATGGAATATCCTTCCAGTGACTAGATGATTCAACAGATTACACTCTGACAGGAATCCACCCAAGTGGGCCTGACCTAAATAGGTAAGTTTTTTTCGGTTTGTTTTTGGGCCATATCTGGTTAGTGCTGGGGGGTAAGGGAGTCTCTTCTGGCAACTGCTCAGTGGATCATGTGATATCAGAGATTGAACCTTGATTTTCTGCATGTGACATGTGCTCTAGCCCTGTGCTTATTAATTTTTTTTCAACCATGGCCCTCCTGTTTCCTGCCAGTACACAAGTCTCATCTGTGGCCCCCTTAGAACACCCTGAGGGCCTACTAGGGGCTTTCAGTTGAGAAACACTGGCCTATCCCTTTGTACTATTTCCCTGGCGCAGTGGCTCTTAAAAAACTCTCAGCCATTTCTCTGAGAGATTCAGAGTGGGAGAGGGCCATCGAGCAAGCACCCTGAGGAGCTACTGAAAGAAAACTCCACCTGAGCAAAACTCAGATTTATGACCTACAGTAACTATGAGAGAATGGGTGCTGTTTTAAGCCACTGCTCTAATTCATTACACAATGAACAAAATCTGATATTAATGTATATGTGATTATATAAAGAAGAACTTCAAATTAAAAAAGATAACTGTTTCAAAGAAACTTGCATATTTCTTCCAAAGAAACAAATACAAATACCTTGCAAGTTTTAGAGTACAAACATGAACATAAAACGGCTTTAAATTACTTAGCAATATTTTAGCATAACTGGTATATGACTGCACTTTCCACAAAAATCTAAAAAGACACATAAAGCATATAAAGCAAGATTACCTTAATATCACGAATTTCATATGCTATCCTGTGGTCCGTGACTCTATCTTGGGTGAAATTATATGTTCGTATTCTTTCTGACTGGGCTCTTGTTCCCACCTATGCAGTAAGAAAAAGTCTTTATTATTACTATTATTATTAATGATATTATTATCATTCTGATCTAGAGATCAAACTCAGAGTTTCACAGGCAGTTTCTAGCACTGAGCTATACCCCCAATCCCACTTATTAATATTCTGACCTCATAATTATCTTTATTGCAATAGAAAAAGTACTTATAAATGTCTTTCCTATTCCTGGCGAAGAGAAGAAGACACTGGTTATGGGACTGGTGCTGGAACATAATATGTCTAAAACCCAATGATGAGTAGCTTGGTACATTATGGTGCTTTAATAAAATTTTTTAAATGTCTTTCCTTTTTAAAAAGTTAAATATTTTTTCTAAAGGTTATATATACAAAATGATGGGAAAAAAAAAAACAAGGATGAGCAGAATTTAACATTTAAGTCTACACACTTGTGCAGCTTGTTTACGAAATAAAAATTCTTCGGTACTTCAAGTTCCAATTAAGTTTACATTATCGTTCCACCCCAATCATTCTTCCTCCAGATTTCTCTAAATGGCACCACGATGTTCCCTTCGCTCTGATTTCTCTAAATGGCACCATGATGTTCCCTTCGCTCTGATTTCTCTAAATGGCACCACGATGTTCCCTTCACTCTGATTTCTCAAAATGACACCACAATACTCTCTTTGATCTCCACAGATGACCCAGGCATCCAGCAATTTAACAACCATTTCCTGGGAGCACACTCTCTCTGCCAAGCTTTGATAAGAGTTACTGAGGTAAAACCTACCTCGAAGTCATCCATTCTATAACTACTCATTTTCAATGGCTTCTAAGTCTCAGATGCTGCCCTGTCAACTTCTGCTAGCCATCTTTCAAAGGCTCAGCAATTTCACAAACATTCCTTTAAAAATCTAATGATCAGTTTTCTATTTTTCTGTTTAAATTGTGTTGCCTGGGCCAGAGAACTAGTGCAAAGGGCTAAAGCGCCAGAGGCCCAGGTTTGATTCTCAGCACCGCAACAGAGGCCCCCAAGCACTGCCACATATGGCATAAATTACACCCCTTAAAATAAAATTTTTTTAAAAAATTGCATTGTGGAGCTGGGGAGATAATACAGTGAATAAGGTGCTTGTCTTATGCATGGCAACTTGGATTCGATACCCAGCACTCCATATGGTCCCGTAAGCACTGTCAGGAGTAATTCCTGAGTGCAGAGCCAAGAATAACCCCTGGATATCATCAGGTGTGACCCCCAAACCAAACAACAACAAAAATTGTATTGCTTAACTTGGTCTTACAGAATTTTCTATTCAATTTTCCTTTGTGGGTCACACCTGGCAATGCTCAGGGATTACTCCTGGCTCTGAACTCAGGAATCACCCCTTACAGTACTCAAGGAACCATTTGAGATGCTGAGGATCAAATCCAGGTCAGTCACATACAAGGCAAGTGCTTACCACTGTATGTCACTCTAGCACCCCGCCCCACTTTTTAAAAATTCTTCCTTGTCTTTTAAACTCAGTTCAGCATTTAACGACCTTCATAAAGTAACCCATTTCTCCAGCATTTTTTCTGAAAATTACATGAATCTCCACAATGCCACTTATTTTACTGTATCATTATTAACTCTGCTAAAATGTTATCTCAAGGACAAGGAAGATAGCTCAAAGGGCTGGAACGCATGTACTAGACCCTAATTTCACTTCCTGGTACTACAACTATCTTGATTAATATATATATTCAACCAATAGCAAATACTAATCTTCTACATTATTTTATTTATTTATTTACTTTTTTTTTTTTTCTTTTTGGGTCACTCCTGGCTTTGCACTTAGGAATTACTCCTGGCGGTGCCCAGGGGACCATATGGAATGCTGGGAATAGAACCTGGGTTGGCCTCGTGCAAGGCAAATGCCCTGCCTGCTGTGCTATTGCTCAGCCCCTAATCTGCTACATTAAAATGATCACTTTTGTTTTATTTTTTATTCAGGCAATACAATTTACAAAACTGTTGATAACAGAGTTAAGGCATACAATATTCGAACTCTAACTCCAGTACCAATGTCAGTGACCCTACACCAATGATCCAAGGTTCCTTCTCCCCACCCTGCCTCCTTAGCAAATTCATTTAAAAAAAAATTGTTTGGGGCTGGAGACATAGTACAGCGGGGAAGGCGTTTGCTTTGCACACGGCTGACTTGGGTTCGATTCCCAGCGTTCCTTATGGTCCCCTGAGCACTGCCAGAAGTAATTCCTGAGTGCAGAGCCAGTAGTAACCCCTGTGCATCGCCGGGTGTGACCCAAAAAAGCAAAATAAATAAATAAATAATTTATTATAGCTTAGTTCATATGCTTACAGTAGTGCTGACTCATGGTTTTAATGTAGGTATCTCACAGCTACAGAAATGATCACATTTTAGGGCCGGAATGATAGTACAGTGGGCAGGGCGGTTACCTTGCATGTGGATGATCTGGGTTTGATCCCCGACACCACATATGGTCCTCCAAACACCACCAGGAGTAATTCCTGAGTGCAGAGCCAGGTGTAACCCCTAAGCATCACTGGGTATGGCCCCAAAACAAAATGACCACTTTTGTTGGTTTGTTTTGGGGCCACATCTGGCAATGCTCAGGGGTTACTGATGGCTCTGCACTCAGGAATCTTTCCTGGTGTGCATGCAAGGCAAATACTCTACCTGCCGTACTGTTTCTCTGGTCCCAATAATCACATTTTTTGCACTAATTAAATTATTGTAGCATTGTAGCACTGTCATTCCGTTGTTCATCGATTTGCTTGAGTGGGCACCAGTAACATCTCCATTGTGAGACTTGCTGTTACTGTTTTTTGGCATATTGAATACACCACGGGTAGCTTGCCAGGCTCTGCCGTGCGAGCGGGATACTCTCGGTAGCTTGCCGGCTCTCTGAGAGGGATGGAAGAATCGAACCTGGGTGGGCCGCGTGCAAGGCAAACGTCCTACCTGCTGTGCTATGGCTCCAGGTAAATTATTACATCAAATAAATCTTACCTGCAGTTTTCTTTCACTTTGCCGTTGATGCCTGTCTTTTTCAATAATCTGCTGGTATAGTCTAGCTTTTAACACACGCATAGCAATTTCTTTATTTTTTATCTGTGATCGTTCTTGTTGGCATTCTACTACAAGTCCTGAAAAATATCAGGGATCAGAGGCAATAATAAGTTCCACCTGTTTAATTTAGATAGCAATGAAGAACATGTTAGGCTTTTTAGTTGCGACTTTTTAGTTTGGGAACAACAGCTGGCAGTGCTTGGGGGTCGCTCCTACCAGTGCTCAGGGGATTGATGCCAGGGACCAAATCCAGGTCCCTAGCATGCAAAGCATGGAATATGCATGCTCCTCTGGACTCTAGACCTTTGAGCTATCTGCCAGTCCCTGAAGAACATTGAAAATTTTTAAAAAGTTTTGAATTGAATTATCAATTTACAGCAGTGCTGAGGTGACTGTAGATGCAGAGATGCTCTACCAATCCTTCCGCCTGAATGTCAAGAAGCCTGCATCATGGCATGGCCACCAACACTGCACCCTCACAGTCCCAGCTCCAGTCACCAAGTGTCCAGGTTCGTCTGTGCACTGGGGATTGTTTAACTGAAATTTTCACTTGGTTTGGGCCACGCCCAGCTGTTTTCAGGGCTTACTCCTGGTTCTGTGTTCCGGGATCATTCCTGGCAGTGCTTGGGGGGATATGCAGTGCTAGGGATAGGACTGGAGTTGACTCTGTGCAAGTCAAGCATCTTACCCTTGTACTATCTCTCTCGTCTGCTGGAAAACATTTTGTTTATTTATTTGTGGTGTTGGAGCCATGCTCAAGGGCTGACTCATGGCTTTATGCACAGGGATCACACCTAGCTATACATAGGGTACTATATGCAGTGCTAGGGATCAAAATGAGACTAGCTGCATGCAAGGCAAGCACCTTATGCTCTGTACCATCTTTCAGTCCTGAAGAACACTTTTTGGGGGAGGGTGGGGAAGCTACAACTGACAATGCTCAGGGCTGACTCCTGGGCCCGCACTCAGGGATTACTCTTGGTGGTGCTCAGAGAACCAAATGTGGTGCTGAGGATCAAATCCAGGCTGGCCACATGCAAGGCAAGAGTCAAGAGTCTTACCCACTGTACTATCTCTTTGGTCCCCCTTTTAAAAGGGGAAAGGTTAATCAGTAGATATCATAAAGGAATAATACTCATTTTATACTTAGCATATATAATTTGTTTCGGTGGGGAGTCAGGGTATGGCATGCTCAGTTGTATTTAAGGGATCAGGTACCCACTAGCAATTTGCAGCTAACTGGGCTGATGGTTTGATGTAAGGGTCCAATGATGCGGTGCTGCTCAGGCCCTGAATTACTAAGGCCACCCCAGTAGTGCTCTTGGAGGTCAGCAGTGCCACGGGTCCTAGGCTGAAGGCCTGTAGAAGATGCAACTTAACCCTTGTACTATTTGCCAGGCCGCTCTATAATTCTTTGCTGCATCAAGAACAGGAACCATGCGACAGAGAGCAAGTGCAAAGGCCTGGAATGCATGCTTTCGATGAAGCATGCCTGGGTTTAAACACGGGCACAATATGGTCGCAAAGGTCTGCCAGAAGTGATCCCTGAGCGATGCAGGAGCAAACCCTGAGCACTGCCAGGTGTAGTCCCAAAACAAACCAAAAAAATTACAAAAGCACAGGAACATGCTCACCTGTGGGTACATGGACAAGTCTGACGGCGCTATCAGTTGTATTAACATGCTGTCCTCCTGCTCCTTTGGCTCGAAATGTATCTATTCGCAAGTCCTTAGGCTCCACTTTCACGTCTACCTAGAGCAAAGATGCAGCATAAGGATCACTGCCATCCCATTGTTCATCGATTTGCTCGAGCAGGCACCAGTAACATCTCCATTCATCCCAACCCTGAGATTTTAGTAGCCTCACCTTACTCGTCTTTCCCAATGATTGGAGGCTCTTTCAGGGTCAGGGAATGAGACCCATCATTATTACTGTTTTTGGCATATCGAATACGCCACGGGGAGCTTGCCAGACTCTGCCGTGCAGCATAAGTAAAGTCCTTATTTATGAAAGATAAAATGAGGTTCACAAATATTAAGTGAGGGGCCAGAGTGATAGTACAGCGGGTATACGGCATCTGCCTTGCAGGTGGCTGCCCCAGTCTCAATTCCTGGCATCCCAGATGGTCCCCCAGCACCACCAGGAGTAATTCCTGAGTGCAAAGCCAGGAGTATGCCCTGAGCACTTCCTGGTGTGGCCTAAAAACAATAAGAACAAAAAGATCTATCAAATGAAGACTTTTTACTAACAGGTGCTCTACCTAGAATTCAAACCCTATTCACCTGATCCTAGTGTTAGAGCTTCAACTCCCATCTTCACCCTGAAGTCACCTCTAAGGGAGAACTTAAACAAAAAAGTAGAGTGTTACCTTATTCAGCCTCAACCGGAACAGGTACATTAAAAGTTACTTGCAATCTTTGTTGCTCTGTACATGTATGCAAATGACTGAAAGTACTGCAGTAACTAATTTGGGAAAACAAATAAGTCTTAGAAAGTGGGTAAATTTGCAGGTACAAAATCAGGGAATGATGAGGATAAACTTTATGTATATATAAGCACTTATATATACATGCACATATAAACATATTTTTGCAGGTTGTATCCAATGTAGCTTTGTGAGATGAAGATACTATGAAATATATTTTGCAAGATGCATAACTTAGTAAGTCCTGAGCATAAGTCAAGTGTTTAGAAAAAAAATATCGTATCCATTAACTCCTGGACCAACTAATGGTTATAGTATCCATTAACTCCTGGGCCAATTAAAGATTACCATAGCAGGACAAGAGAGGCCTAGATAAACTGGGAAATAAAAGAGATATAGGATGACACTTTTAGTAGAGATTTTGGTGTAGTACATTTGCCAGTGGCTCCATAAAGTGGTGAAAACAGGAGGAAGACTCGAGGAAAGAGTACTTCCATCTTTCCACTCGATCCATCTCAGCCACCAGCACTCAAAGAAATGCCTGGCCTAGATCAGGTCAGTCCTAACCTCTGCACATGTGCTACGGGTCCATCACTTCCCTCACTGAAAAGAATTTCAGTAGAAGGTGAAATGGTGAAGAAAGACTTTATTATTATTACTATTAAAACCATAACCATGCCATCGGACTCTGCACCTGAGGCTGTTTCCACTCGGGGTGCCACAGAGGGGGACGGGTGAGAGCCCTCCCCACCCCAAGGGACCCAACCCTGGCAGCCGACCTCTACTACCCAACTGCCGCCACGCTCCAGATCACTTTCCACGCATTCAGGCCAAGTCTCACATATGAATGAACATATTTCTGGACCACGCGGTCACAAGACACTCCCTACCAATTTTCTATAAGATCACAGAGGGAAATATATATATATATATGCCTCTCAGAGAGTCCAGCAACCTACCGAAAGTCTCCCGCTCACACGGCAGAGCCTGGCAATCTCCCCGTGGTGTAATCGATGTGCCAAAAACAGTAACAATAACAGTCTCATTCCCCTGACCCTCAAAGAACCCCCAATCGCTGGGAAAGACAAGTAAGGAGAGGCTGCTAAAATCTCAGGGTTGGGACGAATGGAGACGTTACTGGCACCTGCTCGAGTAAATCAATGAACAACGGGATGACAGTGATACAGTGATTATTAAAACTGATTTAGAATGAAATGAGGGGAGAGAAAAAGAAAAGTCTGCGTTTAAGCCTTCTCCGGAATAGAAATGGGAAAATAAACAGAATCAAACAAGCAATAGATGTGTTCGAGAGAGAACACAGGCTTGAAGAGCAAGTCCCAGATGTCTTTGGGAAGGAACTTTTCTACAGTTCTTCCAAATGGGTTTTCTGGAGTTCTGCATACATAAAAACTAATCTGGACACTATCAAAGGAAAGCCTTGCACTGTTTATATCTCTTCATAATCTCATGGATTTTTCTGTACCATCTCCTTTTTTTTTTTTTTTTTTTTTTAAGGATCCACTCTTCTCTGGGTTTCTGTTTCTATGTGGTATCTCAATTTTCCTTCTCCAAAGAGCTCAAGATTTATCAAAGGGATGTGATCTTCATGGCTCTGGGCTACTTGGGGGCTAGGAAATCTCTTAAGTTTTATTTTGGATACAAATGCTAAAATAAATGGCATTTAAAATATTTTTTTTAAAAAATAGAACAAAGGGGCTGGAGTGATAACACAGCAAGTAGGGCATTTGCCTTGCACATGGCCGACGGGAGGCCAGGAATGACCCCTGAGCATTGCTGGGTGTGACCAAAAAGCAAAAAAAAAAAAAAAAAAAGAACAAAATAACCAGGAATTTGCTCTAGACTCACAGAAATCACTGTGATGTGTGAAACATGACAGATTCCTGGCATAAAAATCAATAAATAATAGTATTTTGGGGGAAAGGAGTCCAAGGAGATAATTCAGAGGGCTGGAACACAGGCCTGCTTACAAAGGGATCTGGGATCAACCTCTAGCACTAGGTATGCTCCCGAACACTGCCATCCAGCCAGCTGGTCTCTTCCATTGGATGGTGCTGGAAGAAAGCAATGCAGAAGAAGGAGGCTGAATTAAACTCTAACCCCAAACACAAATGTAAACTCAAAATTATTAAAGGCCTAGAGGAAAGAACCAAAACATTAAAATACACGAAGGATAATGAGGTGAATCATTCCAAGACATTCTAGAGGACTTGATCCCATGGGCATGAGAAATTAAAAAAAAGATAATCAATTGGGATTACATAAATTTGAAAGCTGTTTTTAGTTTTTTGGCGCCCCAGTATAGTAAAAGAAAATATTTATAAAAAAGAAAGACAAAGACAGCAGAACAGATGATTTCTATACACCTTGCTAAGAGGTCAATATTAATACCAAAGGTATATACAGAAAGCAGATAATTAAACAAAAGGAAAAACTGGCATAATATTTTATAGACATTTCCAAGGGAAGACACACAGACAGCTGATAGACATATGATAAAATGCTTATCATCATTGATTACTAGCCAAATGAAAATTAAAAATACAATGAGATGCCATTTCACACATGAAAATGGTTCACAATATAAGCAGCAGTAACAACAGGTGTTGGAGGTGTGGAATAAAAACAATTCTCAGACTTACACCTGAGGACAATAGAGACAAGGGCCAGGAGGATGGCTCCACAGTTTGGAAGCTTGCCTCATGAGCTGGGGGAGAAGGCTGTTGGGATGGAGAAGGGACCACTAAGTCAGGGATGGTTGGAGGGATCACTCGGGATGGGAGATGTGTGCTGAAAATAGACAAAGGACCAAACAGGATGGCCTCTCAGTATCTTCACTGCAAATCATGGTCCCCATAAGTAGAGACAGAATAAGAAAGAAGGTGCCTACCAGAGAGGCAGGGGTAGGGGTGGTGGGGGTGGTGGGAGGGATACTGGGGATATCAGTTGTGGAAAATGTACATTGGTGGAGGGATGGGTGTTTGATATTTGTATGACTGAAACTCAATCATGAAAGCTTTGTATCTGTATCTCACAGTGATTCAATTAAAGAATTCTCAGGGGGGTTGGAGCGCTAGTACAGCGGGTAGGGTGTTTGCCTTGCACTCGGCCGACCCAGGTTCGACTCCCAGCATCCCATATGGTCCCCTGAGCACCGCCAGGAGTAATTCCTGAGTGCAGAGCCAGGAGTAACCCCTGTGCATCACCAGGTGTGACCCCCACAAAAAAAAAGCAAAAAAAAAAAAAAAAGAATTTTCAGGTAATGTGGGAGAGTAGTCTAGCTATATACGCAAAGCACAGATCTAACAACTCTAAAAACCTGAGCTCTAAGCTGCAATCACTGAACTTTGTAATGTCCTGTCAAGGTGATGGTGATGGTGGGTGAGGATGGAGTATGGGAACACTGGTGGAGGAGGTTGACACTGATTGATGGTGGGATTGGTAGTGAAATACTACATGCCTAAAACTCAACTATCAATAACTTTATAAATCACGGTTCTTTAAATTAAAAATTACATTAAAAATTATATATTTTTTTAAAAAAGCTTCAAGTATACTGTATAACTATACAGTAAAACATAGAATTTTGGGAAAAAAAAAGAATTCTCAGGTTGCAAAGATAGTATAGCAGGTAAAGTTTATCTTGCATGTACCTCATCAGTTTGATCCCTGGCACTACATAGAGAATCCTTAGTTCTGCCAGGAATGATACCTGAGCACGGAGCCAGAAGTAAGCCCTAAAGACAGCTGGGTGTGGCCCAAACAACCTCTCCTCACCCCCCCCCAAAAAATAGAGAGAGCTTTGAGGGCCCCCAAGGATGGTTCATTGGCTTTCTTGAGAAGTGTAAGACTATGAGTTTAAATCCAGATGCCATTTCATGAACCCAGATAATCCTGACAGGTCTAGTGTCTGGGGATTCTTGATGAGGAAACAACTAAATAAGAAGCTTTCTACCCAAGTACCACCGGGGTGGAGCCCAATATTGTCCTGTGGCCCCTGACTTTGCACTGCCAGACCCAAGCTTCATTGCAGGGGTCCCAATAAAAAATAAAGTCACATCAGTGGCTCAGAACTCTGCAAGTCTTATGCACATGCCTTGCATGCATAATCTCTGGCACTAAAACAAAAGAAAAAATTAAAATATTTAAATAGAACAAGCGTGATGCATTCTATTTTTTTAAAAAGAGGTGACTTCTAATCATAAAGCAAAACATCTCAGTCAGAGACAAGAGGGGCAGTTTTATCTGGGGAACATTTAAGGAATCCCCAAAAGAGAGTACAAATTTCCGCGTGCAACCCTGAAAGCCAAAGCTTTTCTCTGAAGCTAAAATTTCTCGGCACAGTACCCACTGATGTGGGGTAGGTTGTCAGTGTCCCCCAGAGTGGTTACCTCTTCTGGCTGAGGAAGGACAATAACTGACATTGTTCCCGTGTGAATGCGCTGCATCCTGGACGACAGGCCCACCTCTGGGATTCGCTGAACTCGGTGGATCCCACCTTCATACTTCAAATGCTTATAGACATTGTCACCTGAAATTCTGGCAGCTGCATGATGCAGCCCACCTATAGGAAAAAAATCCACAAGTATTAATGAATTCTACTCTGAAAGAGACCAGGATATTATACACCCTAAGGCTTGAATGTAAATACAGAACTTGAGATGAAATAGGTAAGAAAATTCATTTTATATAAATGGCAGCATATCAAGTTATCTATGATTATCTCTGGAGAATGGAATAGCTTTCTATTGTTGTTGTTGGAAATATCAACTAGTCCCGTCCTTTTTGGAAGACAATGTGGACACATCTCAAAAAATTAGAAATCAAACTTCCAATGACTCAGCAATTCCATTTCTTGGTATCTATCCTAAGGGCCCCAAAACTCTATTCAGAAAAGACATTTGCACTCCTATGTTCATTGCAGCACTTTTCACAATAGTAAAAATCTGGAAACAAACCAAATGTCCAAGAACAGATTACTGGATAAAGAAACTATAGTACATATATACAATAAAAAACTATTTGGCTTTAAGAAAACATGAAATCATGCAATTTACTATGATGATGAATATGGTGAGTATCATGTTGAATGAAGTTAATCAGAAAGAAAGGGAGAAATAGAATAATCTGTCTCATAAGTGGAATTAAAAAAAAAACAAAACCAAAAAACTAAGAGTATAACAAATGCCCAAAGGCAAAAGAAAATGAGAACTTATCTTTAGCATAAGCTTGCCATAGTGGAGGGGAAGGGAGGAATAGGATGGGGGGCCACTGGGACAGTGGTGGAAGGAGGTAGACACTTTGCTGGAGGGTGTGGTGCAGGAATGTGTTATGCATGAAACCCCATCATTAACAGTATTATAAAGCATGGTTTATAATTATAAATCATGGTTCCCAAAATTAAAAAAAAACATAAACAATCGTCTTTATTGGTCCAAGAGATAATACAGGGGTTAAGGCATTTACCTTCCATGCAGCTGACCCGAGTGATCCCTAAGGGCAGAGCCAGAAGTAACCCCTGAGTATAGACAGGTATGGCCCCCAAACAAACAAGACCAGGGCTGGGGAGATAGCTCAATGGGCTGTGCACAGACGTTGCATGCAGGAGTGCTAGGTTTGATCCTTGGACCCTGTGAACCACAGCACCACAGAGCGTGGGCCCCAAGCGCAGAACCCACAAACACCATCACATGTGTCCTCTTCCCCTAAATTTAATGAGAATGTCATAGGGTTGTCATAGGTTCGCTATTTTCTTCATAAGTGCTCTTTAAATATGTGACTTTGGGAAGGGAGTGGAGCTCACAGGTACACAAGCCACTTGCCTTGCATGTGTGAGATCCTGAGTTTGATCCCTGGCAACATAAAAATAAGTAAATAATAAATATGTAGCTTCAAGACATTTTTTCTAAGTCTGAAGTTTTTGAAATACAGATGTTAGTATTTGTGACAGGCAGCCTCAGAGAGTATTCCCGTGACCCCTGTCTCTGGTTTCTAGCCCATAGAGTCCCCTCCTGGGCCTGGACGCTCTATGGCAGATGGCAGATGTCACAAGCAACTTCTGAGATCAGGTCATGAAGAGCCACGGCTGCTCTCGCATTACCCACTCTGGGTGAGAAGGGCTGTCAACCTATAAGAAGCCTTACAGAGAGGCTCATTTGGTGAGAAACTGAGGTCAGCTGACAGCCACGTAAACTCTGAAGCAGGCCCTTCAGTCCCAGACAAGTACTGAATTGACTCCTGCCCAGTCAACAGCCTGATTACAACCATGGAAGAAAACCTGAACCAGAATGTCACAGGAAAGCTGCTCCCTGATCTCTGACCTTCATAAAAAAATGTGAAGAGGGGCTGGAGCAATAGCACAGCGGGTAGGGCGTTTACCTTGCATGCGACCGACCCGGGTTCGATTCCCAGCATCCCATACGGTCCCCTGAGCACTGCCAGGAGTAATTCCTGAGTGCAGAGCCAGGAGTAACCCCTGTGCATTGCCGGGGTTGACCCAAAATGCCAAAAAAAAAAAAAAAAAAGTGAAGAACTAGGACTATGGTTCACTGTAGAGGTTGGGCCCCTTTCAGGCCCTTCAATACTTGGTGCTGCAAGGAAATAAAAAAAAAATCGTGGGGCCAGAGAGACAGGAAGTAAGGCACGAGCCTTCCATGCACTGTGGTCGTTGCTGTCCTGCTCCAAATCCCCAGCACCACACATGGTCCTCAAGCATAGCCAGGAGGTCACTTGTGAGCACCGAGCTGGGAATAGCCCTTGTGCACAACTGCATGTGGCTTCCCAAAACAAAATGAAACAAAAGTTTGTAGAACAGTGTTTAATGCCGAGTGGGAGTGTGGCTGGCTTCAAGGCGCTCATGATGGGGATACTGTGGGAGTAGGAAGACACCCCACAGTGGGTGAAGCCCTGAGAGACCTGCAAGTTCCCACAGGGGTCCAGGTCCAGAGAGGGCTGCTGCCGTGGTTGCCAGGTGCGATCCCTGGCACCAACTCAAGTGTGCAGTTCCTAGTGAGCAACACTTCCAGGTGTGTAAGCACCAACTCTGCAGAAAGGTGCCACCTCCCAGACATTGCAACACTAATAAAAAAGGGGCGAGAAGTGGGGGCAATGGGACAACAGGGCTCTAGGGAAGATTAGCAGTAAAACAATTTTCAGCACCATCTATAAAAGTCTTCAAATAACACCTACCGTAGTCAGCTGGGGTATAATTCAGAAGTTCAAATTGCCAGTGTTTATAATTTGCATAATTCTGGTACATGTCAAATATTTCCCGGGTAAACTGTTGACAGATATCTCCTAAAGACACAAAATACTCAGTCAGCACAAATTTCTAAGAAAGTTATCCTTGGATACAGGCCCACTAAGAAATGAGGAATAGCTGCTTCTAAAGTGAAACATACTCGGAGCCTGAGCGATAATACAGTGGATTTGCCTTGCACATGGCCAATCTGGGTTTGATCCTTGGCATCCCATATGGTCCCTCAAGCACTGACAGGAGTGATTCCTGAGTGTGGGGCCAGGAGTGACCCCTGAGCACCACCAAGAGTTACCAAAAAGTCAAAAATAAATTAATTAAAATTACTTTGAATTAAGTATATTGAAATATACTTGGGCTGGAGCAATAGCACAGTGGTTGGGCGTTCGCCTTTCATACAGCCGACCCGTGTTTGATTCCTCCACCCCTCTTGGAGAGCCTGGCAAGCTACTGAGAGTATCGCGCCCGCACGGCAGAGCCTGGCAAGCTGCCTGTGGCATATTGGATATGCCAAAAACAGTAACAATAAGTCTCACAATGAGAGACGTTACTGGTGCCCACTCGAACAAATCGATGAGCAACAGGATGATAGTGACAGTGAAATATACTTAACAGACCTTTAACAATAGTGATGGCCAAACCAAGATACAATGTAAGTCTTTTTAAAGGTTATTTATAATAAAATTATTTTACTGACCGCCAGTAGTTCTTCCAGATGTCACCTCTAAGATAACACCATTTTCGTCACACTTCTCTTTTGGCAGTAGACTCTGGAAAAGCTGTGCAAGAAGAAAATCAGCCTTAGTGTATATGTTTTCCATTGTATTCCACTATGTTTTAAATTTCATTTATTTACTCCCTCCACACACTTTATTTAAATGCCGTGCTTTACAAAGTTGTCAATGATGACTGTCATAGGCATTCCATATTCCAACACCAATCCCACCACCACGATAGCCTTTTCTTCTACCATTGTCTTCATTTTCCCAACCACCCATCAAGCCTGCCCCTGTAGCAGGCTGACAATAATTTATGCTATATTGTTTATTACCCTTAAATGGATAACAAAATGATTAAAAATATTTCTGTAGAAGAAAATTTGTGAGAGTTGTTGTTTCTCACCATAGAGAAGTTAAGTCCTTGTTTGAGGGTTTACTAAGCTTTGCTGCAATTTAACATTCTGTGTTGATGTTTTTGTTAGCTGAGGTTGACATTGTATTCTCTTATTACTTAAACTTAGATTAGAGGGAAAAAAACAAACATTAAAAAGCCAGTAATTAACAAAATCATATAGTAAGCTAATGAGGTTGAGTCCTAAAATGCAGTCAGAAGTCAATTTAATTAGATCTGAAGCAAGTATTCAATTCACGTTAACAATGAAGTGACTTGTCAGGACTTTCTCTACAATGTTATCACATTATCTTAATTTTTGAAAATGCAGACGTTTAGATCAAAGTCTCAAGTGTACCACTTCATTTTCTTCAGATTTTTGCCTCTTATTAGTTTTGAACAGTAGCTTCTTTCAGCTCATAAATGAAATAAAACTTTGAAAGTTTGGAGGAAACAAGAACTTTTAACCTATGATTGCATGTTCTCTGCTGTCATAAATGAGAGCAGACACAAGGCTGTGCCCTGCTTCTCAACAGACTGACCCTATTTAGACCATGTTTAGGGTTCCAAGACAAGCCTCCAATTGTTTCGGAGCTGTGACAAGGAATAAAGGGGTGGAGAAGGGGTAATCTTGCTAATTAAAAAAGTAACCAACTTTCCTCAGAAAAAAATCAAACTTAAAGTACCTATGTGCTATAACCCTTTATACTATCAAATTTTTAAAAGGTCCATCTCTGCTAATAATGATAGTCTGTGGACGAGATCAGATGAAAAGTCAGACATCTTTTACCTTTAATTACCAGGTTAAATTATGACAAAAATAATCACCATCTCTATTTTCTTCGACCCCTCACAAACCCAGTGCTAGGTTCCCAGAGGGGAAGACTCTAGAAAGAGGATGGCAAATCTGAGAGAGGAAGACAGGGTACCTTGCTGTGTAAGATGGTGTTTTCCACTTTCTTTTAGACAAGTCATTCAAGCTATAAAATAAATACTTGTATTAGCCAACTCTCTCTATATCCTTTAGTTCATTTCATTCTACTAAGAATGCAAACTTTTAGTCATACTGCATTAATAACAATCATAAACCCCTCCGCTCGACTCTTCTCCATGGGGCATTACATGTCTACCAGCATGTATTTTCTAAGAGCCTAAGAAACTAAGACAGATTTTACTTTGGAATATTGCTTTTTTTCCTCTTTTTGAGGGGCATAATCAGTGATTGCACAGGGCTTACACATGGTCCTGTGCTCAGGGATCGTTCCTGGCAGTATACATGGGTCCATATGTGGGCAGGGAATTAAACCTGGTCTGGCTTCATGCAAAGGCAAGTGCCATACCCACTGCATGCAGAATATCCCTGACACAGAATACTGCTTCATTCTTTTTCATTCTTTTTTTTCCTTCTGGTTTTAGGGGCCATACCAGGTACAGTTTATTCCTGGCTCTGCACTCAGGAATCATTCCTGGCAGTGCTCCAGGGACCATATGAAGTACCAGAGATAGAACCCAGGCCAGCCTTGTGCAAAATCAGCCACCTTACCCACTGTACTATCGTTCTGGCCCCATAATATTGTTTTTTGAGGATTTCCGTTATGATATTACAGTCTCTTCAATTTCATTTTGTCAAAAATTACAGCAGTAAACACAGATTTGTCACATAAGTAGATGACACTTTTTCCACACTGGAGAAGCCCATGTTCTCCTTTTGGATACATTATCACTTTCTCTTTCTTTCCCTCTACATTATCTCTGAGTGTCTTCTTTTTAAATTTATTTTTTATTTTTATTTTCCCCCTTTTTATTGATTCACCGTGAGATACAGTTACAAAGCTTTCATGTTTGAGCTTTGACTCTCAATGTCTTTTAATAAAATTGAGAAAAAAAAAAAACAAGGAAGGAAGGAAGGAAGAGAGAGAGATGGGCAGGAGAGAGAGAGAGAAAAGAGGTGAGGCTTGCACATAGCTGACTCCAATTAGAGCTCAATACTGCATATGGTTCCCTAACCACCACCTCTGAGCACTGTCAGGTGTGGCTCAAAGACCAAATAAATAAATGCTTTAAGCACAAAAGCACAAGGTAGCAAGAACAGTATTCCTGGAAACAGAAAAATAGTACAGTGAGTAGTAAGGCACTTGCCTTGCACTCAGCAGAACCGGCTCGATTCCCAGCACCCTGTATGGTTCCTTGAACCCTGGCAGGGGTGACCCCTCAGCACAGAGTCAGACCCCTCAGCACAGAGTCAGAAGTAAGCCTTGAGCATGGCCAGAGATGGCCCCCCCAAGCAAACAAAAAATATTATTCCTTTATGTTAATCAGCTGAGATTAATTATCTCTTACAATATACCCCACTGTGGGGTCAGAGAGATAGCGGTTAAGGTGCTTGCCTTACATGCAGCAGACCCTGTTCAATTCCCTGCATCACCAGAAGTGACTTCTGAGCACCAAGCTCAGAGTAAGCCTTGAGAACTACCAAAGGTGGCCCAACCATCCACTCACCCACTCCCAACAGAAAAAAAATACCTCATTGTACAGTATGTTGATTTTCTGAGCCATGGTTTGCTTTTCTTCCAATGCAAGATCTTTTAACTGTTTTTCATCTTGTTTATTTAGACCTATAAACCAGCAACAGAAATAGTGGTAAACAGAATACCAGTAAAAGTTTTGTTTGTTTTAATTAGGGGACCATACCCAGCAGTGCAGCGGGGACCATTTGGTGGCAGGGATTGAACACAGGCCTTCTGCATGCTCTGCACTCCACCCAGGATGCTATGGCCCTGGGTCCAGTCAATACAGAAAAACACAGAGAAACAGAGAAACCCTAAAATACAGAGAACCCCTAAAGCAGCTACCCAATCTCTGCCCACCAAGTTTCATTTCAGTGTTGAAGGCAAAGTATTATATAAAAGAACAGTCAGAATAGAGAATGCCCATTAATAAGGATTTGCTAAAAGAATGTTACAACAAAAAGCAGCATGAGTAAAAAAAAGATGAAATCTTGCAGTTTCTGCAAGTTAGATGTGATTAGAGAATATCATGTAAATGAAGTCACAAGGACAAATACCAGATGGTCTTATTCATCAGTAGGATATAAACAAGACAAGGCAATAGACAATATCAAATAAGGACAAACCCAAGGCCTCTGATAGCAGAACTGAGATTGTAAGCAGTGGGGGTAGAAGGGGCAGTCGTAGGGGTAATGTAGGAGTTAGTGATGGTGGGACGGGGTCCTAAGCACTTTGGCTGGGGTGAAGGTACAGTAATTTTGTACAGCAAGACTGTATGTTGGACTAGAGGGTTAGCTCAATGGGCTGAGTGCAGGCTTTGCATGTGGGAGGCTGGGTTTAGTCCCCAGACTCTCAGAGTCTCTTGAGCACTTCCAGTAGCCACCCTGTCCCCCTCAGCACAGAATTGAATATGCCCCAGAAATCAAAACATATTTTATTCTCACGGTTATTTTGGGTTTGCTTTAATTTGGGGGTCATACCCAGCAATGCAGGGGGGACCATGCGGTGGCATGGACTGAAAGCAGGCCTCCTGTTGTTCCCTGAGACCCATCCAGAGGTACTCAGGGATAGTTCTGGCCGGTGCTTAGGAAGGACTGACCCCTGGCAGTACTCAAGGACAGTATGTGGTCTGAGGATTCAAATGGGGGTCAGTGGGATGCAAGGTAAGGCCCTTAACTCCTTTACTCTCTTCCCCTATGCCCAATTTTGTTTTTGGGCCATACTCAGTGGTGCTCAGGGTTTACTCCTGGCTCTGTGCTCAGTGAGTGAATCCCAAAGTGTAAAAATAAGCCTGACTATAGCTAATGATGTGACTGTAAATAATTATCTAAGCCCATGATCAATCAGATAAGGTTTAAAAGTAACCGGTAGGGGGGTGTCAGGATATAGCTCACTTTTAACAAGCATGCTTTTCATGCATGGGATCTGGGTTTAATTTCTGGTACCACACAAAAAAGTGGGTGGGTGGGGGCTGGGAGTCAAGGACTGGAATTCATGCTCTGCATGTGGGAAGCCCAGGTTTGATCTCCAACACCATAGGTCCTTTAAGCACCACTAGGAACAACTTTAAAAAACAGTACCAGGAGTAGTTCCTGTACACAACTGAGTATGGCCCCATTTTATTGAGGTTTGGGTCAGGGAGATAACTGAAAAGAGTTGGAGCACATGAGTTATATGTAGGAGACTCAAGCTCAATCCCTGGCATCAGTGGATCCCCCCAGTATTAACAGGTGTATTCCCTACCAAATGTATAAATAATTACTCATAGTGGTGCTTGGGAGACATATGAAATGTCAGTGATTAGATGCCCTACCCACTATTCGGCTGCTCCAGTCCCTGTTGGCCTTTAATAAAGAGTTCAACAAATGAGATTACAAAAAAATTGGGTGTGGGAGCTTTGGGTTTTTGGGGCCATACCCAACAGTACTCATGGGATTCTCCCAACTTAGTGCTTAAGGGTCCCTCCTGGCAGTGCTCAGGAACAAGTGATGCCAGGGATCAAACAAAGGTCATCCACATGCAAGGCAAGTACTTCAACCTCTGTACTATCTCTCCAACCCAAGATTAAAAAATTTTTATATTCTAAATTAGAAAAATTTTCTGATATTTCTGACCCACAGATTAAATAATGTCATTATTCAATAAGGCGTTTGGAAAAATCAATCCTAAATTTATACACAAATATATATTTTACCTACTTGTACACATTGAATCTAATTCTTCAATTGCTTGCTCAGCCTCCTGAATTTCTTGGTAAATGGCTGCAAGGGGTGCCAACTCAGAATGCCGTTGACTCAAGGCCCTTCGCTTGCCTTCATTTACAGGTATGTGCTGCAAACTCTGATCTAGTGTCTGGAACTCCTTATTCACATCCTCCAAATACTTTTGCAGTGCTTTATGCTTCCAAGGCATCCTGGAATGACAATATCTCTTGGACCAATTCTTATTTAACAGATGACGGAGAAGGTGATTCTGGTTTTGTCTAGAAATCCACAATCTCGTATCACGATGTATCTCTTGAAGTTGAGAATAGAAGTGGATGTGGCACTGGTGGTGATGATTAAGACACAGGTGTCTGAAAAGCCAAACATGTAAGTGACGACTCATTGCAGCATCTGAAATATAATAAAAGTATCAAAAATCAACTCCACATATGTAATAGATCTGGAAGGAGTCAAAGGAATAAGTGATGACTCATTGCATCATCTGAAATATAATAAAAATATTTAAAATCAACTCTACATATATAATAGAGCTGGAAGGAGCTTAAAATATCATACTCATTTTACTTTCTCAAACTGCTACAAACAGTACTCCAAGAATGAAGAGATGGAGGGCTGGAGTCATAGCACAGCAGGTAGGGCATTTGCCTTGCACACGACCAACCCCGATTCAGTTCCCAGCATCTCGTATGGTCCCCTGAGCACTGCCAGGAGTTAATTTCTGAGTGCATGAGCCAGGAGCAACCCCTGTGCATTGCCAGATGTGACCCAAAAAGCCAAAAAAAAAAGAATGAAGAGATGGTAAGCAAGTAAGGCACTTGCCTTGCATGCAGCTGACCAGGGTTTGATGTCTTACAGAACCCAGAACCCCTTCTAAGAGTGATATCTGAGCTCAGAGCTAGGAGTAAGCCCTGAGCACCACAGGCCCACAGAAAACAAAAGCACACAGTGCTGAAATTGCACAGCTCACAAAAACAAAAATAATTCTTCAAATTTCTAAGTATAGCATATTAAACTAATGAAGCCAGCACTATTTCTAGTCACTTAACATACAATTAATTAAGGTGAATGAGTAGAACAACTAATATATCAAGGAAATAAGTTGTCATGTATTTCCTAGAAAGTATCCAGAAACAGTTTTAAGTGTGTGAGCAAGCACTTGAGGTCTGAAATAATTGTATAAACTTCAAGTGGTTCAAATATTTGTATAGGGGCTGGAGCCATAGCACAGCAGGTAGGGCATTTGCCTTGCATGTGGACAACCTGGGCTCGATTCCCAGCATCCCATATGGTTCCCTGAGCACCGCCAGGAGTAATTCCTGAGTGCAAAGCCAGGAGTAACCTCTGCACGTTGCCAGGTATGACCCAAAAAGCCAAAAAACAAAACGAATATTTGTATATTCCTAAAGTTTGAGGGAAAAATTAATTATATCCATGTCTGATTACTTTTAAAGATCAAGATATTCCCCTAACATAATCATGATTACTTTTCTTAACTGGAGAAAAGTGGAGCCGACAGACCCAAACTACAGACTGCCTGTCCAGAACTCAGTGCTTCACTCTCAATTCTGCATTCATTCTTCAAAGCTGCTTCCCTTTTAACTGAGATTGTAAAGGAAATCTAAATTAAAAAAAAAAAAGACAAAAAGCTGGTTGGTAAAGACTTTCCCTAGCTCCTATACAGATTAAAAAAAAAAACCACTAAAAATGAAATATACCAAAATATTAGTTAAATCCCTGTGATTATGGATACCTTTTGCTTGTTTTCTATACTAGTACCTTTTCAAGTTTTCCAAGTTCCTACAGATTAAAGCACATATTACTTATATTACTTTTCTTTGGGTAGGTGGGAATAACTTAGAAAGACAAGTTAGGTGACATGTCTGTGTACAGTAATTATATGTTCTCCCCTCTAACAGATAGTCAAGAGCTAACAAAGGTATACAAACAATAGTTTTATTGAGTATGAAAGCAAGACAAATAAGTGCTCAGAGTAAAGCACTTCACCCCTAAAAATTATGAAATCCAAAGTGGAAATAAGTAAAAATTGATCAAAATCGACGTTTATTTTTCTGTTTCTACTGTGCCCAGTGCACGACTACATCAATTCCTCTGACCATTTTAAGTCTACATCATCTTCTAGGAGATAATTTTTTCACAACGGTCTCTAAAATATTAAAATCTGCAGGGTCTTAGTAATGAATTTATTTCAACATGTTGAAGCACACTTGGAAAGGAAAAAGTCTGTGCAAAATTCATCAGTGTCCAGTAATCACAAAGGTTGCAAGTCCCCCAGCAGAAATTTCAGCTTCTTTTCAGTTTGTCCATTCCAAACACTGAGGATGAAAGACTAGCGAGCAGATAACTTGGGTTGTTAGAACGCTTCTAGCTAAAATTTCCCTCCACGGGCAACAGTGGAAAGAGCCACTCGAAAGGGGACAAACCACGGTGTTAACGACGGGAAGAAAATGTTTTACTCTCTGGGATCATCTGCACCCGAGCACAGTCTCCATCAGCCACCAGGACTCTTTTTTTTTTTTTTTTCCAAAACAGAAGATCTATTTTAATAGACTCGAATCTATACCTGGAGGGACATAGGGAAAACAGGGAGGAAATAAATTTGCCCTTTGATTGTTTCAAGGGGATCTTGATGTAGATGAAGGAAGCCAAATGAGAAAATAACAAAGAGGCTGCTGATGGTAAATATATGTAATAATGTCCATCCTCAGAATAGACAGACTTATTTTATTAGCTTTAAAAGCAAAGGATCAGGCTGCCACCAGGACTCTTATCTTGGATCAATGAGCGAGCAAGAGGCAGTGTCAGAGGGTGACCCGGGACACGCTGAAGCCCACACCGTGTGACCCCGGTGCATGCACGGTGGAACCCCGTGGGAAAGCAACACGGAAGGGAAGGGCCGGGGAAAGAAAAAATACATATATTTTAAAATATATTTAAAATATTATATATATGTATTTTTAAGAAGAAGAAAAGAAAGAATTGTCAGTACCTAAGCTTTCCTAACTGAGCTCGGGGTTGCCGGAAGCCGCCACCTCGCGGCGCCGTGGACGCTGGGTCCCTTCCACTTCCGGGTCGCCGTTTCCGGGGTCACGAGCTCCGGGATCCGCCTCCGCGCGCGTCCAGCCCAACTCCCGGAAAGAAGCACCAGGGGGAAATGGCAAGCTGGGAAAAGACGGAGAAAAGACGGGGGCAAAGGAAAGTGATAAAACTTCCAGGACAAGCGGGTCCTTACCCTCCCCCGTGTCGGTTGCAGATTGGCGGGTGGGTTGGGGTCACACGCTCCGTAGATCCCGTGTTTCCCAGGCTAGGGTCTTCGCCTCCTCCCTCCCCTCCACGGGGATACCAGAGGTCTAACTTTGGTTGTCTATTTGAGTTACAGGCAAACTCAAGGGGGGAAAAAGTGACTACTTTGGTTAATAAAACAATTACAAATTTGAGTTTGGGGAGATGCAGTGAAGCGCGAGACCCGGAGTTGAGTCCCTGGTACAACATGATCAGTGAAGCAGCACTGCCAGGGAGACCCAGGCTGTGCCCCCTGCCCTTCTCCCTTGGGGCAGCCCAGTCCCTCCAAAGTATACACAAAAGATCAAAGAAATGTAAAATGTTGTTTCCTAGTATAGGAAAGGAACCACTCCTAGAGGTTTCCACTGACTTTACTTCCCTCACAAGGTGACGTTACTCCGCTGTTATGGTGCCAATAATCGAAGGAATTAACAATTCCTTGGCAATAACTACTTTCTATTTCCATTGCTTATATTCTGAAGATGAAAAGAGATGTTAAGGGCTGGAGCAATAGCACAGCGGGTAGGGCGCTTGCCTTGCATGCAGCCGACCCGGGTTCCATTCCCAGTATCCCATATGGTCCCCCGAGCACCGCCAGGAGTAATTCCTGAGTGCAGCGCCAGGAGTAACCCCTGCGCATCACCGGGTTTGACCCAAAAAGTAAAAAAAAAAAAAGAAAAGAAAAGAGATGTTAAGTCTATATTCTTGGTTTTGTTTTTTGTAGTCTTGGAAGCCAGGATAAGGTTTTACACATGCAAAGCAAGTGCCACAATCCCTTCCATCCCCAGTATCCCAAATGGTCCCCCAAGTTTACCTGCCCTGATTTCTGAGTGCAGAGTCAGGAGGAACCCCTGAGCACTACCAGCTGTATCCCACCCCCCCTTCCTCCTCCAAAAAAGTAAAATGTGTATTTTTTTTAAATAAGAACTTTTCTAAAGGATAAACTCATTTACAGATTATTCCATATGCATATATAATATGTACATATGTAATATATACAATATCTACAAGTTATTGATTTTATAAATATGTGCGCATAGAAAACTCAGGGTTCAATATAGGTTCATAGCTTGTATGTCACTGATTTAATAACAATGCAGCTATTGCACAATTCCAAGAAAATGAAAACATATTACCTTGCTTTGAATATTTCATTGAAGTATAGCCCCTGATGACTACATTTGCCTGTTATTTGATCTCTGTGCCTCAATATTCTTTCCTGAAAGGCAGAGGGAAAATAATCCTGTACTTATTGACTTCTATGGGATATTTTCTACATGCTATGACCACATATATGAAAAAAAGACTTTGCCACAGTATAATTGTCTAACTTTTATTACCTACTTCAAGTAATATACCTTCTGTATTTTACAAATTATATTCTCAATGGTTTAAACACAATAATTCACTTTATCCTTCCAACAATCCTAAAACACCTTTTGTGGAAGAGAAAACAAAGTCACTGAGAACATAAATAATTCATCTAAGAGAGGGGCTGGAGAGATAGCACAGCGGGTAGGCGTTTTCCTTGCACGCGGCCGACCCGGGTTCGATTCCCAGCATCCCATATGGTCCCCTGAGCACCACCAGGGGTGATTCCTGAGTGCAGAGTGCAGAGCCAGGAGTGGCCCCTGTGCATTGCCAGGTGTGACCAAAAAAAAAAAAAAGAAAAAGAAAAAAATTCACGTAAGAGAGTAGAACTAGTAAGTGATAGAGCTGAAACTTAGTCAAAATAATCTGTCTTAATGACCCGTGACTTCTAAACTTTGGTGTTATTTTTTTTCCTCCCTTAGAAAACATTCAGTCATCCACTAAAAATTGAGCACTGGTTATATAAAACTCACTGCTCTATGAATTTTTCTTTGAGGGAATTTATTCATGAATTCTTTTTAGGACAGGGGTTCAGGTCATACCTGATGGTGCTCAGGGTTACTCCAAGTGGCACTCAGGAAGCAGGTGGTGTCAGAAATTAAACCAGGATCAGATCTTTTGTATGCAAAGCATGCACTCATTTCTTTGAACCATCTCTCTGGTCTATAATTCTTGATTTTGAGTTGTATATACACAAATATGTGTGTATATATGTATATAGGAAATTTGTGTAAGATATTAGGATTAAAGTGATAGCTCAGGGGGTAGGGCATTTGCCTTGCATGTGGGCGACCCAGATTTGATTCCTTCGTCCCTCTCAAGAGAGATGGCAAGCTACCGAAAGTATCCAGCCCGCACAGCAGAGCCTGGCAAGCTACTTGTGGCATATTCGATATGCCAAAAACAGTAATACGTCTTGCAGTGGAGACGTTACTGGTGCCCGCTCCAGCAAACTGATGAACAATGGGATGACAGTGACAGTCTTTATGGGGGAGAGGGCATAGGGGCATCTTTGGACCCAACATGATGACCACTTAGTACCTGTATTGCAAACCATAACACCCAAAACGAGAGAGAGAAACAGAGACAGGGACAGAGACAGAGAGACAGAGAGAGACAGAGAGTAAAAGAGAATGTGCCTGCCACAGAGGCAGGGGGAATGGGAGGGGTGGCAGGAGAGATACTGGAAACATCGGTGGTGAAGAATGGGCACTGGTAGAAGGATGGGAACTTGATCATTGTATGATTGAAACATAATCACGAAAGTTTATAAATCTGTAACTGTATCTCACAGTGATTCATTAAAAAAATTTAAAAAAAAAAGAATGCCCTTGAGCTATCTTTCTGGCCCTAAACAGTAAATTTTGTTTGTTTGGGGACTAGCCAGATAGTACAGGGTAAGGTGCTTGCCTTCCATGTGGCCAAACCTGATTCAATCCCCTGCGCAACACATGGTCCTCTGACCACTAGCAAGAGTAATGCTTGAATATAGAGCCAGGAATAGTACCTTGTACACCCTGGGATGTGGCCTAAACCCCACCCCAGACCCCATCCCCAAAATGTAACATCATTTTATTTGGGAAATATAAGAGGGTAGAGAGAATCCCGTAAATAAGGAAATTACGCATTTCAAGTTAGGAATTGTGTGGTTCCATAATGTGAATGCAAAACACATATCTTTTAATAAAAGAATCTAAATACAGTGCGCCAAGAGTTGGCTCAGTGGCTAAAGTACCTGCTAAACTCACATTAGTGAGGACCAAAGAGATTGTACAGAGTGTAGAGCACATAACCAACACAGGCTTCAATCCCTGGCGCCAGATATGATCCCCCAACCCCTGCCAAGAATGATCCCTGAGCACAGAGCCAGGAGTAAGCCCTGAGCACTGCTGGGTAGGGCGATCAAACCACAAATTAGTGCCTTTGTTTCATCTCAGGGACTTTTGGAGACTCTGAAAGCAGCATAAAGTACCCTGCACACAGCCATAACATATTAGAATTGTTATCAACCTATTAGTGGCGATAAGGTGTATGTCTCTGCAGTGAGAGCTGTCAGGTGGTCCCACATTCATCCAGGCTCACTGAAAATTGACTGCCAGGCAAAGATTCATAGTTGCAAAGCAGTGAAAGTTTATTCAAAGTAAAGGAAGGAGTCCTAACTGGAAGTCTCTCAGAATAGCGCTAGCTTGGACCACTACTCTATGACTCATTTCGCTCTATCTGTTCTCTTTTTAGATGACTCACTAAGTTAGGTTACTCTGACACCTGCAGATACGATTTAAGACGTATTTCTAACAATCACATTGGTCTGAAATGCAGCTCTGGGCATTTTTTAAGTTAGCTAAGTCTTTGATGAAGGCTCACTGACCTTGAAGGTTGTTAACACTTGCTTCCACCCACAAGGATTGTTTACATTTTCTGGCTGAGGAAGATTGTTAACTCTTTCCCTGCCTTGGCCTGTGAAGGATTGTAAACTATATCAATAATTCTGTCCAAGGAGTAATTTGGAAAGTGCACTTGATTTTAAGGTAACAGAGTGAAGAATTTTTAAGGTGGTTTAAGATGTAGGGTCTCCTGACAACTAACCAGGGGGAAATGAGGGATTCTCTGTCACTATGAAAACACATCTAGTTCTCTTGTTGCCTGAAGTTTTGGTTCTTGCCACATCTTGAGACATCCCACAAGGTGAAGATTTCATTTGGAATTTTTTGTTTGTTTGTTTGTCTATTTGTTTGTCTGGGAGCCACAAATGGAGGCACTTGGAGGGGCATGAGGTACTGGGAATTGAACCCAGGACTCTTACACGCAAAACATGTGTGCTCGCCCTTGAGCTATCTTCTTTTTATTTTTATTTTAGTTTTTCGTTTTGGATGTGCTCAGGGATTGCTTCTGGCTCTGTGCGCAGGGATCACTTTTGGCATTCCAAGGAATTGAATTTGTGTCAACCACATTCAAAACAAGTGGCTAAAGCCCTTGTGCTATGTCTCTGTCCCCTGAGCTATCGTGTTTTGATCATAGATTATGGAATTTAAGCATATTACTTTACTATAGAAAAAATTAAACTAGGAATTATTTATCATTGGTAGATTGTATCACTAACTCTGTAGAGCAGTGATTTGCATGTTTTGTTTGGGGTGTGTGTGGAAGGCTCTCCATCTGTGATCAGTGGTGCTTGGGGACCACCAGAGCTACATTCAGCAGCTTGGCAGGGGGAGAAGTAAGTAATAGTGGAGATCTGACTTAGGCTTTTGAGCTGCCTCTCCAGCCTTGCCTTGCCGTTTTTGAGGTCCTAGGTTTAAAACCAGCAATCTGCAGGGAGTGTGGGAAGGTGGGGAGGAGGTAGCAAAAGTCAGGCTCTCACTGAGGAAAAGAATGGGTGGGGGGAGGATCACTGTATTTACATTCTTATAAGTAATTTCCCCTGGAAGTAGAATATGAAGAAAGACATGGCAACATTTCTTCTTTTCATACATTGGTGCCGGGTTTCAGTATTTTCTAGCTTAGGGGGAAAAAAAAAAAAAAAGCTATGAAGTGCGCCACCTGGTGGCATTTTTAAAAAAAATATTAGATCACAAATAATTTAGAGTCAGATGTTCAATAGAGGGCTTTGATAAGTTAAAAACAAAACAAGCTAGCCTGTTCTGGAGTTGACTGCATCCCAGCTCAGGGTGCATAATTTCTTCTTTCTTTCTTTATTCTATTTTTTTAAATGGGGCAGTTCTGTGTGTGTGTGTGTGTGTGTGTGTGTGTGTGTGTGTGTGTGTGTGTGTGTGTGTGTGTGTGTGCGAGTACAGGCCAGTTTTGAGGCACACCTGGCAATGTTCAGGACTTATTCCTGGATCTGTGGTCAGGGTCACTCCTGACGGTGCTCGGGACCATATGTGGTACTGGGGATCAAATTGGATTCACTACATACAAATCAAGCGCCTTTACCTCCGAATAATACCTCTGGTTCACTGATAATATGCTTATTGCCTTTATTTTGTGGAATTTATAAAGATCCCATTTTTCTCTTTCTTTCATTTGTTACATTTATCCTTTTTTTTTTTTTAAATATTGTTGTGGTGTACCGGCATGCACTCGGCCCAGATAAGATCCGGAGCTGCTGCTCACGAAACAGACCCTCTGCTCCTTAAGACTATGATCCAAGAGGTCTTCTAACCCATTTTGGCACCCAGAGCTGCTTCTTACAGACATGCATCTGGACTGAACTGAATTAAAACATCAGAAATCCAAAACCGTGCGGCTGCAACAGCAGCCACGCAAGCTCATAGAGTCTTCATTCGCAGCAATGAAAAGAAATTATTAAATGATGCCTTTACAGCAAGCCTGATTGTTGGGGGGAAATTCCAAACAATAATAGTGAGTTCTCTATTGAAATATTGAATGTATTCAAAGTATAGAGAATAAAATGAAGATCATTAGCTACTTAGGTGGGGGCTGGGTGGGAGGGGGTTTTATTGGGGTTCTTGGTGGTGGAACATGTGCACTGGTGAAGGGATGGGGTTTCAATCATTATGTGACTGAGACTTACACCTGAAAGCTTTGTATTTTTTTTTCTTCACGGTGATTCAATATAATGAAATAAAATTAGGGGAAAAAATATTGTGGTAAGACCTTCCCAGGTGATTTTCAGTAGTGTTCATTATTATAAGGAAATGAATTGCTGTACATCAAATTAATTAAAAATGGTATACCTTAATCTGTGGGGTTAGAGGTCAGGCAAGTAATTTCTCTTGTGGGAGTAATAACGTAGGGAGCATGATGAGTGCTTTGGGGTAAAGAGAGTACTTTGTTGATAGGAGTGTTTCTAAGGAGATTCACTTTGTGAAAATGTATTGAATTGCTGTATTGAGTTGCTTACTTAATTGCGAGAACCCACGAGTGCGCGCGTTCGAAGTGCCCAGCTCCCGGGCGGCTCTCTCTCACTGCCCACGTTCAGTGCTCTGAGCCGCTTCCCCACCCGGAACGGCCATTGCTATGGGAGGATGAAGGAAGAACGAGGGCCAGGCTGGTTGGTGATCAGTTGCTGTTTATTCCATTCTCCTAGCACGCCTGTTTCAGTCTCTAAGCTCTCCATTCCAGTCTCACACTGCCCTTCATTCCTGTCTCCTCCTGCTCCCTTTACTTAGTCTCTCCGCGCTCCAACTTGCTGCCTTGCTCTCTCTCTAGTCTCTCTCCAACTCTCCATTCTGGTCCCCACTCATCACTCTGGTCCCAGCATCCACTTCTACCACCTCTTTTAATCACACCTCCTAACTCTCAACCTTTCCTCACACACTTCCCTCTTCTAGACCTCCCTTTTCAGGAACTGCAATCACCATATTTAAAGCCTTCCTGACTACCTGCAGCCCTGGAGGGCAAAACAACACTTAAGGAGTGTTTCTCCTCTCCTTAGGCCCTGCTTGAATAACATCTTAATTCTACTTACTAATATTTCTTCTATATTTGTTCTTTTGTATGGACACAGTTAAGAGATATTTTACTTAACAGTTAAGAGATACTTAACACAGTTGAGATATACTTAACTCTTAACACAGTTAAGAGACACAGTTAGGAGACATAGTTAAGAGAGTTTTAGGCTTTGTGGGGCAGCTCTCTGGGGATCATCTCACTATAGATCACTATAGATCTCAGACTACAGAGCTCAGGCCAGATTCACTGATCAGGAAACAAAAGGTTATTAACCAGTTGGGGGAGCAAAACACAAAGAGAGAGGTTTATAAATAAACACAGATGGGAGTTAATCAACAAACCCAAGCTCCCTAGGACTAAGGAGGAAGAACAAACCTAATGTTATCCTACACTTAATGATGTATGAGTTTTTCTGTATGCTCAATATAAATCAACTTAAGGGCCTGGAAAGATAGTACAGCGGGTAGGGCACTTGCCTTGCACATGGCTGACTAGGGTTCAATCCCCAACATCCCATATGGTCCCCTGAGCACCACCAAGAGTAACAGAGCCAAGATTAACCCTTAAGCATCACTAGGGGTGGTGCTCCCCCCAAAAAGAAAGTAAAACTCAATTTGAAAGATAGTACTGTAGGTAAGGTGTTTGCCTTGCATGCAGCTTTCCAGGTTTGATCTATGACACCACATACAATTTCCCAAGCCCTACAGGAGAAATTCCTGTGCACAGAGCCCTGAGCACAGTCAGCTGTGGCTCAAAAAATTTTTTTAAAGCAAATTTTAGGGGCTTGAGAGATAGTACAGCAGGTAGGGCACTTGCCTTGAATGCAGTCAACCAAGATTTGATCCCTAGCATCCCATATGGTGCCCTGAGCATTGCCAAGAGTAACCCCTGAGCATAGCCTGTTGTGGCCCCAAAACACAAATGAAAACAAGATAAATAAGCTTGAAAAACAAAAGTAAGCAAACTACATGATTTGTGGTAATTATCTTATCTTCCTCAATTCAATTGTAGTAACTTAGTTTTTTTTAAAGCCTAATTAAACTACTAAATACAAGATATTTTATGCTTAAAATGATACACATACATATTCATTAAATGTTTAATAAAATGGTAGGAGAAAAAGGGAATATATTTTCTTCTCTCTTTCTTTCTTTCTTTCCTTCTTTCTTTCTTTCTTTCTTTCTTTCTTTCTTTCTTTCTTTCTTTCTTTCTTTCTTTCTTTCTTTCTTTCTTTCTTTCTTTCACCACACCAGTTGTGTTCTGGGCTTACTTCTTTCCCCATGCTCAGGGATCACTCCTTGGAGGAATAATATGCAGTGCCAAGGATTAAATCCAAATGACACCATGCAAGGAAATCACTCTGGCCCTGGAGATACGTTTTTCATAACTAATACTGCAATAAAAACTGAACTCTTGGGCTAGAGCGATAGTACAGCGGGTAGAACGTTTGTCTTGCACGTGGCCAACCCGGGTTCGATTCCCAGCATCCCATATGGTCCCCTGAGCATGGCTAGGATTAATTCCTGAGTACAGAGCCAGGAGTAACCCCTGTGCATCGCCGGGTGTGACCCAAAAAACCAAACCAAAACAAACACTATAATAATCTGCCCCACTCCACTCAAGTGGAGTGGAGTGGGGCAGATTATTATAGTGGTTGAAAAAATAGAATATGAAAAATCAAGTAAAGTCTCCAAAGAAGATTGTGATGTGTCCCTTCCTATACATGCATTAAAAATTAATTCTGCATAAGCTAGAAGGCACTGCTTTTGCTGAGATGGGAAGAAAGAATGAAAATTATAGGTGCTTAGCAAATGTATATGAATAGGTGAAAATGAAAACAAAGTGTGGTAGAGAAACTGCTAAGTTAGGAGCTAGTTAGAGCCAGTGTGCCAGCTTAGATGCCTTGCAGCTTGAAAAGTGAAAAGCACTTACTAAATTGTCAATAAAAGCTTATTGAAAGAAAAATAGGAGATTGTCATTTTGGGATCATGGGACTGCTCCCAAAGAACATGATTGAAGTCACTCTCACCAAAACTTACAGATGTAGGTGCCAGAGAGATAGTACAGTGAGCAAGGTGCTTGTATTTGCGCATGTCTTGCGCAGGAAAGATCTGGGTCCAATCCCTGGTATCTCTTATGTTTCAAGCCCTGCCAAGAGTGATCGCTGAGTGCAAAGCCAGGAGTAAGTCCAAGCACTGCCCAGGTGCAGCCCCCAAACAAAACACTTACAGATGTATAAAGAACGGCCTGTGAAAGCATGCTTGATCTTGGTTTCATGTGGGAAGTAACTGATAGGCTCTCAATAAATGGCAGAAAATCTTCTCTTATATTACCTGAACACACTGTTAATCCTGTAATAATCCAACAGTTCTCATTGTCAAATACATAAATGCCTGTTGTAACTAGTTTTTTGAAATTAAAAGAACATTATTCAATTTTATTTAAAAATAATTTTTATAAGAGTAGATTGTTGGGATTTTTTTTAGTTGTTATAGTTGGTTTTTGGGCCACACTTCGTTGTTCTCCAGGACTAGTCCTGGGATTTTGCTCAGGTATCAGCCCTGGTGAGGAACAGGGGAACATATGTGGTACTGGGGATTGAACCAGGTTGACCTTGTGCAAGGTAAGCACCTTATCTCTGTACCTGCTGTATGATCTTTCTGGTCCCTCCAGTTCCAATATTAAATTTTATACTGTGGTTCAGGTAACAGATTACAATAGTGTGTTGCTCCATCACTATATAACCTATTTAGATTAATTTCTTTCACTTAGTGCCATACATCGTTACTGGTTACTGGTTTTGGCATATCGAATATGCCACGGGTAGATTGCCAGGCTCTGCCGTGCAGGCAGGATACTCTTGGTAGCTTGCCGGGCTCTGCAAGAGGGATGGAGGCTTTTAGGGCAGTCTATAATTGCCATTATAGGTGTTTTGATGGTTCACATCATATTTGAACCCCATCAAATATGGTGCAGTAATGATAAAAAATGGGTAGGAAGTGTTTATGATGTGTCACACAGCCGCTTTGTGGCTGCGCAGTTTAGAAAAGCAGCCTGGAGCGTGGTGGCAGTTGGGTAGTGGAGGTCAACCCATGAGGAATTTATCTGATGCAGGCAGGGTGGGTCTTATGGCTGTGACCCCTGGGTCACCGAAGATTAATGAAAGAGGTAGAGGATCTCTGTTTCTGGGTCCCATTGAGCCTAGAGTCCAAGGTCACAAAGGGCCTCATTCCCCGGACTCTGGAAGAACCCCCAATCTGGCAGTGTTAAGAAGGATGAAAAAGGAGAGGCTGATAAAATCTCAGGGCCAAACTAAGCTGCCAAAACGAAGAAGGAATAAAATGACTCTTTGCACTTTTAACGCACCTATGCTGGCATTGGGCTGGAGCGATAGCACAGCAGTAGGACATTCGCCTTTCACGTGGCCAACCCGTGTTCGATTCCTCCGGCCCTCTCAGAGAGCCCGGCAAGCTACTGAGAGTATCGAGCCCGCACAGAAGAGCCTGGCAAGCTATCCGTGGTGTACTGGATATGCCCAAAACAGTAACAATAAGTCTCACAATGAGAAATGTTACTGATGCCCGCTCGAGCAAATTGATGAGCAACAGGATGACAGCCACATTCACTTGCTCACATACCAAATTCCGCAGGATGGATATGTCATTCCCAAGCGTTTTCCCTTTAGAAATCCGACACGCCATTTCGTTGGTAAAGAAGCGACAGCACCTTCCAGACAAGGTCAGACCCGAACTCCTTAAGAACCTGCCGCCAGTACTTGTCAATACACAGGCTTGGCTCTTCACACACTACCTGTCTGAATGCAAGGTTCCATCCCAATGGAAAACAAGCAGGACTGTCCTGTTGTGCAAGAAGGGAGACATCCATGACATCAGCCACTATCGCTCGATCTGCCTGTTGTCTGTCATCTACACATTATTCACTCGAGTCATCCTGAATAGGATTGGCAGAACACTAGATGAAGGACAACCATGAGAACAAGCTGGGTTCCGAAAAGGATTCTGCATGATCGACCATATCCACATGGTGACCAAGCTCACTGAGGTTTCATGAGAGTTCAAGATGCCACTCTGTCTAAGGTTCATCAATTTAAAGAAGGCCTTTGATTCTGTTGAGACTGAAGCGGTCATTGAAGCCCTAGCCAAACAGGGTGTTCAAACTCAACATATCAGGATCTTCTGTGAGCTGTATTACAGATTCATCACCAGGATCTCACAATTCTACAAAGAAGTGATCATTGACATAAAGAGAGGGGTTCGGCAAGACAACACCATTTCAACGAAAGTCTCAGTGCCACTCTCGAGAACATCATGCAACGACTGGAATGGGAAAAAATGGGAGTGATGATAGACAGTAGGCAACTACTCCACCTCCACTTCGCTGATGACATCATTCTCATAAACACCAAATATCAGCCAAGTGGCACAAATGTTGGCCGACTTCGAGAGTGTAGAAAGGTCGGACTGCAGCTGAATCTCAGCAAAACGATGTTTTTGAAAAAACGAACTAGTTCCTGATGTTCCATTTGCCCTCAATGGAACAAACATCTCCGAATGCAGCAGCTATGTGTACCTAGATCGAGAACTCAACATAACAAATGACCTGGCACCTGAACTGCACAGGAGGAAGAGAGCAGTGTGGAACACCTTCAAGAGCATTGAAAAAGTGGTTAAAGTGGTTAAGAGGACAAAGAATCTTCACTCAAGTGAGAGAAGGAATCTGGAGTTCTGACTTCTGTCAAGGATCAAGAATCAGGGATGCTGTCTTGTTTGCCAAGATGTTGAAAATCAAATGGGCCAGACACGTAAATGCAATTTAGAGATGACCGCTGGATTAGAGCTGTTATGGACTGGATTTCATGGGACGTCAAAAGACCACGTGGCCACCCATCTATGAGATGGTCAGACTTCTTTGTCAAGACCCTGAATGAACGATTTGAGGCTCTCGTGTTCGTGTAGCGAGCAGACGCCATTGGGCTACAACTAGCACGTGACAGGGATGAATGGAGATGTTACTGGCACCCGCTTGAACAAATCAATGAACAACAGGATGACAAGTGATACAAGTGATACAAGTGATACATTTCTTCTTTTCACGCTTGGTAGCGCTTGTCTTTTTACAAATAAAAGGAACCACCTAAGAACACTCAGTTGTATCTATGGACATTGTTTATTAAAAGCTGGGATTTACAGTCATCCACATAAATATTGGAATCATTCATTATATATGGATAATAAGAGTTGAGTGGAAAAACTAATAAATGAAAGATAGGAGTTGAGTGGAAAGAATAACCAATCAAAGATATGACAAGATAAGAATAGAGAGGAGAATAATAGAATGGATGACTGTAGACTAAAGATTAATTTCCTTTTCTTTAAACAAAGGTGAACTACTATTAGTAGGAGAGGGCAACAAGATGGAAAAAATGAAAATTTTCTCCCTCACCAATTTCTTTTTTTTAAACTTTTTATTGAATCACCACGTGGAAGGTTACAAAGTTCTCAGGTTTATGTCTCAGTAATACAATATTCAAACACCCATCCCTTCACCAGTGCCCATATTCCACCACCAAAAGCCCCAGTATACCCCCGCCCCCACCCCCCACCCCCGACTGTATAACTGATGAATTTCACTTCATTTTCTCTTTACCTTGATTATGTTCCATATTTCAACACAAAACTCACTATTGTTGTTGGAGTTTTCACCCAAGAAAGACAGCCCTACTACCAGGGAAGCATTTGATAACTAGTTTTCCGTTGCTGAGAATGAAGAGATATGTAGCCCCACTGCTCTAAGTACATAACTCTTTTTTTTTCCTTTTTCCTTTTCCTTTTTTTTTTTCTCCCCCTCATCCCTCTTCCCGCGCCTCATTGTATGGTGTACGCCACACCGTGTTTCTCCCTGAGAAATAGTTTTTTTCTCCCTGAGAAAATGGGAAACAACCTGGAAAGAGGGATATTTCCTCTTCTTGGCTGGCGTGGGGCTTTTGCTTAGTTCAGTCCAGAGAAGTGGCTGCTACATTAATAACCTTCAATATTTCAACAAAAACTCACTGTTATTGTTTGGAGTTCCACCCCCCCAAGTCAGACCTGTTCAAAAGGAACCGTTTCACATTGCTGACAATTAAGAGATGTTAAGTCGGTTTTGGATTTCTGTATAAAGTCCAGGAAAAATTCTGCCAGAAATTGCATAGCCCAGCTCTCAGTCCCAGTGCACTGCTGTAAGAAGTCTCTGGAATCAAAGTCTTTAGGCGCAGAGGGTCTGCTTCACTCTCAGCATCTCCTAATTTATCTGGGCCGAGGGCGTGCCGGTTACACCCACTTCCCATGATTCCCTAGGAGCCCCAAGTGTAAAAATCGAATACCTCTGGGTTAGGAGTCTTAGAAGATGGCGCCTGCCACGTGGAAGCTGCCGCTGCCACCATTTTCCATGCAGGAAGACAGGGTGGGGAGGAAAGACTCCCTCACCAATTTCTGTTGTATGAAGAAGATGTAGATGCAAAGTGAGAGGCAATATTCTTGGTGAAAGGCTGGTATTAAATCAGGCAAGGAGGAAAAATGTGCTCAGCAAAAGGGATAGAGAAGAAAGCCCAATGAAAAGATGGTAGAGAGCCTAGACTCTGAAACTGTGGGTTGTGACCCTTACATGGGCTTGTGTAATTTTAAAATTAACATCTTATCAATGAACGTTTGATTTGTATCTCAATTCTATAGATCTGCATACATGGATTATGTAAAAAAAATTTTGAAGCTCTCATTTAGAACACAGCAATGGAAAGAGTTGGGAGAGAAAGTACAGGGTCAGATGAGTACAGGAGAACAGAACTGAGATTACTGGAGGCATGTGAACACTCAGGATAGTTTTGAGATAACATTTCTATGTAACGATGTTTCTAAATCAGGCCATTCAGAGTGGTATGACCATAGACGGTGGCATAATGGTGTTTATATGCTGATAAAAACTATTTTGGGGCGGGGTGGTAGGAGGAAGAGTTGGGCCATGTCTGGCTGATCTCAGGACTTGTTCCTTTTTCCGCTCTGGAGTCATACCTGGTGGTGCCTAGGGGACCATATGTAGTGCCAGGGATAGAACTTGAACTGGCCCCAAGCCAAGTGTTTAACCTATGTACTAGCTCTCCAGCCAGACAGATTTTTTTGTTTTGGTGCTAGGCATCAACCTAGTGATATATGCAATATATCAACCTAGCACAGTGATATATGCAATATACATTGCATGTATCACTGACTGACACACCTTTTTTTTTGTTTTTTGATTTATGGGATTTTATTTACAAATATCATCACTGTATAACTGTAATCCCATTGTTCATCGATTTGCTTTGCTTGAGCTGGCGCCAGTAATGTCTCCGTTTGTCCCAGCCCTGAGATTTTAGCAGTTTCTTCTTACTCATCCTTCCAAACGGTGCTGTATTGGAGGCTCTTTCAGGATCAGGGGAATGAGACCCGTAATTGTTACTGTATTTGGCGTATTGAATATGCCACGGGGAGCTTACCAGGCTCTGCTGTGCGGGTGGGATACTCTTGGGAGCTTGCTGGGCTCTCTGAGAGGGACAGAGAATGTATATAAGAGAATACAAGCAAGTATGTTAAAACCAAACACGTGTGTTGCTTTAGGTATTATCAGTGGGCTCGACTATAGTATACTGTGGCTGTACACTTCTGGGAGCTTTGTTTTATTGTCTCTGGATCTTGGCTGTCGATGGGATTACATGGCACCAGGGGCAGTTTGTGGGTATGACTGCGAAGCTACTGGAGAATGGGGGATCTGGGTGGAGGAGGGCTAGTCTTGGTCCAAACAAGCTTGGATATCTCAGCCCCGGGTCCCTCATACATGGGTTCCTCTGCTGCTTCCTTCATGCATGAGGCTTGTCTGAGCGTGTGGAGAATGGCCCTGAGCATGACTGTGACTGGGTTCTGAAGGTTTTTGGCTGCTGGGACTCTGCTTGGGGCGGGGAGTGAAACTCAATCTGCCCTACTCTGAAGGGCCATGGTGAGGACATGCTGGCTCGGGGGCAGGAGACTCTGCATCACTCTCTTCCGGGAACTTTGTTTTATAGTCTCTGAATCCTGGTCAACATCCAGGGACAAATATCATATGAATATAATATCTGAGACTGAGAAAGCACATAATATACAATGAGAAGTAGTTCATGTTCAGTACTTAATGATTGTTTTCTTATAATTATATTTTTAAAGGTTTTATTAATTTATTGTTATTTTACAATAGTATAATATTGTTTTATACTGATATTTATTTTTTAATTAAAGAACAGTGATTTTCAAAGTTATCGGTAGTTGCGGTTTTTAGGCATATAACATTTCAATACCAACCTTACCACCCGTGTCAAATTTCCTTCACCAGTGTTCCCATATTCCCTTCTCCCTACCCCCCCACCTCACCCCACCTGTCAACTTGACAGGCACATTACAAAGGTTCAGGGGTTGTAGCTTAGATCTCATGTTTTCAGTGTTGTTTAGGATATATGGCTATACCCGTAGTCTGTGTTTTGGATATATGGTTATACCACTCATCCTTATCACCAGTATAACTGAGGCCCGGATGCCTGTTCACCCATTACTTCCTGTTCTCTTCTTCCTCCGCACCGCCCTTCCCCCTGCCATAGTGCAGGGTCTAAATACTTGTCTCGAAGACAGTCAACCTGGGTTTGATCCTTAGCACCCTGTGGTCTTTGGAGCATGGCTTGTTGTGATACCTGAGCAGAAAACTTGGAGAAGCCCCTAAGTGCTGATGGGTGTGGTCCAACCCATCCCTCTAAAGCCAGAAATATTAGTACTTAGACAGATTTTGTGGGAAGATAAGTATTGTTCTTGTTGTTCAGGTAGAAAATGCTTGTAAGACATCTAGATGGAGATATTTAACAACAAAGCAGGGATAAAGCAGATGAAACGCAGGTTTGAGACATAAGATATCTGAGGTGTTGATAATGGAAATTATGAAGTTAAACTTTATTAAATCTATAATCCTGCTTAATAGCTGGAACTTGATGAATTTATCGTGTTGCTGCTGAAAAGAAAGACTATCTAAAGAACTATCTAAAGACAAATTACATTTTAAGAGAAGGAAAAGGAGTTAATGGAGAACCAAAGAATAATTAGGAAAAGACAGAATTTCATTGGGTCCTGGAAATAAGCAGAGAAAGTCAAGAGGGAGAGGGTGGTCCACTATATGAAATTCTAATGAGGCTGTGGAGTTAAAAAACAAATCTTTGAAGATGGCCACTAGGAATTTTGGGGGGTAGAGGGGCATATCCAGAAGTGCTCAGGCTTACTCTGCATGCAAGGAAAGCCCTCTACCTGCTGTACTCTTCAGAAAAATGACTACCCCCCAGTTTTAAATGAATCACCATGAGAACATAGTTACAAGGTTATTCATGACTGGGTTTCAGTAATATAATGTTCCAACACCCATCCCTTCACTAGTATACATTTCCTGCCTCCAATGTCCCTGGGTTACACACGCATATGTGCGCGCGCACGCACGCGCACACACACACACTCACACACACACATACACACACACACACACACACACACCACAGCCTGCCTCTATTGCAGATATTTTTTCTTCTCTCTGTCTCTTTCAGGCATTGTGGTTTGCAATACAGGTACTGAAAGGATATCATGTATATCTCTTTACTTCCTTTCAGCATCCAGTTCTTGTCCACAAAGATCATTTCCAACTCTTACTGTCATAGCGGTCCCTTTTCTATCCTAACTATACTCCCTGCCTCCACCACCACTTGTGGTAAGCATCCAACCATGGACCTGGGTTCTTGTTTGTACCATCTTTGAGTTTTAGTCTCAGACTAAGCTTTTTTTTTTAAAAAAAATTATTTTTATCGTGCAAATGAGTGCAATCATTCTGTCTGTGCCTCTCCCTCAGACTCACTTCATAGCATGAGACTCTCCATGTCAATCCATGTATAAGCAAATTTTATGACTTCATTTTCCCTAGGGGCTGCACAGTATTCCACTGTATAGATGTACCATCAATTTTTTTTTTTATCCAGTCGTCTGTTCTTGAACACTTAGGTGGTTTCCAGATTCTGGCTATTGTGAATAGTGTTGTAATGAACATAGAAGTGCAGATGGCTTTTCTACAGTGGGTTTTATAGCCCCTAGGGTATATTTCCAGCAGTGGTATATTGTTGGGTCATATGGAAGCTCAATTACTAGTTTTTTGAGAAATGCCCATATTGTTTTCCAAAAAGGGTGGACCAGTTGGCATTACCACCAGCAATGAATTAGAGTTCCTTTTCTCCTCATATCTGTGCCAGCACAGGTTGTTCTTATTCTTTTGGATGTGTGCTAGTCTCTGTTGTGTGAGATATCTCATTATAGTTCTGACTTGCAACTCCCTAATGATTAGTGATGTAGAGCATTTTTCATGTACCTTTTTGCCATTTGTATTTCTAAGGAAGTTTCTGCTCATTTCTTCTCCCCATTTATTTATTTATTGGGTCACACCCAGCAATGCTCAGGGGTTACTCCTGGCTTTGCACTCAGGAATTACTCCTGGCGGTGCTTGGGGGACCATATGGGATGCTGGGGATCGAACCCGGGTCAGCCGCGTGCAAGGCAAACGCCCTACCCACTGTGCTATCGCTCAGGCCCCTCTTCTCCCCATTTTTTGATGAGGTTGGATGCTTTTTACTTGTAAAGTTCTCCCTCATATATGTTGGATATTAGCCCCCTCTCAGATGGGTATTTGTTAAATAATTTTTTCTATTCCATGGGCTGCCTTTGTTTCCTGGTCATCATTTCCTTTAATGTGCAGAAGCTTCTTCGTTTAATGCCCCATTTATTTATCTTTGCTTGCAGTTGCTTGGTCAGTGGTGTTTCATCTTTGAAGATGCCTTTAGCTTTAATGTGATGGATGGAGAGTTCTGCTTTTGTTTTACTTCATGTATCTTATAGATTCAGGTCTGTATTGAGGTCTTTAATTTGATTCCACTTTTGTGCCTGGCATTAGAGATCTGAGTTCATATATACATATATATATTGTACATAATATATATGTATATATATATTTTGTAGGTAGCTGCCCAGTTTTCCCGATGCACTTGTTGAAGAGGCTTTCCTTGCTCCACTTCATATTCCCAGAAAAATTCTTAACATGTAAACTTCATGAAGGTAAGTATGAATTAGGTAGTGAAGAAATGAGTAGGTAATATTTAAGGAAACATTTTTCAGAAGACTGTTGGAGAGAGGGACGGATAATGGGATCATTGGTGGTGGAGAATGGGCACTGGTGGAGTGATGGATACTCAAGCATTGTATGACTGAAACACAAGCACAATAGTTTTTAAGTCTGTAACTGTACCTCACGGTGATTCACTAGTAAAAAAAAAAAAAGACTGTTGGGAGGGGGAAGCCATGTTCTTACTTTGTTTTTGTCTTTTGGGACCACACCTAGTGGTGCTGGGAATTAGGGTGCTACTCCCAGTTTGATGCTCAAGGGTTGCTCCAAGTAGTCCTGAGAATCAAACTCCAGAATTTGAAAATTTGTTTCTGAGCCACATCCAACAGTGCTCAGGGTTTACTACTGGCTCTGTGCTCAGGAATTACTCCTGGCAGGCTTTGAGTACTATATAGGGTGCCAGGGATTGAACCTGTATCAGCCATGTGCAAGGCAAGTGTCCTACCCACAGTACTATTGCTCTAGACCCTTAAATTGAATTTTAACAGAGTTGCTACTTTCCTAGAGAAACTCCAGTACTTCCTCTCCATTTTACATAGGCAATCAGTGATCTTTTTGTTGTTGTTTTTGTTTGGGGATCATATCCAGTGATGCTCTGGAAACAATGGGGTGCCAGGGATGGAATCTGGATGCCATACATGCAAAGCTTGTGCTCTAGCTCTTTGAGTCATCTCCCTAGTTCCCTGTCACCTATTAAAAATTAAATCATGGTATAAAAAGAATCAAGACATGTCTATGAACCTCTAAAAGTATTGTGAGTCTCAGGAACTTTGCTAACTATCTCAAACCAATAAAATGGCCTAAGAGAGCTAAGAATTTAATGCTCTGATTTCCAGACCAATCTGTGCGATATTGCTTAAACCACTGGATTGAGTCTGTCAGTTGAAACATACAACTTAAATTTATTCAGTTATTATTACCTTAAATTATCAAAATACAATTTGCAGTTACTTCTAAACTATCTTCACTTGAAAACTGTGCATTTCCAATTGATCTAATCTACTTGAAATAGGTCTATTTCATATTTTTTCCTATTTCTCTCATAAAATTTGATAATTATCCCTAAAAGAGGATTAACAAACTCCTCTTCTATCACATAGGCAGTCTACTCTAGTGGGGAAAAAGCACAGTGTTCAGATGTATAGACAGAGTTATCTTGGTTCTGTCCTGCGTTGGATGAAGGAAAGGGGTGGGGATTGAGGCCACAGCTAGTGGTAGTCAGGGTTCACTTGCTGGTCTCCATTCTTAGGGGCCACTCCAGTGGTTATCGGGACACTGTGGGATGGCAAAGAATTGAACAAGACCTAGAGAAAGTGTTCTGGTCCATTGAACTAGCTGTCTGGCCCAGTTCTGTTCTTTAACATCATTTGACCTTTCATTTCTCTGTACCTTAGACTTTCTCATCATTAACAGGAGAAATAATGGTACTTATCTTGTTTATGGTCAAGATTTAAATTGCTAATATGCATAGGAAACTTAGAACAATACCTGGCAGATATTATGAAACCAATAGTATTAATAACTCTTATAGAGTAAAGAAATGTGAAATATATAAAATTTCATAGAAAACTAAAGTCTTAAAGAAATGCTATAAAATACATGAAATTTTTTGATATGATTAACATTATAATGTTCTAATTTTTTCACTTCTTATAAAGCAATAAAAATGAATTTAGCTCAAAATAAATTAAGTCGTGGGGTACTAGGAATATAGCTCAGCAGTAGAGTACATGTTTTGCACATAAGAGACCCTGGGTTTGACACATGGCACCTTCCTCCGACAAAAATAAGATTAGATCACTTTCTTGTTTAAGTTGCTTCAAGATTTCCTATTGTGGTTTGGTGAAAAACAACCCAAATGAACTACTTGTAATGATGAAAGTGCTCTACACTTCCAACAACCACTCTTCTAATACCTTCTTGAAGTTCTCAACTGTTCTGTGACCATGCCAATCTTGTGCCAGAATGTACTGTCTTAGCTTTTCACTTTGTTAACTCCCCTCTTATCTTTTAGATCTCTGTTCACAAGTCACTGAAGCCCCAGAGGCAGTTCTAAGTAATTTCTGGGAACTTGTTTTGTTTGTTTTTGGGCTACACCTGCTTTGCTCAGAATTTAGGCCTGACTCAAGGATTACTCCTGGTGGGCTTAAGGGGTGCTGGAAATTGAATCCAGGTCAGCCACATGCAAGGCAAGTACCCTACCTGCTGTCTGTACTATCTCTCCTTCCTTGTTACCAAATTTTTCATGACCTGCACATTGTTATGCAACCTACAGTTTAAGATAGGGCTTTGAGCACTTGTGTTGGACATGTAAGGCAGCATGTTCAGTTCCAGTGCTGCCAAACCCACCAAGCACTGTCCAGCAGCTCTTCCGTGATCCCTGGCCCTGTGAGCAATTTTCAGTTGTACTATAACTAGGTTGATAAGCATTACTACTAAAAGGGGTGCAGTGCCACAACGCTGTGAGCACTGTAAAAGAGATGTGCATGCAGCATGACTCACACATAGCACGTGTGTGAGCACTGCAGGTCCAAGGAAGCACTATCAGAATGTGCTCAGGCACCACAACTAAGAGAATATAATCCGGGTGTGCGTTGACCATGTGTGTGAGTACTGCCATCTCTGACATGCAGCTCCACATGTCTAGCACTACATCCAGGCAGGTATGTGTCTCTCTACTCAGCTCAATAATAAGGAGAAAAATAGTCCTCAGCCCCTGTTGTCCTCCACATGACCTTGTTTAATTTTCTTTATCAGACTTCCCAGTGTTTGGAATTATCTGTTAACATGAGTTTATTGACTGTCATGTTTCATTAGGATGTAAGGCAGGGAGAAAATGCAAAGAATGGAATTCACTAACGAATGAAAGTTTGGGTGAAGCAGAAGTAGATAGGATGAGGAACTAAGGGAGGTGTGGAGTGCTGTTTGTTTCCAAAAAAGAGCAAGAAAGGATGAAAAGAGCAGAAACATTAGGGAATCTGAGGTATAATGCATTATGCAATCTATGAGTTCATTTCCCATCAGACTTTAATTACATGGTTAAATTGGTTGTGGGAATAGTAGCAAACTACTTGATTTTACCCTGCCAGCTGGCTCTGCAAGATATGCTGTGTATATCGTGTGGAAAAATAATTTTTCAGATTCTTTTCTCCTTGGTTTTACCAGGGTTATCAGGAGAATTACTGGCCCATGTCATGTACAGTGCTCCTGGAATTAGGTCTTTACAGATGCTGTTGTTATTTTATTGTGTGTATGATTCCAAGGAGGTACACATTGCCTGAAGCACCAAGAAGGAACATATGGATGAAGTCCACCATGTCCCCAAAGAGATTTCAGCATTCTTACTGAAAGATGGTGAGTTCAATCTACTAAGCAGATTTTTTTGCCTATGTGCTTTGAAATGACTAAGCATTACAGTCACAAAATGCTGTTGTGAGCCAGATTATAATAATGTGATTATAACCCCATTTTCTGCTGAAAGGTGGAAGTGAGATTTGCTCCAGACTAAACAGGAAGTCAGAAATAAAATTGCAGCTTCTAGCTAATCCAGACTTTCTGATTTTGCATGCATTGCAACTTTAATTCTAAAGCTGAGGTCTTACAATTAACAACACAATTGCCATTCTTTTCATTTCCCCACCTCTTCCTTCATCCCCAGCTGTGGGTAGCCAACCAGGTATATGTGCATTGTGTGGATCATGGTGCGGGAAAGAAGGATGGGGAAATCATGAGTATTTATAACTACCTCTTTTGCAGTGTTAGCAGATTTCCTCTGTGCTACAGGTAGATGCTGGGGAAGATGTGAGAAGGAGGTAAGGTGGAGAGAAGCTGAAAGTGTGAATGAGTAACCAGTACAGGCTAATTTAGGGGTGGGGTAGAGCTGTGGTCAAGCTCATACAACTATCAGAGAGAATGGGAACAACGAATATACACACACATATATACATATATGTGATATTTGTATTTGGGCCACATCTGGCAATACTCAGGGCTTACTCCTATCTCAGGAATTAGTCCTGATGGTGCTAGGGGGACCATATGGGATGCTGGGGATGGAACCTGGTCTGCCTGTGCCAGGCAAACACCCTACCTACTGTACTGTTGCTCTAGCCCCTGGCAATGAATACTTTTTAATAAATGATTAGGAAACTGGGAAACCAGAAATTAAGATGTTTTGATCCACAGAGAACGTATAGGGGTTAAGGCACTTGCCTTGCATGTGACGAACTAGGCTTTGATCCCCAACTGCATATGGGCCAACAAACATTGCTAAAGCAATTCCCGGACAGAGAACAAGGAGTAACTTTATTTTTTTTCCTTTTTGGGTCATACCCGGTGATGCACAGGGGTTACTCCTGGCTCTGCACTGAGGAATTACTCCTGGCGGTGCTCAGGGGATCATATGGGATGCTGGGAATCGAACCTGGGTCAGCCACGTCCAAGGCAAATGCCCTACCCGCTGTGCTATCGCTCCAGCCCCAATATAACTCTTTTATGGGTTGGGTTTGCTCACTTCCCCCCTCAAAAAAAAAAAAAAGCACACCAAAATAGAAAGAGGTTTGTTTCTAAGTGAAGTTGGCCTCTTGTTTTCCCACACTCTTCCCTTTCTTATTCAATGTCATTTTGAAATTGACTTTGAAGTGAGGCAGACTGGCTTGAGTGGGCCAAGGTACATTACAGAAAAGTTCATATTCTAAACAAGTCAAAGAATGGCCTATCTGGAACCCTAAGTGACCAGCTTTCCCATGAAAACTACAAAACCCTTCACTACTGAGAGATGTAATGAAATAGGGAACTAAAGAATTTTAAGGATTCAGAATGCCAGGGTGAGCAAACTCTGGGTAAGACCTAAAAGTGTTGTGAGCAGACACTCCTCAGCATTATTCAATTGGGAAAATTCCACCAGTTTAGATCGGTCAAGTATCCTAAGCTACCCTCCTTGTCTCATTCCTCACACTTTGGAGGAGCCTAGATTCTGCTCAGAAACATTAAGCCCTTCAGGATCATCCCACTGAATAAATTTCTCTAGTATTTTTGTTGCTTTGGGGTCATACCTGGTGATGCTCAAGGGTTACTTCTGGTTCTGCACTCAGGAATTACTCCTGGTCATGATCGGGGGACTGTATGGAATGCTGGCGATCAAATCAGATTGGCTGTGTCCAAGGCAAACACCCTACCTGCTGTACTATTGCTCTCACCCCAGTCTCTGTTGTACTTTGAGTCCCTCCACTGACATTTTTCTTTCATCTTAAACTCCAGCTAGACTTTATTAATATTAATTAAAGTTTTTATGTTGCATAGTTACACTTGATATATTTCGGCTTGAGCAAATCGACGAGCAATGGGATGACAGTGATACAGTGATACCGATATTTCGGTGTATTGCATATTCATAAGAACATAACGCAAATATAAAACTTATAAAATTTAAACATTTGATTATTTACATAACTATGTTAATGTGAAAACATTTCCTGTAGTTTTTTTTTCATTAAATTTATTTTTTTTAATTTTTCAAGTGAGTCACTGTGAGAACAGTTACAGGGCTTTTGTGATCGAGTCTCAGTCATACTATGCTCAAACATCCATGCTTTCACCAGTGCACATGTACCTGTAGGCTTTAATACACCTACACTGCATACATTCTTTAGGCTATTCTTGTCCATGATATAGTTTTTTTTTTTCTTTTTGGGTCACATTCAGAGTTGCACAGGGCTTACTCCTGGCTCATGCACTCAGGAATTACTCCTGGCGTTGCTTGGGGGACCAAATGGGATGCTGGGAATCGAATCCTACCCGCTCCAGCCCCCTAGTCTTCATTTCTTGACTCAGGCATTTCCATCACTCTGCTGCCTTCTGTGAAGTGCCTGAGTTGGAAGATGCTTGCATTTAGCTTTATTTCTCTCATTGTTAGAGGGCTTGTATGAAGGGGAACCATCAGCGTTTGAGAAAGCAGGTGGACCTGGATGAAAATAGTGGCCCCATACAGGTACCCTAAGCCTGACCACGTTCACTCGGGGACGTTTCAAGCGTTTTTTCCCCTCGAGTCTATTGTTCTGCCCCGTGGACCTCACCTTGGGGCCACGTGGGTTGGTCTGCACTAACGAGAGACGGCTTCTCTTCAAGGTCCAAACTGGGGGGGGAGAAAAAAAAGAAGGAAAATCCGTTCGCCTGCCCTTGAGACTCTGCACCGAGCGCGGCTCAAGCTCCTGAATAGAGAAACACCCCAAAAAGGCCTGAGGTGACCCCTCCATTTGTCTGGGCCGCCACCTAACTTCCGAGCACCGTCCAAGCCGGAGCCTCTGGAGTGGCGACTGCGCCCGAGCCTCGCCGGGCGCGAAGTTTCCGGGCGCCGCAGCGCGGCCGCGACGAGCGGCCCCTCACACGGTGCCCAGCAGCGCCCCGACTCCTCCCCCCTCCCGTTTCCCTCCTGTCCCCGGCGGCCGGCGCCTCGCGCATGCGCCCGGCTGCTCCGGGGGGGCGGGCCCTGGCTGCCATCTTGCAGCGCGCGGGAGCTGCCGCTCTCCCCGGGAGGCAGGTCGGAGCCGAGGGGGTGTCTGAGGCGGGACGCGAGTCCCGTTCCCAGAGCCGCCCCGCCGGAGCGCCCCCCCACTTCCAGCCCGGCCAATGGTCTGACCCCGTCCGCCCCGCGCGGCCTCTCAGCAGCAGCGGCTCGCGGGAGCGCCGGCGCCGGCGCTGCCCAGCCTCCCGCCGGCCGGCCGCGATGCCGAACGTGCAGCTGCCGCCCAAGGAGAGCAACCTTTTCAAACGCATCCTGGTGAGTGGCGGGAGGCCCGGCCGCCGCCCCCCGGGCCGCCCGGGGCTCGGCGGCGGCGGCGCCTGCGCGGGGCTCCCGGCGCCGGGCTCCGTCCTTTGTTTATCTCGCGGTCCGCCGGCCGCGACTCGCCCGCCTAGGCCGGGGCCCCCCGCCGGGCCGCCGCCTCTTCGCCTCCGCCCCCCTCACCCCGACCCTTTCCCGACCTCTATGCCGCGCGCGGCCAACCTCTGAGGCGCCCGCCGCCGCCCTCCTCCACCCCACCCCCCGCCGCCGCCGCCGCCGCACCCCGCGCTGGCCCCCGCACCCCACCGCGCGCTTTCCAGAAAGTTCACGCTGCCTTGGGCACTCGCCCGGCCGGGCCGCCGTGGCCTCTGCGCCCCGGTCCGCGACCTCGGCCCCCCCCCTCAGTGCCTCCCCTGTTGCTCTCGGGGGTCCCGGGGTGCGCCCGCGGCTCTGGGGTGGGCGCCGCGCACCCGCCTCCCTTGCGCCTCTCCTTCCCGCGATCCGGTGGCCAGGTGGGGTCCCGGGAGTTCTGGGGTCTGCGGCGGGGATGGGGCAGGGGGAGTATGGGTGTGTGTGTGTGGGGGGAGACCCTGGACGGCCCAGGCGGGAGAAGGCGGCGTGTGGCTGACGGGCTCCCCGCGGCGGAGGAACGGACGGAGCCGCCACTGAAGTTCCCGGGGCGCCGGCGTCTCCCGTTGGCGGCGGCGCACGGGCCCCGCGCGCAGTTTCGGCGACGAAAGGCGCGCCGAGTGGCGGGATTGGCCCCCGAGAGGAGCGCGCCCGCACCCGCTCTCGGAGCCGGAGAGGGGCATCCGGGCCGGGGAGGGTCTCGGACGGGTGTGTGCCTGGCGCCTTTCCGGCTTTTTGCTGGCGTTTGCACAGAGCCCTGGCGTTTCTTGGCATACATACACCCGGGGAGGAGGATGGGGAAGGTGCGGGCGATGACAGGGCCGGCTTTAGATTGGAAATTTGAATGATGAAAAATTTCGGGGCCCGGAGCGTTAGGTACAGCGTGCGGGTAAGGGGGTGGGGGGGGAATTTGTCTTGCACGTGACCGACTCGGGTTCGATCCCTGGCATCCCTGAGCATCGCCGGGAATAATGAGCCTGCGTGCAAAGCCGGAGCTAACCCTTGAGCATCGCTAGGTATGACCCGAAAACAAAAAAAAATTTTTTTTCATTCAGTTGGCTGCTGCTTTAATGCTGGATCATCTTGTAGTTGCAGTAAATGTGGGTAACATTTTGCTGCAGTTAATTCCGTGACAAGCACGTTCATTACGTTTCTGTAATGAAATTATTTCGAAATTATATCGGTCCAGACCGATATGCATGGCTCCCTACTGCAAGAGTTTGTAGGTGCACATAAACACATACAAATTAACCTACTAGCATATCCCATGTTCTATATGGTTTTTACCTGCTTGTCTTATTAGGTCTTATTAGGTCTCATCTTGTATTTACTTTTGTCTTAGAACTAGTGTTTAGAGTTTAAAGTTTGATTTATTATTTAAAACATGTGTTGATTATGGGTTTATCAGTAATTTTTTTGTTATTTTAAATAGGTTTAGAATTACGTATTAATGACAGTTTAAAAATACTGCCATTTATCTATTCTAACATACTGCTCTTTGTGTAAACTTTCTGTAAGAATTTTTTCCCTTGCTTTTTGGGTCACACCTGGCGTTGCACAGGGCTTGCTCCTGACATTGCACTCAGGAATTACTCCTGGCGGTGCTGGGGGACCATATGGGATGCTGGGAATTGAACCAGGGTCGGCCACATGCAAGGCAAACGCCCTACCCGCTGTGCTATCACTCCAGCCCCAACACAAAATTTTTTTAAATTAAACATAAGGACAGGTTTCTTCACTGAGCAGGGCATACTTTATTTCTTAGTTTTCCTCAGACCCTTGCATTTTCACATTACAGAACTGAAGAAGTTAACCCTTTTTCTTCAGTTTTCATTTTGGTGCCATGATTTACAATATTGTTCTACACCTGTCACCAGAATAACTTCCATTGTCTTGAATTCACTCACCCCACCTAACTCAGTTATCTGCTCACAGTCTCAGGGTCTGCTACCATTGGCTATTAGCAGCATAGAGGCACAGACAGGGATTATGGGAGAGCCTCACAAGCTTCAAATGGCGTATTCATTAGTCAAAATCAGTAACAGTGATGGGGCTCATTCCCCTGACCCTGAAGGAGTCTCCAATGTGGCACTGTTGGGAAGGACGAGTAAAGAGAGGCTGTTAAACTCTCAGGGCTAGGACAAATGGAGACGTTACTGAGACCGCTCGGAGAAAATCGATCAGTGGGATGATGATGAAGATGATGGTATTCAAACACAAGAGAGAGATTATTCTGTATCTGTTCCTCTCCTTCCAACTGACTGCACTTGCCAAGAAACCGTCTGGTTTCATCCCTGTAGCAGGATTCATCTTATAGTTGAGTTCCATTGCATATGTAGATCAGTTTCTCTACTCTCCCTCTGTGAGAAAGTGAAACTTTTTTGGCTTTTTGAGGTGTGTTTTTCAAAGAATCTCAGACATAGTTAAATCATTAATACATTGTTCATTGTATTCAGAACTTTTGGCATTTACCTAAAAGATGTCAAAGTTCATATTTTCCTGTCTTTTCTATTTCAGATTAGGTTCCAGCATAATGAAACACAATTCTGTGATGTTATACACATCTTTTCTTTTTTTTTTTTTTTTTTTTTTTGGTTTTTGGGTCACACTTGGCGATGCACAGGGGTTACTCCTGGCTCTACACTCTGGAATCACCCCTGGCGGTGCTCAGGGGACCATATGGGATGCTGGGAATAGAACCCGGGTCGGCCGCATGCAAGGCAAATGCCCTATCTGCTGTGCTATTGCTCCAGCCCCAGTGCAGTACCTTTTCTGTCAAGTAATTGGAAACACTGAACATTTTATCTGGTATATAATATTTTAGGAGACTACTCCAAAAATGTGTAATTTTATCACCATGAAATTACAATAAATGTGGGTAATCCCATGGCTAAACAAGTTTCTTTAATAAAATTAAAAAAATTTTTATTCTGGCTAAACCATTGGTGTTCTTGGGCTATTCTTCGTGGCATTTGGGGTACCTTGCAGTGTCTGGGTTTGGATATGGGGTTTCCAAATGCATTTCTGCACTCTGCATTTGAGCCATCTTCCAGACCTAGAAAAATGTTTAGGATTTAGTGAACCAAAGTAATTTTATATTAACAGTAAAAAAGATATTCTATATTTAAATACATATGTACAGATTCACCACCTGATTTATCACATATTCTTATGTGCTTATGTATTTGTGTTTGGGCCATACCCATCAAACAGTGCTCAGGATCTCCTGACTGCTTTGGGTCATTCTGTGCAGTGCTTGGGGGACATTATGCTGTACCAGGGATCGAAATCTGACCTCTGTCTCTTTGGTTCCTCCCTGTCTTATTCTTCAAACTAATTAATGTTAGTGTTTTATTTTGTTGACTTTGGAGTTACTTTACTCTTTTATGAAAGACAGTTACACCCAGGCATGATGTCTAAGGTTCTTTAGTAGCAGTTGATAGTAGAATCTATCTTTTCTATTTGTATGCATTCTTTACTGAATTTAAGATTTTAACCTGAATATTTGGCTATGGGAGAAGGACAGCTTTCAACTTTGGTTTGAGTTGTGATTCTGGCACCGTAAACTCATCAGTACCTTAGTATCTCCATTTCAAAAGGAGATAGTATGTATGTATATATATATGTATATATATGTGTATGTATGTTTATATATGTATATTTATATGAGTTGTGATTCTGACACTGTAAACTCAGTACCTTAATATCTTCATTTCAGAAGGAGATAGTATATCATAGATCTTCACATGGTTCAAAAATATATTTATATGGTTCAAAATTCATAATTTTTTTTCCAAAAGACAACTTCATTGAAAGTGTCCAAAGTAATCAGATATCTACAAGTCAGTTTAACAAAGGGAATTTAAGGGACTGGAGAGATACTAGGGCCAGATAGGTGAGATGCTTGCCTTGCATGCAACCGACCTGCGTATGATCCCTGGCACCTCATATGGTCCTCTTGATTCTCACCAGGAGTGATCCCTGAGTACAGAGTCAGGAGTAAGCCCTGAAGCATAGCTGGGTGTAGCACCCCAAAAACAAATTTAGAGTAAAAAAACAACAAAGGATGTTTAAGTCACACATTAAAAGCTATAAGCCATGTTTGAAATTAATGGAAGAGGACAGCAGGAAATGTGAAAATATTTCACGTTCATGGAATGGGAAGAATTAACATTGTCAAAGTGACCATCCTACCCAATGTATTGTACAAATTCAGAGCAGTGCCCATTAGAGTCTGAAAGTTTTATGGAATCCAGGAACTCCCTAAATTGCCAGAGCAGTTCTGAAGAAGAAAGCTGAGAGGCATTACATTTCCTATTTTAAATCATTCTTTAAAGTTATAGTCATCAAAATGTTTGGAACATGGAGTAAGGGTAGACTAAGATAAATGGAATAGAATTGACAGCCCAGAGGAAAAACCCTCAGTTATATGGACAATTAATATATGACAAAGGAGGTGGGTACATGGGATAGAGCAAGGAGAGCCTCTTCAAGAAATCGTGTTGAACTAGAGCAGTCATATAGCTGATAAAGTGCTTGCCTTGCATGTGGTCAACCTGGGTTTGATCCCTGGCATCCCATAAAGTCCCTTGAGCACTGCTAGAAGTAAATTCTGAGTGCAGAGCCAGGGATTAGTGTGATCATTGCTAGTTGTGGTTCAAAAACAAAGATTAAAAAAGTTGGAAATACATAGGCAAAAAAGAAATAAATCTCAAACTATGAAACTAGATAATTTACACCACACAGAAAGAAAAGTTAATGCAAAGTAAATTAAAGGCTCAAAATTAGGCCAGAATTTACAAAATACATTGAAGAAAACAGGTAGAACTCTTCAGGATATAGACTTCAAAGGTATGTTCAATGATTCAACTCCATTGGCAAAACAAACCAAAAACAACAGCAGCAAAAAAGCAGACTACACAAACTAAAAAGGATTTTTAGTTCTGTTTTATTTATTTTAGGTATTATAACAAAAGGTTTTGCATGGCAAAAGAAAATTAAAAGATACCCTGATGAATGGGGGAAAGGCTTTGCACACCATGAATCAGATAAAGAGCAAATCCAAATGACCAGAAGCCACATGAAAAATGATTCTATATCACTAATCAGGGAAATACAAGTCAAAATAATGAGATACTGTCTCACACCAAAGAAGCTGGCAGTCACCACAGAGAACAAAACAACCATATTGGTCTGGATGTGGATGGGTGGGGGTGGGGTGGGGAATGCTTGTGGAAATGTCAGTTGGTCCAGCCTTTTGGAAAAACAATATAGATGTTCCTCAAAAACTAGGAATTGAGCTTCCATATGACCCAGCAATTCCACTCCTGGCAATATACTCCAGTGGCGCCCAAACACAAAAAAGGAGTGTAGAAAAAGCGTCTACACTCCTATATTTATTGTAGCACTATTCACAATAGCCAAAATCTGAAAACAAAGTTCTCAAGAACAGATGAGTGGATAAAGAAGCAGTGGTACATCTATTACATAAAGAAATACTATACAACCATTAAAAAAAAGTGATGCAGTTTTCTTATACACAGATGGACCTGGAGAGTATCATGCTGAGTGAAATGAGTCAGAAGGTGAGGCACAGATGGAATGATCGCATTCATTTGTGGGATATAAAACATAGGAGAATAATACCCAATGACAATAGAATCACGAAAGCTAGAGGGACTGACCCTTAGTTGAAATCTAGCCACAATGAAGAGAAGGCAGTCAATGTCAGAAGGGGCCACTGTAACAATGATAGTGAGAAGTGATCGCTCTAGACAAGAGCTGGGTGCAGAAAGGAGGTAAAGTGATATGCATGATACTTTTTCAGTAGCAGTATTGCAAACCGCTGTGCCTAAAAGGAAGAAAGAAAAGTGTCTGCAGTCAAGGCAGGCTTTGGGACTGGAGGGAAACTAGGGATGTGTATAGGGATAAGCTAGAACTTTGTATAACTTCATTTACAATTCAGCTTGTCATGAAAAAAAAAAAAAACCCTAGCAGTCAAGATAATAAGACTCCAGAGTAACAGTACAGTGGGTAGGGCGCTTGTATTGCTCATGGCCAACCAGATTTCATATTTGGCACCCCATGTAATCCCTTGAGCACTAGCAACAGTAGTCTTTGAGCACAGAAGTAAGCACTGAGCACCACCATGTCTGGCCCAGAAACAAAAAATAAGATACATAAGTAATCACAAAACTCAAAATTCAACAATAAAGAAACCAATAATTCCATTAAAAATGGGGAGAGATAAAGATGAAAAGAATGTGCAGATGACCAGTAGACATACGAAAAAGTGTTTAGTGTCACTTATCAGGGAAATGCAAATCAAATATGTTCCTGAGATATCTCATACCAGAGAAGGGCATATGTCAAGACAGGAAACAACCAGTGTTTATTGGAATGTGGTGAAAAAGAAACCCTTCTTTTTTTTTTTCCTTTTTGGCTCACACCTGGCGTTGCACAGGGGTCACTCCAGCTCTGCACTCAGGAATTACCCCTGGTGGTGCTCAGGGGACCATATGGGATGCTGGGAATCGAACACAGGTTGACCGCGTGCAAGGCAAACTCTGTGCTATCACTCCAGCCCCAAGAAACCCTTATTGAACTGTTGATGGTCATGTTTGGCTCAGCCTCTGTGAAAAACATTGTGGAGGGGCTAGTGTGATAGTACATCATGTGTAGGATGCTTGCATTGTAGGCAGCTGACCTGTATTTTGATACCCCAGATGGTCCCTCAAGCCTATCAGAATGAGCACAGAGCCAGGCATAAACCCTGAGCACCCCAATCTCCCCCACTCCCCCACAAAAGACATCCTGCAACATTGTGGACATTTCTTTAGGAAGAATTTCCTTATGACCCTGAGGTGCCAGTTCTTGGGTTCTGTCCCAGGAATGCACAGTGATATGTATGTATATGTATATACATATATATACATATACATATGTATGTGTGTATATATATACATACATATCACTGTATCACTTTCATCCTGTTGTTCATCGATTTTCGAGCGGGCTCCAGTAACGTCTGCATTCGTCCCAGCCCTGAGATTTTAGGAGCCTCTCCTTACTTGTCTTTCCCAATGATTGGAGGTTCTTTCAGGGTCAAGGGAATGAGACCTGTTATTGTTACTGCTTTTGGCATATTGAATGCGCCATAGGGAGCTTGCCAGGCTTTACCTTTATGATGATGTGTTGGGCTGCTGCTTTGCAACCACACAGTCCAGGAATATGTTCACTCATGCATGAGGCTCCTTCCAAGTGTGTGGAAAGTGGCCTGGAGCCTGGCGGCAGTTGGGTAGTTGTGACTGCCAGAGCTGGGTCCCTTGGGGCGGGAAGGGCTTTCACCCTGAGCGCCCTGAGTGGAAATAGGCTGGTGCAGATTCCGGTGGCATGGTTATGAGGGCCTCATTTTAAAAGCTCCCTTACGGAAGAAGCAGCTGTGAGTTCTTGGAGGGTGGCCGATATATATAAATAATATGTGTGTATATATATATACATGTATATATATATATATATATATATATACACACACACAGTAGTTGGAGGGTCTTTGTGGTGGTGATGGTACAGTAAGTTACCTTGTTCATTAAAACTATAAATGTTAATACTGTTTTAGCTATGTTACCTAAGCTACCATAATATAGAGAGACAGAATTAATATTTTTCTTATTCTTGTCTTCTACCATCAAAATCTCTTCTTCAAAGTCAGCCAAAAGCCTTAATTTAGTACAGAATGGAAATTAATTCTGAATTGTGTGTTTAAAGTTGAGAGTAGATCTTATAAAGTCTCATTATAAGAAAAAAGAATGGTGGGGAATGAAGCGATAGTATAATGGGCAGGGTGATTACTTTGCCTTGTGTATTGCCGACCTGGGTTAGTTAGATCCCTGGTACCCCATATGGTTTCCTGAGCCCTGCTAGGATTGATGGTTGTTATTTGTCTGAGTGCAGAGCTAGAAGTAAGCTCTGCTGGATGTGATCCAAAAACCAGTATCTATCTTACCTATTTGTGTGTGTGTGTGTGTGTGTGTGTGTGTGTGTGTTATAATATCATACATTTTATTTTGATTATTTTTTGAGAGGAAGAGTTCGGGCTACAGTTAGCTGTGGTTAGGACTTACTCTTGCCTCTGTGGTCAGGGATCACACCTGGCAATCCTGGGTCCCATATGCAGTGCCAAGATTAAACAGGCACTTCTAAGCTGGGGTTGGCTACATGCAAGGTTATTCCCTGTACTGTCTCTAACCTTTTGTCACATGTTTTAGACCTAATTTTGGATCTTGAGTTTAGAATTTAAATAATATAGTAAAAATCTGTTTCTTGTATATTCATTTTATAATTTTTATTTCTTTACAGAAATGTTACGAACAGAAGCAATACAAAAATGGCCTCAAGTTTTGCAAGATGATTCTTTCAAACCCAAAATTTGCTGAACATGGAGGTATTGTCTCATCTATGGGAAAATGAATTGTAAAATCTAACATGACAAGATTCTTAATAGTGAAAGTGTAGTGGCCAGAGTGACAGTACTGTGGGTAGGGCATTTGCCTTTCATGACCTATTGTGTAAAAACACAAAAGAGACGAGGGCCAATGGGACTCATCTCTCCTGCTGCCCAAGTTCGAGTTCGGTAGTCTCACGCCACTTCCCCACCCCGGGGGAGGTTGATGGCGATGATGAGGCAGGCGAAGGAAGGAAGAAGGCCAAACTGGTTGCTTGATCAGTTTATTTCGTTCTCTCTCTCTGTTTTTCTCCCGGTTCTCAATCTCTCTCTGGATCTTCCTTTCTTCCCCCTTTCTGCCCCGCTTGCTCTCACTTCTTTTACCTTGTGCTATGCTTATGTGTGTGCCACTGTGCTCTCTCTGTGTCTGTCTCTCTGTTTCCTCTGTCTTCTTCCTCTGTCTCCTCTGTCTTCTGTCTCCCTGTCTCTTCTATCCCCCTCAATGCCTCACAGTCTTAGTTTATGTAGCAAATTACATGGGGTGGTGACACAAAGGTGAGTTGAACATTAACAAAGAAGGGTAAAACCATTTCTCGAGGAGATTAACAAAAATCTCATCTAAGGAAATCTCATCTAAGGAGATCCACTCAAGGGTGGGGGTCCAAACAAGGGTGTATCAGGGTGTGAGCTAGTAATCTACTTAAATAGTTATAGTAAATCTACTTCTAATATTTCTAGCAATGTCATTCTGTATGAGCACAGTAAGAGATATAAAGTTTGGTTCTTCCTGATGACATCTCACTATATATTACAGATCACAGTCCTCAGGCCAGGTTGGTCTTCCTAACCCTAGCAGGATCCTAATCGCGTCGGTTACTTTTGGATCATAACAGCATTGTCCATAATCATGCCCTCAACTTATAGTTGAGTATTGTGGCGCTTTGGCCTGGCCCATTTCGATGCCAGGGTAGCTCACAGCTTGCCCTGGGTCCATTCTGTCCCTCGTCGGGACCTTGCTTTTGGGGTGCTAGGAACTAAGGGCAACTGAGTTGAGAAAGCAGATGCCCAGGAGTAAATATTATTGGAGTCAATCAGCTCCCAAGTTACAAGACGTATTATTAACTGTCTTCCTGTGTCCACACAGAAAGGCCATTGCTTTAAGGTAAATTATGCAAAAGACACTTACAATACAAATTCAGAGTCCTTAGAAGAATCTGATCTTACAGGATAACAGGATTTGATTAGGAAAAGGTGATTAACTGGTTGGGAATGAGGGTGCAGAGAAGAGTTTACAGATAAACAAAGGAATGGGAGTGTCTCCAGAGCACTTAACCTAAACTTGTGGCAAGGGAGGAGGGACAAACCAATGTTATCCTACAACCTAGGTTCAGACTCCAGCACCACATACGGCCCCTGAGGCCTTCCAGTAGTGGTCCCTGAGTGCAGAGCCAGAAATAAGCCCTGTGCACCACTAGGTGTGGCCCCCCCAAACCAAAGAGAACTCCCTCCCCTCACCAAAAAAAGTGAAAGTAATATTTTTTAGAATCCATAGTTCTGTATTACAAGTATTAAATGTTTTTTCTTTATTTTCGGCACATATCTGGTGATGCTTAGGGGCTGCTTCTGACTTTGTTCTTGTGGATTGTTCCTGGTAGGTCTCTGAGAATCGATTGCCAAGAACCAACTACTGATCTCCTATGTATGAAGAATATATTTCCTCCAAATAAGCTCTATGAAGATAGCTCCATAGAGCTCTCTCTCAGGCCTATTTTTTTATGCCTCATTTAAATTTAATGCTATGTTACTTTAGTTGTATGTACAATCTTTACTTTTAGACAGGAAGTGGTTGGTTTATCAGGGACAATAGATGAGGTTTACATTAGACCAGAATTCATAGGACTTAAGTTTACTCTGATTTTCTAGGTATGGAATTATGACAATGCGTATAGTGAGCAGTAATATGAAAATATAATAATACATTGTTCTGTAGAGAAACATTGGGTAGATGTCCAATTTTACATCTTATCAGCTGAGGGTTTTGTTTTGGGAGGGAGGGCAGGAGGGACATACCTGGCAGTGTTCAGGGTTATTCTTGGCTCTGCACTCAGGAATTACTCCTGGTGGGGCTCGGGGCACTCTGTGGGATGCTGGGTATCAAAGCCAGGCTGGCCCCATGCAAAGCAAGCACCTTACCCCTTGTACTATCTCTCCAGTCCCTGATCTCTGTGATACTACTAATTTATCATAGGACAGTTTGCCTTGAATTATCTTTTAAGGTTTTATAGTAAAGATAATTTGCTTGTTTTATCCTTTATTCATTGGTGACTAGTTTTTGTTAAATGATAGATATGCTGGGCCGGAGAGAGATAGTTCAGGAGTTAAGGTGCTTGCCTTGTGTGCGTTTGATCCTGGTGAATCCCTGGCAGCACATGGTCTTCCAAAAGGAATGATCCCTGAGCATAGAAATATGAGTATGCCCTGAGCACAGCTGGATGTGGCCCAGATACTGAAGTAAAATAAAAATGAAAAGGATGGACTAGGTTAGATATACAAACTATGGTTCTATTACAGAACAAAGCAAATTGGGTCTTCGAATATTACGAAAATTTAAAAAATTATTTGACTGGGGAAATAAGGTGATCCTGCCTAGCTTTTTGATAATGTTTAAAATACTCTAATATTATTTGAAGGAAATGAAGTTTTTATTTTATAAAATTTTTAGAAATGTTTTTATTGGGGGGGGGAGGAGGGTGTTTGGGGCCATACCCAGCAGTGCTCAGGGGTTACTCCTGCCTCTGCTTTCAGGAATCACTCCTGGCAATGCTCAGGGTACTATATGGGGTGCCTGGGATTGAACCCGGGTTGGCTGTGTGCAAGGCAAGCACTTTACCCACGGTACTATCTCTCTGGCCCTTAGTAATGTTAAATTTTTTTTTAATTCTTTTTTATTTTTTTCTTTTTGGGTCACACTCGACAATGCACACATGTTATTCCTGGCTCTGCACTCAGGGATCACTCCTGGCAGTACTCAGGGGACCATATGAGATGCTGGGACTCGAACTCGTTGGCTGCATACTAGGCAAATGCCCTACCGGCTGTGCTATCACTCCAGCTCCAGTAATGTTAAATTTTTATGTTTTTATTTGAGTTTGTGGGCCACATTCAGCATTGCTCACCACTTACTCCTGGCTCTGTGCTCAGAGATCATTCCTGGCAATGCTTGGGGGGACCCCTGTGCAGTACTAGCGATCAAACCTGGGTCAGCCTCATGGAAGGCAAGTACTGCACCAATGTACTTTATCTCTGATTCTTGTTTGTTAATCTTTTTAGCTGTAGAACTTTACCCACATGGGAGCTTGATACTGGATTAATGGGACGTGACCACTGGACACCTTGTTATTAAAAGCTGAGTCCGCAGAGATAACTTTGAAAACCACTATATTTAGTTTAATTCTGTTAAGGCTTAGTCGGAGATTGTTCTGTTGTTGGTCTGTAACTGGTGGTGCTCAGGGCTTGCTCCTGGGTTCTGTGTTCAAGAATGACTTCTGGTGATCAGGGTACCATCAAGGTGCCCTACATGGTGCCAGGGGTAAAACCAGAAGTGACTACATGCAGCGCCTTAATCTCTGGCTGGAGAATTCTTATAAGGGTGTTTTAGGGTGCTGAGATGCCACATTGAACTGTTGTCAGAGAACCATGCATGCTGCAGATCAAACCTGGGCTCCTGCTGACAAATCATACATTTTAGTATTTTGAGTCCTCTCCTTGGCCCCAGAATTATTTTTTTACTAATTTATTTTGGTAGGATGGCTTGGGCCACACACACAATACCTCTAGTGCATAGGGATTATTCCTGCTTTGTGCTCAGGGATCATTCTGGTTGGTGCTTGGGAGATCATATGTGGGGTCAGGCATTCAAACAAGTCTTGGCTTCTGTGCACAGCACCTTAAACTCTTCATTAGCTCTCCAGCCCCTGAATTATTTCATTTTAAATGATTTTTTTATTAACTACTTTAACATATTCTTTGCTACGCCTTTTGTAATGTAAACAGATGTTAGTTTAATTAGAAGTAGCTGGAATAAATGTAATGATAAAAAGCTCTTGGGACTGGAGAGATAGTGTAGCAAGTAGGCTGCTTGCCATGCATATATATATGAATGACCTGGATTCAATCTCTTGGTACCACAGAAGGTCTACTGTGCACTGCCAGGAGTGATTCCCTGAGTGCAAAGCCAGGAGTAAATCCGCCAGGTGTGGCCCAGAAACCAAAATCAGCACCCTCCCTCTACCCCAAAATGTCTATTCCCCCCCCTTTTTTTTTTTTCATTTTGGGTCACACCTGGCAATGCACAGGGGTTACTCCTGGCTCTGCACTCAGGAACCACCCCCGGCGATGCTCAGGGGACCATATGGGATGCTGGGATTTGAACCTGGGTCGGTCGCGGTCGCGTGCAAGGCAAACGCCCTACCCGCTGTGCTATTCCTCCAGCCCCCTCTATTCCCCTTTTTGGCATAATTTAGTACTTTCAGTTTTTGCATCTGGGAACACCAAAATATTTATTTTCACATAAATTTATGTTGATAGTGATCCTAAAAAGATAACCCAATAAATTATGCCAGATAACAATTTATTTATTTATTTATTTATTTTGTTGTTTTTGGGTCATACCTGCTGATGCTCAGAGATGGCTCTGCACCCAGGAGTTACTATTGGCAGTGCATGGGAGCCTTATGGGATACTGGGGGGTAGAACCTGGGTCAGACACACTCAAGGTATCAAGAAGTACTGCTACTTTTTCCCCCTCCCTCCCTCATTTCCTCCCTCCCTCATTTCCTCCCTCCCTCATTTCCTTCCTCCCTCATTTCCTTCCTTCCTTCCTTCCTTCCTTCCTTCCTTCCTTCCTTCCTTCCTTCCTTCCTTCCTTCCTTCCTTCCTTCCTTCCTTCCTTCCTTCCTTTCCTTCCCTCCCTCCCTCCCTCCCTCCCTCCCTCCCTCCCTCCCTCCCTCCCTCCCTCCTCCAGAGTCTTCCAAGGGACAGAGAGGATTAAATCATTTCCAGCCTAGGGAATTTGAGGAGAGGACTTGGCTAAGCTCTAGCAAATAATTGAATGTAGTTTTACTTTTTTGTATTTAAAGAGAAGTTCTATCTGTGGGATTAAAAGGGTGAATCACTTAAGCATTGTTAGACCTCAGATACTAAAACAGTGTTTAAAGAATAGTTTGAAGACTTTTTGTGTAAATAGAGGTTAAAATATTTTTCAGAGACTTTGGCTATGAAAGGATTAACGTTGAACTGTTTAGGAAAAAAAGAAGAAGCATATGAATTTGTTCGTAAAGGACTTCGTAATGATGTCAAGAGTCATGTCTGTATCCTTTTGCTCTAGTTTAATAATTTGATTTCATTTGTGCATTTTCCATTTACTAGGTTTTTCATATTCAAGTAAAAACTTACTCTTTTAAAACCGCATAGAAAGAAAAAAAACTGCATAGAAGAGAATGTTTTAACTCAATACTGGTTAATATCTTGTAGCATTTCTTTTGTTCTGTATCCCGGTTTGTTTACTTGAAGTATTTTAAAGATTCCGTATGTAATATATATGTACTTAAGTTCTTAATGTGAGAGAAAAGTAACTTGGGTAAATTATTTATGACTTGGAACCAGTTATTTTTTTCTTGCACATGCTCCTCCCCCCAATATTTTTTAAGGATGAGTTATTGAAATTGATCTTTGTTTCTCTTCTGCCTTTCTATATGTTTCTCTTTTTTTAACACATTACTCTTATATCTTATTTTTTTACATTAAAATCATTGACAAATATTGAATACCAGCAATCTTTTGTTTTCACATACTTGGCTAGGGTTCTCTCAAAATACTAAATACTTATTTTTTTTTTAATCCCAGTGCTTATCGCAGAGTGAAGAGAAAGGGCATGTAAGTATTTAGTTCTTTTGGTTCCAAGATACGCCAAGACTTTTGATTTACAGTAAATAAAGACCTTATTTTTTGGTCATCTTTACTATCAGCAGCAATTTATGGGTACATGTTGTTATAGATTGAATATAAACTTGCTTAAAAAGATAATTGCAGTTTATATATATAACATGTACTATATGTAACTTTTTCTTTACATAGTGGTTAAGTAATGAATATTGATGCTGTGGTAGGAAAATGAGGGGATAGAGGCTAGCGAATATGAAGAACTTTCAGAGTTTTCTAAGAATACATTAGAAATTGTTTTATTTACTTTTTTTTTTGTTTGTTTGTTTGTTTGGGGGGCCACACTTGGCTGTGCGCAGGGCTTTCTCCTGGCTCTCCACTCAAGGGAATACTCCTGGCAGGACTTTGGTGCGGGTAGGGATAAGCCAGGGATCTAACACAGTTCAGCTGTTCAAGGCAAGTGCCTTACCTACTGTACTATCTCTCTAGCCCCTATTTAAAAGTTTTTCTTCTTTAAAGTTTTTTGGAAAAATTTTAAACAAAGCTAGTGAGCCTAGAATAGTAAAGCACCATGTGCCCATTCTCTAGCATAGCAATTTAATAGTTTTCCAAGATGATCTGGTTTCATTTTTACCCTCCATACATGTTCCTTGTTCCTCTTCCTCTGACTCCAGATTATGAAGTAATTCCTAAACAGATTACCATTTCTTTAAGGTAAGCTTTATATTAAATACCTAGCATATTCTAGTAGCTGTGAATGTCTCCATTTCCTTAACTTAATAGGTTGGCATGTATATGGACTCTTGCAGCGTTCTGATAAGAAGTATGATGAAGCTATTAAGTGTTACCGAAATGCCCTCAAATTAGACAAAGATAATCTGCAAATTTTGAGAGATCTCTCTCTATTGCAGATCCAAATGAGAGATCTTGAAGGTTACAGAGTAAGTACTTCATTTGTAAAGGTACATATTTTTACAATGTATGTAATTTAAAAGTTTGTGATTAGAATGAGATGATAAGCCAAGATCGTGCAGGCTTTATTTTTGGGGGGCCACACCCAGCTATGCTTAAGGTTTACTCCTGGTTTTGTGTTCAGGGATCACTTCTGGCAGGTGTCTGGGGACCATTTGAGGTTCTGGAAATCAAACTCTGGTTTGACTGCAGTCAAGGCAAGCACCTTAATTGTTATACTATTTCTCCAACCCCAAGTCTGTGCAAATAGACTTGGTTTACTCATTATGGTTGGTTGTACAAGAGAAAGTTACTTAGAACCTTTCCTCCCTGAAATCAACTGTAGAACTGCATGCTGGTCGTCAGAAAATTATAATTACTGCTCATTTCATGCTGTTTAAAAAACCCGAATATTTTCTATGTTTAAATGATGTGTTGCAGGGCTGGAGCTATAGTACAGCAGGTAGGGCGTTTGCTTTGCATGCAGCCTACCTGGGTTCTATCCCCAGAATCCCATATGGTCACCAAGCACCGCCAGGAGTAATTTCTGAATGCAGAGCCAAGAGAACCCCCTGTGCATCACTGGTGTGACCCAAAAAGCAAAAAACATGTTACATTCTTTTTAATTGAAATTAAAATATGAACAGTAAGGGTTTTTTTTGTATTATGGTTTAGTAAATAAAATAAGAACATTGTCAGAAAAGCAGTCTTCCTGTAGTCCACACCTCTTCAAACAGATTTTCAAATCTGCTGGGTATCTCTGTGCTTATTGTGCTTAGTATTGTAAGCTTAATATACATAAAATGAAGTTTTCTTAGTTTAAGGAGACCATCAGTTCTTAAGTATTTCTCTTTAAGTAAATCTTTACATTTACTTTAGCTTTCCTATTGTTGTATAAATTTTTACACGTAGGTTTGTGCACAAATTTTAAGGGTTCTGGGGCAGGTAGGACACTTGCCTTGCACGCAGCTGACCCGGGCTTTATCGCCAGCACCCCATATGGTCGGCCGTGCTTGCCAGGAGTGGTCCCTGATGCAGAGCCAAGAACATGTTCTTAGCATCGCCGGGTGTGACCCCAAAACCAGTATATACAAAATTTAAGGCTTCTGTTGAGCTTAATAATTTCTCCTGTCTTAATGATTTTACTTAAGCAGTATTTGGCAGTATACATATCGTGGGAATTAAAGCCAGGCGTTTTAATATGGAGTAAAGAAGAATATTTGCAAAAGAGTAGATTGCTAAGATGGATAGTGAAATAATTTAAGATAAAAAGAGCAGATGGTAGGATTAAAAGAGGTAGAATTAAAAAGAACCTTTTAATGATGTTAAAAATAAAAGGATAAGAATGTTGCTTAGAGTTGTCAGCAGAAGAATAAGTACCAGCAAGTGAGATGACTGAATTTATGATTTCTGGACTGATGGTATGGTTTGGAGTGGGTTCCTGAATTTGGGAAAAGGATGCTTAAAGATAAGAAAATTTTCAATTCATGGTTCTTGGATGTGATCTATACTGTTGAATTTTCCAAGGATGATGGCAGGATTTGGCAGAGAAGAGAAAACCAAGATACAGGTTTTGATTTTGATTTTAATGAATGTGGAAGTGACAGAAGCAGCAACAAAAATTTGGGTTGAGAGTGATAGAGCTTAACCTTACTTGGCTAAAAGTCAGGAGGTTTATATGGGGATAGAGGTGTGATACTGTCCAAGTTGTTCTGACAAAGATCTTTTTCAAAAATCCTTTTAAGTAAAAAAAGATCTGGATATGTTAGTCCTTGTGGCATAAAGTTTGGAGTGACTCATTTAGCTAAACTCCCATGCCAACAATAGACTCATGGAAACAAAAGATTACATCTTAAAAATGTCTTGGCTGCTATGTTCTTCATAAGACACTGCTCCTCCAAGCAGTTGCATTTGCCCAAAACTTTGGTGCATATATGAACTATGGTGGAGACTGTCTTTCTGTTTAGAAAGGATATCTATTCTTCTGGGATAATCATGGTAGTTCCTGATGATTATCCCTAAATGCCATTAATGTTGAACTGTCTTTTTTTTTTTATTTCCCCTTTTTGGGTCACACCCGGTGATGCATAGGGGTTACTCCTGGCTCTGCACTCAGGAATTATTCCTGGTGGTGGTGGGGAACCAAATGGGATGCTGGGAATCAAACCCAGATCGGCTGAGTGCAAAGCAACTGCCCTACCTATTGCCCCAGTCCCAATGTTGAACTATTTTAAAACAACAGCAGTGTTATTTCCAGTCACGTGCTTGAGAGTGTCCCCAAGCAGGGTGTACTCCTTGTCTGGGACCAACTCTAACTGTGTTTGTTGTCATTTCATATGATTTATAAATAATAAAACTTATTTACTGAAACAATTTAAATCTCTGTTGTAAGGTGTATAGTTACTAGAAGAAACTCATTCCATAAAGGTGAATTTTTTTTGGCTTTTTGGGTCACACCCAGCAACGCTAGGGGTTACTCTTTTTTTTTTTTTTTTTTGCTTTTTGGGTCACTCCTGGCTCTGCACTCAGGAACCACTCCTGGTGGTGCTTAGGCGACCATATGGGATGCTGGGAATTGAACCCAGGTTGGCTGTGTGCAAGACAAACGCCCTACCCACTGTGCTATCGCTCCAGCCCTGCTAGGGGCTACTCTTGGCTCTTCACTCAGGAATTATTCCTGGCGGTGCTTGAGGGATCATATCAGATGCTGGGGTTTGAACCAGAGTCGGCCTCGTGCAAGGCAAATACCCTACTCACTGTACTATCACTCCAGCCCAAAATGAATTTTTTGTAAGGCAATCCAAAATCAGGGTCCCCAAGAACACATTTTCAGTAACATTTTTACAATATTCAAGGATTTAAATATTTTAGATTAGGAACCTTAAAAGTATTAGGAATTAAATTTTTTTCCTTAAAATGTATTAAATATTTTAGAGAAAGTTGAAAAGTAAAAGACGTTTAGAAAGAAAAATTTAAGATTGTTTTCTTTTTTTAATTTTCATTAAATATACCGTGATCTACAAAAAGTTTTTTTTTTTTTTTTTTTTTTAAGGAGACAAGATATCAGCTTCTTCAGTTACGCCCAACACAACGTGCTTCCTGGATTGGCTATGCTATTGCATACCATTTGCTGAAGGATTATGATATGGCACTAAAGCTATTGGAAGAATTTAGACAAACTCAGCAAGTAAGGACATCATTTAACATTTTTTCCTATTTTCACTCAAACAGTTGACTTCCTCATTACTCCTATTCCCACATAGGAAGTAAAGTCTTTGAGACTGAAAAAATTGAAAAGAAATTTCTAAATAATTGGGAATGCTTTCAAATTTATTAGTTTTCTAATCTCTGGATTTGAAGGAGTTTATCTGAGTGTTTATGGGGTATTGTAAATTCTGTTTGCTATTGGTCATTTCATATTTTTCATTTTTAAGTTAATTTCAGTAGACTGAATTTCCCTAAGAATTGGTCTATTTGACTATTAGAAGTATACTTATAAAAGTATACAGCTTTTCATAATTGGCTTATTATGAGCTTTGGGGTCTGGCAATGTTCCTCTTTGCTTACTCTTGACTCTCTGCTCAGGTATCACTCCTGGCAGGGCTTGGTGGACCATATGGGGTGCCAGGGATCGAACCTGGGTTGGCTGCATGCAAGGCAAGTGCCATACCCGCTGTACTATTGCCCCGGCCTCTTGGTGATTCTTAATTAAAGGTTTGTCATTTTTTTTTAAGAGATCCAGCTTGTGATTTTTATTCATTTTCTTTGTGAAAGTGTGTGTTGTTTTATTTGTTTAGTACTCAGCCAAGCAGTTTACAGTTCTGCCATAGCTCACTCCTTTCTTGTGAAGTGTATCAAGGTCTGTTACTGTTTATACAATTAAGTATATAAATGGACTAATTTTGTCATTTTTTCCCCCCACTAGGTTCCTCCCAATAAAATAGACTATGAATATAGTGAACTGATACTATACCAGAATCAGGTGATGAGAGAGGCAGAGCTATTTCAGGAATCTTTGGAACATATAGAAACATATGAGAAACAAATATGTGATAAGCTTTTAGTAGAAGAAATTAAAGGTAAGTTAACATGCCTTTTTAATGGCCACAGAAGAACAAAAATAATTTGTTTTAGCATTAAAGTAAAACTTGTGTGAGCCAGAGATACAGTACAGTGGATAAGGCATTTGCCTGGGTTTGATCCCTGGCATTGCATTTGGTCTTCTGAGCAATGCTAGGAGTGTTTCCTGAACATAGAGCCAAGAGTAATCCCTGAGGACTTCAGGTGTGCCCCTTCCACCCTCCAAATAGACTTGATATGTATCAAATAATAGTGTTAATGCTTTTGTTAATACATTTTTTATTCATTTACTTTTCTTACGATACAATTGTTTTATCCACTTTAATGGAGAAGTTAAGTGACTTGCCATAGTCAGACAGCTAAGTATTTTGGGTAAGGCTGGGTTTGAGTTCAGGATTTTTGACTCTAAATACTATTTTCTTAAGCAGTGCTATATTGCTTTTATAATTTTCCTACCCTTCATCATCTCCTTCATATATAAGTATATGAATTTATCTCTGTATGTCGTTAAATACAGTTAATATTCAAGGGTGGCACCAGGCCATGTATTTTTATTTTGGGCTGAATATGAAGGCAGATCTTAATTATTGAAATATTTATCAACAAAGGGTCATGTGAGTTTTTATTATTTTATTTTTTGGCTACTTTCATTTTATTGCTCCGGAATCCATACAGTTTAACCTGGACCTTCCACATGCAAAGCCTGTGTTCAGCTCTTTGAGCTATCTCTTTAGCCTCCAAGTACATTGATTTTAGTTTTTGGTTTTGAACTACACCTGTCAGGGCTTACCACTCCTGGTGGGGACCTGTGGTGCTAGGGATTGAAATGGTGTTTGCTGTGTAAAAAGCGAGTTCCTTACCCACTATACTGTCTTCTGACTCAAATATTTATGTTGATGAAGCTTTGATCATTAGTTACCTATTCCCCAAGCATAGCACAGCAAGTAGGGCATTTGCCTTGTATGTGGCTGACCTGGGTTCAATTCCTCCATCCCTTTCGGAGAGCCCGGCAAGCTACCGAGAGTATCACACTTGCATGGCAGAGCCTGGCAAGCTACCCGTGGTGTATTCGATATGCCAAGAACAGTAACAGCAAGTCTCACAATGGAGACGTTACTGGTGCCCGCTTGAGCAAATCGATGAACAGTGGGACGACAGACAGTGCTACTGTTATTAGAATGCTCAATTCCAGTTAAAGTTATTTAAAATTTAAATTTTGTATAGATGCTACGAAGCATAATAAAAATAATAGCTAACACTGTATATTGGGAGTATGGCATAATTCTAAAATTTATTTTAATTAATTTTTTGGCAGTTTATTCCTGTTAAAGTGGAGGAAACTAAAGCTTTTGAGACTTGCTCAAAGTTTCCTAATTTTTTAGGTAGTAGAGTTGATCTATAAACTTTTGGCAATGCTGGGGATAGAACTCACGGTTTCACATATGCAAGGCAAATGCTGTACTGTTGAGTTCCATCTCTAGCCTGTGAATGAATTTCCTATTTATAAACTTTAATTTAAATAGCCTTTACTTTAAATATAATTTAAATTTAATTAATTAAATTTAATTTAAATAGACTTTATTTTTATTTGTGGGGGGGGGGCTGACAGGGTGGATCACACCTGCCTGTGTCCAGGGCTTTCTCCTGGGTCTGTGCTCAGGGATCATACTTGCTGATGCTGGGGGCTCAAAAATGTGCTACCAGGATTCAAGTCAGGGTTGACTGCATGCTAGTTCAGTTCGCTGTACCACATAATCCCTTGAGCACTGCATCTTCAGACCTTTGCAGTGTACCTCTGACTTAGTTGTCAGAAAATTGCCAGGAAGAGGACTAGTTAGGACTAGGAAGAGATAGTTCAGTGAGTAGGGTTCTTGCCTTGCACAAGGCGGACCCATATTTGATCCCCTGTGCCCCATATGATATGTTTGATCTGTGAGAGGGAGTAGAAATAGAGTATTAGTAGAGAAGACTTTTGTTATAAACAAAGTTTTTTTTTTCTGAAGGCAAGCTGTGAATTTTTGTTTACTTAGGCAAATTATATAACATTGCCCCACTGTGAAGCATATATGGTTCTTTCATTATCTGTTAATGCTGCTAATGCTTAGTGAATCTGCAGTCAGAAAGGCATTTAATATCAAAGTAAAATGAATATGATTTTAAACTTAATTGCAGGAGAAATGCTGTTGAAGTTGGGAAGACTTAAAGAAGCCAGTGAAGTATTCAAAAGCTTGATTGATCGGAATGCAGAAAATTGGTGTTATTACGAAGGCCTGGAAAAAGCTCTGCAACTAAGTATGTAATCTTTCTTTTCATTACCTTCTCTTAACTAATACTTGAAATTTAATAAAATGTAAAGTTGTAATAATAATTAAGGGACAGTTTTGTTACTAATCTACATTTATGAAAATTATTGGTGAACATGAAAGTTAAAATTAATTTAAGTATTTTTACTTTGTGGGAAGTAATTTTTGGTAAATTTTGGTTCCTTGACTCATTTAGATATTTATACTAGAGAGAAAGGGAAGAAAATGAGCATTTACTTTCTGGGAAATGTTACACTATTTAATATTTTAGAATAGTTAGTATAGTTACTTAAGTTTTTTTGGGGGGGCCTCTTTGGGTCACACCTATCGATGCACAGGGGTTATTCCTGGTGGTGCTTGGGGGACCATATTGGATGCTGGGAATTGAATCCAGGTCTGCCGTATGCAAGACAAATGCCTTACCCACTGTGCTGTTGTTCCAGCCCCACTTAAATTTTTTGGATTTGGGTCACACCCAGTGTTGTTTGGAGGCTACTCCTGGTGCGCAGGGGTTGTTCTTAAATGGTGCTTGGGGAGGTATGTGAGTAGATTCCCCATCACTTTATTAAATAGTTGTAACAAATTACAAGTCTGCGGACTGCCAAATTTTCTCTCTCCCTCTCCCTCCCTCCTTCCCTCCCTCCTTTTCTTTCACTGCACCACTATCTCTCTGGCAAGATTTCTTAAGAGATGGAGTACAAACTCTAAGCACAACCGCATATTATCCTGACGGCTTTGTGCAACATAGTACTGCTGTGGAGGCCCCCCCCTCAAATAATGAGGTTTGATACTCTCAAATTCTAAATGTAGATTTGAGGCAAAGAAAGTGCTTTATTTATATAGTAGTATAACATCATCATAAATATTATTCTCTTAATGTTAAACAGGATTAAAATGTGTAGAGCAAATGTAGAATATTCCAAAATTCCCTGATATTTTCATAATTAAGTATTGAAACAATTAATATTCTTAATATCATATTTACTCATGGATAAATATACGGCTCGGGTAACCATGAAATACTACGGTTTAAGGTATTGCAGTTAAAAACAGCGAATTAAAAAATTAAAAAGTATTTTATTTAGGTAGCTAAACGATATTTATAGAAATAATAGCTATGAGAGAAGTTTGTTGCTTCTTAATCATTTTATAAGTTAATCCAAGTTCTATTTGCATGTAAATTTAAATTTTTTGTTGTTATTGTTTTTGTTTTTATTTCTGGGCCACCCCGGCAATGATCAGTGGTTATTTTTGACTCTGCACTCAGGAGTTACTTACTTCTAGCTGTGTTTGGAAGACCATATGGGATGCTGGAGATCATACCTGAGTGGCTTCTGTCTCTGGTCCCATACAATTATAATTTTTTTCTTGTTTGTGGGCCATGCTTGGCAGTGCTCAGGGCTACTTCTAGTTTGATGCTAAGGGATTGCTCTAGGCAGTGCTTAAGGGATAATGTGCTTATCCACCACCCAGCCTTGAACTATTTCCCTGTCCCTTTCTTAAATATTTTTTAAGAAAATGATGAAAATAGAAACATTGACTAGATCAAAAGAACTTTAAAAAGAGAAAGAGAAGTCACATACCTTAACACATTGATGCCTCATGCGTACTGTTGGTGGCTCACATTGGATGTCATATTGCATAGGTTTTACCAAAAAAATGATTATTGTTGCCAAAATTTTATATTACAGTTTGGTGTGGCACCATCTGACAGAGCAGAACATTATTAATGAAGTCACCAGATGGCAAGAACACAAATGGCAACACGAGAGTCAGGGTGTTAGTGTTGGAAGCCTAAAATAACTCTTTTTCCTTGTGTAACATGTACTTATATCAGTTACATGTAATAAGGCAGTTACATTACTAAAGTGAATATAATATATTCCATATGTCAGGACCCATGCTTATTATACAATGTGTTGCTTATGAAACTAATTGCATTACTTTATCTTTTTAGGTTTCTTAGGACCTTTTCTCCCCCATATGGTAAGTTCTGGAGCTCCAACTTGTGACTTCAAAAAGGGCATTGAAATGGTTTTGTTTGTTTTAATGTTGACTACATTTTTATAAGACTTGTATCTGGAGCAGTAGGTTTTTTTCTTTTTTAATATACTCTTATTCTCTAAAATAAGCATAATTATATTTAAAAATATTAACTTTCATGTAAATTTTAGTATAAGGGTCCTTGATAATTTTTGAAATCTCCAAATCACCAGAATGTGAAAGTTTTCACATATGCCAGTTTTTTTAAACCTAGCCACATTGGAGCTCCAAAACATATTTTTGGGGGAAGGAAAGAGTCTAAACAAAGTCAGACTTTACCTTTTAAAGTGCTGTTCATAATCTTGACTAGAGTGCTGCATTTATTATGGAGATTGTTACTATACCAAGGGTTATTCTTAAAAGTAGTTTTTCTTTTTGTGATCTGAATTACTAAAATGATAAAATTTTAAAACAGGTTGTTTGCTTTTTCTTAAATTTCTGCAGAATATTATTTTAGAGTAATGAAATAGGCCAAAATCCTACTTTGTGATTTATTGTCAACTCACTTATAGTTTACAACATATCCTCTATTTCGTACTACAAAGTTTGATTGGTCTTAAGAGGAAAGATAAAATTTTGTTAGTATATGTTATAATTTTCCATTTAATTAGATTATTTATAACAAAATCTTACTGAATATTTTTATTTTTTGGCCACTCAGGGTACCATGCAGTGTTAAGGATCTAACCCAAGGCCTCCTGTATCACTCAGCCTATTGAGCTATCTATCCAGCTCCAGTTAATCTTTTCGTTTTGTTCTATTTCACAAGCTCCCCCCTGCCCTTCCGGGCAGTACCGGGACTACTTATTCTGCCTTGGGGAGACAGATCATGCAGTGTCAGTGAGTGAACCCAGGCTTTTTAGCAGACAAAACATGCTCACCCCCTTGACTTCTCTCTTTGGCCTCCTGGTTCATCTTTTTGTATAAAAACATTTGTATTCTTTTTATACTTGTATGTATTGTGTGTGTGTGTACGTGTTTGTGTACGTGTGTGTACGTGTGTACTGGGGATTGAACCAAATCACATGCATGAAAAACATACAGTTGACCTCTGAGCCACATCCTGACCATTAAAATCATTTGCATTCTGGGGGCTGGAGAGATAGCACAGCCAGTAGGGTGCTTACCTTACGAATGGCTGAACCAGGTTCAATCCCTGGCACCCAATAGGATCCCCATGCTACCAGGAGTAGTTCTTGAATGTGGAGCCAGGAATATACATACCCCTGAGCATTGCTGGATGTGGGCCATGAACAGAATTTTTAAAAATCTCGTTCTTTATCTTAAAACTATTTTTTTAAAGTCTAATCAGTAAGCATCATTATACTTATGGAATGTGTGTTAGAATATTTATTTATGATATTTTATAATGGAACATTTTCTTATTCATGAGTCTGCTCTAAAATAGAAGTGTGTATATTGAATCTGTTATATCTGCATGATTTGAGGTTGTAGAATCTTGTGATAAAGGTTGTTTTGGATTTCTCTAGCCATTAGGTGTAAAATACTAATTTACTTATTTATCACCGCAGTTTTCAATATCATTTTTCTAAAGTTGAGGACAGTTTTAATACTGATAATGTATTTTTATTATAACGTAATTTTTAAAGTTTATTCTATTGTATGTAAAAATCTTGGTACTTTGAATCTCATACATATTTACTGATAATAGGCACTTTAGAAGAGAGACTTCAAGTTTATGAAGAAATTAGTAAGCAGCACCCCAGAGCAATTTCACCTAGAAGATTACCTTTGAATCTTGTCCCAGGTAATAATAAGATTTTTTTTATTAGTAAAAGTAGTTGAAATTACTCAACATCATTCAGTTTTAAAATAGGATGGTTCTGTTAAAGAGCTTATATCTACACCAGTCTTGGATGAAGGTGATATGTTATTAATTTCCATGCATATGTTAATAGTGTCAGTGTATGGTTTTAATTGTCAAAACATGCAATTGTAAAATTATACATGACCTTAAAAAAAGTAACTCAATTAGAATGAATTCCCTAGAATTGGTGATGAGTTATTTTTGAGCACTGTGGTTTAAGTGGTACAAGTTTTGAAGTTTTAGATTTTTATTGTTGGCACATGATCATGTGAAGTGCGGACTCTTTGGGCCTACTAAGAAATCATTGTTCTTAAAGTCTGTCTCCTCAGATAACGATTTTCCTGAAATTTTATTTTTATCATGTTGTTGTTTTTCTAGAGCAACATGTATTTTATATTCCTAAAAACAAAACAAACCCTCTTTCTCTTTTTAGCAGTATATGTAGATTGTAGTATTATGGTATATATGCTTTTTTTTTTTAATAATGTAGGAGTACTGCTATATGTTCAGCCATTGTATAATTTGGTTTTATTGACGATCTTGTCCCAAGTTGTATGAAGCAGAACTCATATAATTTTGGGTTGTGTTAGAGGAAAAAATTACGTTATCTTTTTTTTTTTCTTTTTGGGTCACACCAAGCTATGCTCAGGTGTTACTCCTGGTTCTGCACTCAGGAATTACTCCTAGCGGTGCTCAGAGGACCATATGGTATGCTGGGAATTGAACCTGGGTTAGCCTCGTGCAAGGCAAACGCCCTACCCGCTGTGCTATCGCTCCAGCCCCTTACTTTATCTCGACGTAATGAATATATTTGTTGATTTTGGGAGGTTTGGGTCGGGACATACCTGGCAGTGCTCAGGGGTTACTCCTGGTTCTGCACTCAGGAATCACTGGGCAGGGGGGAAGGGGGACCATATGGGTTGTCAGGGATTGAACCTGTGCAGGGCAGACATCCTACCCGCTATTGATAATTTTTGTAGAAAATTATGCCCTTTTGGTATAAGGTCTTTTTTAGTTAAAAATACTGTAAGTTATAAATCATTATTTTTTAAATTTAATGGAGAAGTACTATGGCTGATTGAATTGGGCATGAACCTCCACATTAACTTTTAAAAAAATTTTTTTAATTGAATATTCATAACATAGAACATTACAGAGCTGTTTATGATTGGGTTTTATTCATACAATGATCCAGCACTTCTCCCTCCACCATTGTACATTTCCTATCACCAATGTCCCCTGTTTCCCTACCACCATCCCCAACACCCCATCCCTCCACCCCCACACCCCCATCCTCCCTCTATAGGAGGCACTTTCCTTCTTGCTTTCCCTTTCGTTTTCCTTTTGTGCATTATGGTTTTTATTTATTTATTTATTTATTTATTTGCTTTTTGGGTCACACCCGGCGATGCTCAGGGGTCACTCCTGGCTCTGCACTCAGGAATTACCCCTGGCGGTGCTCGGGGGACCATATGGGATGCCGGGGATCGAACCCGGAAGAAAAGACTTCAAAATAAACAAATGGCAGATAACAGCTTTCAGATGAACTTAAGAGGAGTAACATAAAAATCATCAGAGTCCCAGAGGGACACGAAGGCAACCTAATGAAGAAATAATAGTCAAAGACATCATTGCTTAAAAGCTGAAGCTCTTCAGAGCGGAAGAGCGCAGGCATCCAGATCCAGATCCCCAAAGGGCACCAGCTAAAAGAGACTCAAAAAGTCTTTAATGACGAAAACCATAGCTAGAGATAAAATATTTAAAGCAGCAATATCAAAAAAGGAAATTACATACAAGGAAACATCCCTAAAATTTACAGCAGACCTGTCAAATGAGACGTTCCGGGCCCAAGGCCATTAGTGAGTAAAAATAACTTGAAAGACCTCACCAAGAATACTTTACCCAGCCAGACTGTCATTCAGGTTTGAAGGAACAGTACAAACACACCAGACTTCTACAGAAAGATGGCACAAAACTCCATGACAATAATCTCTCAATGTCAATGGTCTAAATGCACCAATTAAAAGATGGAATCCAACATTCTGTTGCCTACAAGAAACTCATTTGAATAGTCACAGCAAACACAGACTCAAGTCCAATAATAGAGAATAATTCTTTAACAAAATTAATTTTTTTAAATTAAATCACCATGGGCTGGAGCGATAACACAGCGGTAGGTTGTTTGCCTTGCACATGGCCGACCTGGGTTTGATTCCTCTATCCTTCTCAGAGAGCCCGGCAAGCTCCCGAGAGTATCCCACCCACATGGTAGAGCCTGGCAAGCTCCCCATGGCGTATTGGATATGCCAAAAACAGTAACAACAAGTCTCACAATGGAGATGTTACTGGTGCCCACTCGAGCAAATGGATGAACCACGGGACGACAGTGCTACAGTGCTAAATCACCATGAGATAAACAGTTACAAAGTTGTTCATAGTTGGGTTCAATCATATAGTGTTCTGTTGCCTGTCTGTTCACGAGTGTACTTTTCTCATCTCCAATCTCCCCAATTTCTCTCCCAACCTCTTCCCCCCAGCCTGTCTACATGTCAGGAACTTTTCTTCTTGGAAAATAATTCTTAAAGGAAAAATCCCTCAGAAAGGTCAGGGTGGCCATACTAATATCAGATGATGTTGATTTTGGGCTGAAAAGGTTATAAGAGATAGCAAAGCTCATTTCTTTATCAAGGGGTATGTACATCAGTGAGTAATCACACTCTTAAACATACATGCACCCAATGAGGGAACAATAAAATACTTAAAATATTTGAAAAACATTAAAATACAATAAAATATTTAAAACAACTGCTTACAGATTTTTTTTTTAGCTTTTTGGGTCACACCTGGCGATGCACAGGGGTTACTCCTGGCTGTGCACTCAGGAATTACTCCTGGTGGTGCTCAGGGGACCATATGGGATGCTGGGATTCAACCAGGGTCGGCCGCGTGCAAGGCAAACACCCTACCTGCTGTGTGATCGCTCCAGCCTCTGTTTATAGATTTTAAAGAGGACATTGATAACACCACATTGATAGCTGGAGACTTCAGCAACACTTATCACCTGTTGATAGGTAACTGGACTAAAACTTACCAAAGAAACACTGGCTTTGAAGGAAGAAATGAAAGAGAGGGGATTAATAGATATGTATAGGGCATTCATCTCCCCATAGCCAAATACATGGTCTTCTCCAGTGCATGTGAGACATTCTCCAAGATACACCACATGTTGGATCACAAAACATACTTTCATCAAATCAGGAGGATAGAAATTTTATCAACTCTCTTTTCAGACCAGGATGAAGGTAATAGAAGTTAATCACACAGAAGAACGGAGAATTAAATCAAACACTTGGAAAACACTTGGAAATTAAACTGCTTACTACTGAACAACCAACCAGTGGATCAGAGAAGAAATGAAAAGATTTCTGAAAACAAATGAAAATGAGGACATGAGCTATCAGAATTTGTGGGACACAGTAAAAACAGTGGTAAGAGGAAAGATTATAGCTCTTTAAGCAAGCATTTATTGGGAAAGAAAAAAGGACCAACATAAATAGCTTGATTTCACATTAAGAACCTGGAAAGTTACCAACAAAAGAAGCTCAAACCAGGTAGGAGGAAGAAAATAATAAAACTTAGATCAGAAATTAATGAGAAATTAATGAACTGGAATCCTCAAAACAACCCAAAAGATAAACGAAGCCAAGAGCTGTTTCGTTGAAAAAATGAGAGAGAGAGAGAGAGAGAGAGAGAGAGAGAGAGAGAGAGAGAGAGAGAGGAGAGCGCTCTAATAAACTGAATCAGAAATGAAAGGGGGTGGGGAGATCACAACTGAAACCACAGAAATTCAAAGGATCATCACAAATTAAAAATTTTTATGGCATGAAACTAGAGAACCTAGAAGAAATAAATTCTTATATTCCTATAACATTCCAAGGCTGAAACAATATTTGGAATTTTGAACCACGGTTTTAAACTAAGAACAGACCTGTCACTATTGAGGAAATTGAAATGGTAATCAGAAGTCTTCCCAAAAACAAAAGTCCAGGCCCAGATGGGTTCACTAGTGAATTCTTTTAAACCTTTAAGGAGTATCTACTGCCAATCCTTTTCAAGCATTTCCAGGAAATTGAAGGAACAGAACACCTCAAACAATGTTTATGAAGCAGACATCACCCTGATGCCAAAAGAACACAGAGACACCACAAAAAATAAGAATTACAGACATTGATAATACCTGGTGAACACAGATGCAAAGATCCCCAACAAAATGCTAGTAAATAGAATCCAACAACTCAACAGTGGTAGATTGGACACAATGACTAAGTGGGAGTCATCCCGGGGATGCAAGAATGGTTTAACACGCAAATTAATCAACATAATGCACCATATCAATGAAACAAAGAACAAAACAAAACCCAAACCGTATGATCTATCAGTTGATTCAGAGAAAACATTAGACAAACTCCAGCTCCCATGATAAAATACTCAACAAAATGAAGGGACTTTCCTCAGTATAGTCAGAATCATTCACCTACCACAAGCCCACAGGAACATACTCAATGGGAAAAAGGTAAAAGCCTTGCCTCTGAGATAGGGCACTAGGCAAGGTTGCCCACTCTCACCACTTCTGTTCAGTATAGTTGTGGAAGCACTTACCATAGCAGTTAAGCAAGAAAAAGGTACTGGGGTGGGGTTGGGGGCTGAGGGAGAGTAGGGGAGAGAGAGATAGGAGAGAAAAGTGCCATTGAGGCAGGCTGTTGGGGAGGAGAAGCCATCGAGGCAGGCTATTAGGGAAGAGGACCTGGGGGGAAACTTGAGGACATGGGTGGCGGAAAATGTACATCACTTAAGGAATTGGTGTTGAAACATTGTATGACTAAAGTCGGTCATGAACAACTCTATCAGGGTCATTCAATAAAAAAGGAGGGGGAATGCTTGGGGTCTCTTCCTGGGGGTGCTAAGGGGACTACTTCCTGGGATTAAACTTAGGTTTTCTACCTGAGAAGCATGTGCTCAGTTCATTAAGATAATTTTTCTGACTTCCCTCCTTGCAAAGTAAAAGATTTTCTGTGTCTCCTGGCCCCCAGGCTTATAGGAAACCATATTTGTAACTGATATGTTTTTCCTGAAATACATTCTACGAACAAGCAAATGTGTGTTTGTGTGTGAATGTAGATTCTATATAGTTGTGCGCCTTCCTACCCCCTGCCTTTGTACAAAAGTAGTAGTACAGACTCTCTGAACTTTTCTTTTCACCTAATTTTGCATCTGCATTTCATTCTCTTATCAGCACACAGAGAGCTTCCTCATTCTCTCTTATACATGCAGCCTAAGTAACAGTTTAATGAGAATAGAGACTTTAAATGGATAATTGAGGGTTGTGTATCTTGCCTTTTAAATCAAATCTGTTGGTTTAATTTAAATATGCTAAGAAAGTTAATCATGCAGTGGAATTCAGAGTAGCTTCTGTCATAGAAATATAATTCTGGGGGTGGAGAGATAGTACAGTGGCTAAGATGTTTCCTTTGCATGTCGTGGCCGACATGGTTTCTCTCCCCAGCGTCCCATATGGTCCCCCAGCATCGCCAGGAATAATTCCTGAGCACAGAGCCAGGAGAAACCCATGAGCATAGCTGGGTATGTCCCCAAAACAAACTAGCAAAGAATAATGAAATGTTAGTCTTTTCAGTGATGATAGCAAATACAGAAAAAAAATTTATTTCTGTAAAAATGTTATTTTGGGGATATTTGGGTTCATACCTGGACAGTGCTTGGGGTACTGTGCAGTGTAGGGGATTGAACTTGAGCCTTCTGGGTATAAAGCATGTGCTCTGTCTAGCCTGTTCGCCAGAAAAGATGAGTCTAGTGCTATAAGGTCCTTGGGGACCACCATTGCTACCCCACAGATAGCACAGATATCCCACAGATAGGCTTGGGAGACCGTGTGATGCTCCAGCCCTTTGAGCGATTTGCCTCCAACCCCTAGGTAAAGATTCTTAACTTTAGAAATAGAATAGCTGATACCTTTCAAGATATATAATAATAGACAATGTTTATTGAATGGTTACTCTGTACTGACCACTTTGCTTTATTGCTTTCTGTTTACCATTTTATTTGAACCACGGAAGGGTACTCTTGAGGCTGATGATACTGTGATCCTAATATTAAGAGTAGAGAAAGTGAGGTTGTTAGTGGTCAACTAATTTGCCCTGGTAGAGTAACAGTAAATAGGGGAATATATATCTCTTTAGCAGCAGTGTCTCTTGCTGTCTGCCACAATATTATAGATTTTTTGGTATTGTTTTGAGCCTCACCGACTGTATTCAGGGTTTACTCCTCACAACATGCTTAGGAATCAATACTGGCAGTTTTGGGGGCACAATATGCAGTGTCAGGGTTGGTCACATGCAAGTCAAGGACCTAATTTCTCCGGCCCTTATGTTCTTAGTAGGTGTAGTGGTTGGAGTGTTGTAGTGTTGGTGGAAATATTTGATTTTTGAAACTACTTCTCATTTCTAAGGGCAGTTTTACCTCTTTAACTCAGAGTGGAATATTACCAACAAACTATACTTATGTTGTCTGATTTTTGAAAACCCTGTAGTTTGTATGTCATCTACTAAGAGTAGAAATTATCTGAAAACAAACTCCGTATTTAATCAAATGTTGTACCTGTTTTTATAATAAGTTTTCATTCCCAATAAAATTTGAATTCCTCTTTCAAATTCTTATAACATCTGGGGGCTGGAGCGATAGCACAGTGGGTAGGGCGTTTGCCTTGCATGCGGCAGACCCAAGTTCAATTCCTCCACCCCTCTTGGAGAGCCTGGCAAGCTACCAAGAGTATCTAGCCCACATGGCAGAGCCTGGCAAGCTACCCATGGCTTATTTGGTATGCCAAAAACAGTAACAGCAAGTCTCACAATGGAGACGTTACTGGTGCCCGCTTGAGCAAATTGATGAGCAATGGAATGACAGTGTGACAGTGATAACATCTGGCTATGTTGAGTGCATAGTGTAACACTGTCAGTCTCAATAAAACAAGTACTTTGTGTTATTAAGATTTATTTGTGTTGTGTTGGTTAAAAAAATCTACTTTAATAGATTGGCTTATTTTTTCATTTCGTTTCTTTTAAAAAATGCGTGTGGCCAAATTGATGGGGTTTTTGTTCTTGGACTACATCTGATTGTGTGCAGGCTTACTCCTGGAGCTGTGCTAAGTACCACTCTTATCGAGTCTTTGGGGACCATATGGGGTGCCAAGGATTGAACCTAGGTTGGTCATGTGCAAGGCAAGTGCCTTATTGCACTGTACTATCTCTCAACCCCTAAATTGATGTTTTTATATATTTATATTTAAAAGAAAAAATATTTTCCTTTTATTTTACTTTCAGAAAGTAATGAGTAATAATAAGTTTATATTAAAAACTTAAAGTAAAAATAAAGTAATAGTAAGTTTCTGTTAAAGGTTTAGTAATAGTAGAGGTATGTTTACCTGATGTTGCAAGCAGGATGATTATTTTAATTCATACATCAGTTGCTTCATGGCATAGTCTAATGTTTGATATACATTAATACTACTTTTTGTCAGTGTGAAAGTTTATATTCATGAGGGCAGTATTGAAAAACAAAGATTTCAGTCTGTTACATCCCCCATACTTGGATCAGTGCCTGGTACACAGTAGTTGTTTTATATATGATAGTGCAACGAAGGACTGTTTCAGTGTTTTAACTATTTTGGGGTCTATTTGAATATAGTCCTGATTACAGTAAAATTTTTGGAGTTTGCAGTGTTCTTTATGAGTTGTCTGTAGATAACTGCATGGTGTATATTGATTAGTGAAATTAAAAAGGAAACTTGTTTTGGGACTATTATCAGAATGGAAAGTGGGTTATTCAGTTACTCTCTACTTAAAGCCACATACTAATTTTGTTTACTTATCATTTGAAATGTTCCTCAAAGATATTTTGAACTTAAGATCTAGGGAAAATGTTTGTATAGTTGCTGTTATGCTTTAGTGGTGGTAAAAAATACAAACTGAATAGAGATAATTATATATGAGGCAATTTTATAAAATAATTTAAAAAATTGTTGTTATTGAAATATAACAAAATCACTTTCGTTTCTAGGTGAAAAATTTAGAGAACTAATGGATAAGTTCCTGAGGATTTACTTCAGTAAAGGCTGCCCACCCTTGTTTACTACTTTGAAATCTTTATATTACAATACAGAAAAGGTAAATTTTGGCCTTTATTTAGCTTTTTTAGTTTTTTAAAATTATAGAATTCCATGTAAATAATTTAGTATAACTTATTTTTTTCTATTTTGTTATTCACCTTAGTATAATAATAAAGGGACTGAAAATATAAGCATTTAATGTAAGTACTATCAAAGGAAATGCTAATTTGAGATTTCTAAAATGTAGGCTTTAAAAGTGCTTTGATTATGAAGGTTCTTTCTTAAAAATGGATATACTTTTCTAGTGGACTTTTAAATGTGATCAGCAGAGATGTGTATATAGTATAATTCTGGATTTTTAAATTGGGGATGCATGCTTTTAAAAGAACTTGGATAATTGAGTTAGTACAACAGTAAAGTACTGTTTGGTCATTTTACTGAAAATTGTTTTAATTAACAGACTAAATTTTAGTAAGGAAGATAGTTTTTTTAAAAAGTCACTTTCTGCTTTTTAAAGTTAGAAAACAGTAATTTCTTCATAAATATCTCTTTGCAAACAAGCATTGCTTATTTATTAAGTTCTAAAATCTTGTTTTCCCTTCTGTAAAGTTTCATAAACTAAATTCCTTAATGTTTGTATTGTGTTTTACTTGATTACAGTGATACTACTATTAATTTTTTAAGGTAGAGTGATTGGCTCAAAAAAAAATCATGTACCAAGTGTCTACAAGTAATTTGTGTGGATTATTTTTTTATTTAATAGTTGCCAAAATATTTTTACTACTTTTAGCAAGGTTGACAAAAGAAGGTGAATGGTCAGAAATAATAATGAGTTTGTGTATGTGAATTAGTATTTTTGTAACATCACTATCTTGAAGCAACTGAGCGCATTTATTAATAAGGAGTTTATTCCTTTTGGACAAGTTGCTGAGCTTTTTACTGGCTTTCTCAGTTTTCACAAAGGGTCATAGACTTAAAAAATCTTTCTAATATTGATCCAGAATTATCACCATAAAACTTTCGATGCTATTTTTATAAAGCATAAAATTGACATTTTAAATAAGACACTGAGAATGAATTTATATCTTTTGGGTTTTGGCAGTGGTAAGAGGCTATTCCTGGCAGTGTGCTTGTAAGTGATCTCTGACAGTGCTTGATATATGGTGCTGGGGATTTGAACATCGGCCAGCAGTTTGCAAGCACCTTATTTGCTGTACTATCTCTCTGGCATTGCTTAATTTTTAAAGGAACCTTTGATACCTCTTTAATGTTAATTTTTAGGTATGCAACAGAAATGTTTTTAGGTACTTTTGAGAAATGAATTGAAATACAGAAAATGAGTTTACATGTTAGAATTTAGTGTAGTGAGGAAAACTTCATAAGTATGGGAAATATTTTTCAAATACCAGTTGAGAAATATGAATCACTGAGGGGTTAAGAGTTAATGATCCCTTGGGGGCTGGAGAGATAGCACAGCGGGTAGGGCGTTTGCCTTGCACGCGGCCGACCTGGGTTCAAATCCCAGCATCCCATATGGTCCCCTGAGCACCGCCAGGGGTAATTCCTGAGTGCAGAGCCAGGAGTAACCCCTTGAAGCATCGCCAGGTGTGACCCAAAAAAGCAAAAAAAAAAAAAAAAAGAGTTAATGATCCCCCCCTCCCCGAATCTCCCATGCATGAGAGTTTGACAGTCTGTAACTTTTGAGTCTTGCATAGCTAAGTCACTAATAGCCTGCAGTAGCAGGGGGCCTTACCAGGTAAGTCAGTTAACATGCTTTGTATATTGTATGTATTATTTGCTGTGTTCTTATAAAGAAGAAAGCTGAGTATGGAACTGTGTAGGGTGAGGAAGCTAGACTTTTTTTTAAAAAGTCATAAGGAAGATAATAACAATTTGCAATATTGCAACAATATGTTATACCATGTTTTTCATACTATAAGTTTGAAAAATCTGCTTACAAATAGAATACAACTGGACATGTAGAGTTCAAACCTTTGTTGTTCATAGGTTAGCTATAATTTTTCAGTCTATAATTTTGATAACTTATAAGGCCATCTAAAAATTTCTAACTAGGCTAGAGAACTAAGCACAGGTAGATAAGGCACCTGTCCTGCATGCAGTGGCACCACACATGGTCCCCCAAGCACTGCCAGGGGTCATTCCTGAGCACAAAGCCAGGAGTTGCCCTTGAGCACCACCAGGTGTGGCCCCCAAACAAAAAATTAATTTAAATTTTCTAACCATTAGTTAGAAATTGTTGTTTTTAGCTAATGGCTTCATTTTCACTTTGTATATGTGTCTGTGTATGTGTCTCTGACTGTGGTTTTTAGGCCATGTGGGATGTGCTCAAGGTACTATGTGGTACAAGGGGTGGACCTGGACTTCTGCACATAAAGCTTGCTTTCAGCTTGCTGAACAGTCTTTCTGGTTCCTGCATTTTAAACCTTCAGAAAGCATTTCAGTGACATCGACTGTGATAAACAATTATACTTTTTTTGTTGTTTTTTGAGCCATACCCAGATGTGCTTAGGGCTTATTTCTGGTTGTGTACTTACGGTTCACTCCTGGTGGGGCTGGAGAATCATATGCAGTGCTGGGAATTGAACTTGGGTTGGATATGTGCAAGGCAGGTACCTTACCTGCTGTACTATCTCTTCCCAGCAGCTAAGTTTCAACAATTATGTTTTCTATAGACCTAAGTTATAAGTAATAATTCATGTCAGGTGGCGTGAAAGAATGTCTTTAAGTTGGGCAGGATATAGGACAAAAGGATTTAAAAGATGCCTCTGGCATACCCAGTACTATCACTTACAGAGCATGGGCTGGCATGTGCACCAGCCCTTCAGTTTTCTCCCTGGCCCAGATTACTATTATTTTCTTCTCATTAGTCTTAGAATACATTCATGACTATACTGCATAAATGGTTTATTTCTTTGTGTATTGTGATTAAAATGCTTAACACTGATACATTTTTTACTGTGGTGGGAGGGGTACACCTGGTAGTGCTTTGGGGCTACTTGATGCATGGAAGTTACACTTGGTAGTATCATGCAGTACTGGGGATCCATCCCAGGTCTCTTGTATGGAAAGCATGCACTCAATCCATTTATTTTTACATACACTGATAAGTGGGTTTTCGTGAGGTTAAAAGCAAACATAACCATTAATAATGTTTATGAATTCTTAACTGTACTTCCCAGTATTAGGCAAAATATTTGGAAACCTCAGGCATAGTGTATTGTTTGCTGACATATATTTATTAACCCCTTGTCATGACTTGCCAAGTATAGATAGCACCTAAATATTTTTCATCAAGTTTGATACTTTTTTGTTTTTCATAAAAACATAGGTTGTGTGTAGGATAACATTGGGTTTGTCCTTTCAGCCTTGCTGCAGGGAACTTAATTTACCGTAGAGCAATGTCCTTTCTGTATGGACACAGGAAGACAGTTAATATATGATTTGTAACTTGGGAGCTGATTGACTCCAATAGTATTTACTCCCAGGCATCTGCTTTCTCAAGTCAGTTGACCTTAGTTCCTAGCACCCCCAGAGCAGGGTCCTGACGAGGGATGGAATGGACCCAGGGCAAGCTGTGAACTACCCTGGCATCGAAATGGGCTAGGTCAAAGCGCCACAGTACTCAACTATAAGTTGAGAGCATGGTCATAGACAGATACTGTCATGATCCAGAAGTAATGACGAAATTAGGGCCCTGCTGGGATTAGGAAGACTAACCTGACCTGAGGACTGTGGTCTGGAATATATAGTGAACATCCTCAGGAAGAACCAAACTTTAAGTTTGATATATCTCTTACTGTGCTCATACAGAATGACATTGCTAGAAATATTAGAAGTAAATTTACTATAACTAGTTAAGTGGATTACTAGCTGAAGAAAGAAGAAAGTGACACACCCTGGATGGGATCCTGCCCTTAAGAGATCTCCTAATAATCTGGAGTAATCTCCTTAGATGAGACTTTGTTGCTCTCCTGGAGGAGTGGTCTTACCCCTCTGTTGATTTGTTAATGTTCAGTACACCTTTGTGTCACCACCTTATGTGATTACTATATAAACTAAGACTGTAACAGAAGCAAGAGAGAAGACAAAGAAGCAGAGCACAGAGAGAAAACGAATCATCGGAGCCAGAAGCAGGGGAAAGAAAGAGCACAAAGCGAGTGAGAATCAGAGTCAGAGTCAGAAGTGAGAGCGAGAAGGGCTCCAGAGAGAAGCAGAAGGGCTCCGGAGAGAGAGATCGGAAGAAAAACTACAGAATCTCAATTTTTTAAACTTAAAACAAGATCACAAACACTTCAAGCCTCAAAATGAATTATTTTAATAAGTGACATAATTTTATGACTAAAATATGTTCTAGTTCAGTCATCTTCACTTAATTAAGACATTTTCTTCTAATAGTTATTTGATTAAGACTAAAGTTCCATTTTTTAAATCTCCACTGAAATTCATTTTGGTTCTGGGCCACATCTAGCTGTAATCAGGCTTATTACTACTAGATCTGTCCTCAGGGATCACTCCTGGAGGTGCTCAGAATTCCAGAGATTGAACCCAGGCCAGCCACATGCAAGAAAAGCACTTTAACCACTGTATTAGCTCTCTACCCTCTCATTTTATTTTTGCAAACCAGTTTCAGTCCGAGAAGATACTGCTAATATCATTATTTTCTAAATTGAGTCTCCTGAACATCATTCCTTCGTTATAGGCCATTAATCAACCTTAAAGATAAAACTTACTCCATTTCTGAGTTTTTCATAATATAGAAATAAATCACGTGCTTAAAATCTTAATGTAGTATGTTAATGTAACAAGTTATGCAAAACTCTCTTGTCCTTTTTTTACAAATCAGACACATATTTCAAACCACACCCATCACCAGTGTACCTACTCTCTCTTTCTTAGATATCTAACTTAAATGAATCACCTTTCTTGATTTTATTTTTGGTTTTGGGATCACTGCTCAGGAGTGATGATGATTTGGCAATGCTCAGGAGTTACTCCTGACTTGCACTCAGGAGTCACTCTTTGCAGTGCTCCGAGGACCAGGTTGGTCCAGTGCAAGGTAAGCACCTTACCTGCTGTACAATCTCTCTGGCCCACCTTAATTTAAATGGGAATGGCAAAATAACCATTTCAGAAATAGTTTTACATTGTTTTGTAAGAAAGGAATTGAGTATGTTTTCTACATATAATGCAAACTAAACTTGAGGTAAAATACTCCCTAGGTTGAGCTGGAAAAAGCCCTGGGCTGAAGGCATTTACCTTGCTTGCTGTTGACCACAGTTCACTTCCTGGTACCACATTTCTAAGTGCTCTAGGGATATTCCCTGAGCACAGAGCTGGGAGTAGCTCCTCAGCATTACTGGGTGTGGTATAAAAACTTTACAAAACAAAATGAAACAGTTCCCTAGATTTATTTTGACTTACTTGAAAAATTGAATTTTCGTCAGGGCTGGAGTGATAGCACAGCGGGTAGGGCGTTTGCCTTGCATGCGGCTGACCCAGGTTCAATTCCCAGCATCCCATATGGTCCCCTGAGCACGGCCAGGGGTAATTCCTCCTGAGCAGAGCCAGGAGTGACCCCTGAGCATCTCTGGGTGTGACCCAAAAAGCAAAAAAAAAAAAAAAAATTGAATTTTTGTCTGATACTCAGTTAAGTGACCATAACCCTAATTATTTTAGATTCAAGAAGTATGCTTGTGTGCCACATTTTTTAAATCTAAAGTTTCACGTGGATTTTCCTTTATCTGGATTTTTTTCCTCAATTTAATTTTGTTTTGAAGTTCTCAAGCTGAATATTTTATTCATTGATATCATGCTTCTTTATCAAGAATTTTATAACTTCAGCCTGTGTTGTAACTTAAAATTAACCAAATTGGGGTTGGAGTGATAGCACAGGGGGTAAGGCGTTTGCCTTGCATGCTGCCAACCAGGGTTCGATACCCAGCATCTCATATGTTCCCCTGAGTATTGCCAGGAGTAATTCCTGAGTGCATGAACCAGGAGTGACTCCTGTGCATCTCTGGGTATAACCCAAAAAGGAAAGAAAAAAGAGCTCACTTAAAAAAATTAAACCAATCTAATCGTTACCGTAAATACTTAACAAAGAACTATAATACTCTTTCATAAAACAGAAGGTTTGCTTGTGCACTAAGTGCTCTTGCTTCAGGAAACACCTGCACATAAATATCACTAACATAATCCCCCCAGGTCTGCCAGTTCATTCTCAGGTTCTTTCAAACCAGTGACAGTTTTCCTTCCAGTAATATGTTCCAATAACTTTCTGGAAGCGTTATTTTCATGTAAGCAGTGCTGCGACCTAGCATTGAGCCACTATGATCCATTATGCCATAGAAACCATAAAGAACTCGATCATCAGCATTTATGTTCTTATAAGTAGCAGAGCAGAGCAGAATGGTACTAAATCAAGCAAAAGTGAAAAATCTATGGAACTGTATATTTTTGCAAGGTTGACCAACCCTGTTGACCAACAGGGCTTGACCCTGTTAGGAATAATCCCTTAGCACAGAAGCAGAAGTAAAACCTGAAATAAAGAGGAAGGTAGGAAGCCAAACTTACTTAGAAAGTTTTTTAAATTTGTTTTTATTGATATATTGTGAATTAGAAAGTTATGGGCTGGAGCGATAGCGCAGCCGCTAGGGTGCCTTGCACACGGCTGACCCGGGTTCGATTCCTCTGCCCCTCTTGGAGAGCCTGGCAAGCTACTGAGAGTATCTCGCCTGCATGGCAGAGCCTGGCAAGCTACCTGTAGCGTATTCAATATGCCAAGAACAGTAACAACAAGTCTCACACTGGAGACGTTTACTGGTGCCCTCTTGAGCAAATCGATGAGCAATGGGATGACAGTGACAGTGACAGGAGAAAGTTACAAATATATTTGTGATTGAATTTCATTCAATATTCCAACATCAGTCCTTTCACCAGTGCCCACTACCCTCTACCAATGTCCTCATTTTCCTTCCTGCCCCACAGCTTAACTCTGGCAGACACATTTATCCTCCTTGATTGTCTTAGTGTTCTTTCCCTAACTATTCCCCCATCCCCAACCCTTCTCTATCCTCATCAGTAGGCACACTTCCTATTGAAGACCTCTTGCTCTCACTGAAGTTCTCTTTGCTCTTCTTTTCTATTGCCTTTTGGCATTTGCTATTCCCTTAGGAAGTTTCTTTATATACCACGTAAGAGAGTGACCATTTCGAATCTGCTCCTTTCCTCTGGCTGATTTCACACTTAAATGTTTCATTCTAGAGGCTGGGAATGTGGCCATGAAACACTTGCTTCCATGTGTGAGGCCATAGGTTCAATTCCTGGCACTGCATGGTCCCCTGAACCCTGTTAGTAGCAGTATCTTAAATGCCAAGCTAGGAGTACTTACATGTAATGGGTGTTCAATTCCTTAACACTGTATACCACGTAGCCCAAAACCAAACTGCAGATGAACAAGAAGTTTAATCCTGGAATATAAAGTAACATAGTGGGAGACTAACGCCCAAGGATAATAGAGATACGGACCAGGAGGATAGCTCCATGGCTTGGAAGCCAGCCTCACATCCTGGGGGGGGGGAGGCAGCTGAGATAGAGAAGGGACCTCTAAGTAAGTGATGCTTGGAGGGCTCGCTCAGGATGGGAGATGTGTGCTTAAAGTAGACTATGGACCGAACATGATGACCACTTAGTACCACAAACTGTAACACCCAAAAGGAGAGAGAGTAAAAGAGAATGTTCCTGCCAAAGAGATGGGGGATGGTGGGGGGCGGGGAGGGATACTGGGAACATTGGTGTGGAGAATGGAAACTGGTGGTGAGATGGGTACTCGATCATTGTATGATTGGAATGTAATCATGAAAGTCTGTAAGTCTGTAACTGTAGCTCACGGTGATTCATAAATTTTTTTTTAAAAAGAGTTTAATCCTAGAGATACAAGGTACACATTTATCTTACCTTAAAAACCAGCTCTATCTGCAGTTTCCACAACTGCCAGTAGATGGCATTGTAGTTTATGGAAACATCCGTTCATAACTAGAATCATAGAACCACTATCCAGTAGAGCTTGTCTTGGAACTTATTTTTTTTTTTTTTAAAGAATCAACAGAATGAGCAGTGATTCCTTTTTTACTCATTGTTATAAGGAAATGATGTTGAATGAAACAACATTCTTTAAGGACTTGATTTAGTTATATATTGTTTGCCTTAAGTTGGAGTACCCAAGAACCTCTCTGGTTCTTAAGGAGTTACTGTACTGAATGTTTAAACTTGGAAATGTTGCCTTAAGTTAAAAATACTCTGAGGTTGATACACTGGTATTGATTGTGATGCTTTTAATGTTGCTTTTAATTTTGCTTCACTTTATCAATCTTTTGGAACATTTTTTTTAGTTCACAAACTCCATTATATACTGGGATTAACTAAGGGGCTTGCTAAATAGAGAATGCTGGTCCTATTCTGTAAATAACTAACAAATTACTTGATGATGGTAATGCTAATATTGATATTAGCCCGAGGGTCATACTTTATAAGTATTACTTTTTTTTAACACTTATTGTGGTAAAATATATTCATTCATCATCTTAACCATTTTGTTTTCCTTTTTTATTCTGTTTTGGGTCCAAACACAGTGCTCAGAGTGGCCACTCTTGGCTCTTTGCTCAGGTGTCACACCTGACAGTGTTAAGTGCCCAGGGATCATGTGGTGTGGGGAGTTGAATCCAGTCCTCCAGCATGCAAAGCTTGTGCTCTAGCCTATTGAGCCAGCTCTCTGGTTTAGTCTTAACCAGTTTTAACAATTCCTTGAACATAGGGCAATGGATGCCCAAAGATTTATGCATGCAGCATGACTAAGAGAAAGCCATCCATAGAAGCCATACACTTGTAGTTACATGACAAAGTTTATTAGGAGAGACAATGATCAAATAGAGGCTGAAGGAATGTGCCTTTGTGCACTAGCAAACAGGAGGTGGAGGGAGGAGGGGGACTAGGAAGAAGCTTCTGGAATACCGTCCGTCCTTTTAAAAAAGTTTTTAGTTTATTTTTATTGAATCACTTGAGATGGACCCTTATAAAGCTGTTCATGATTAGGTTTTAGTCGTACAGAGTAAGTACACCCATCCTTCCACCAGTGTAAATTTCCCAGCACCAGTGTCCCCAGTTTCCTTCCCACCATCCCAACCCCCAGCCTGCCTTCATGGCAGGGGAATTGTGGTTTTCAATACAGGAGTATCAGGAATATCCCTTTACCTATTTTCAACACTCTTGAGCATTGTCCTTGAAGCTCTAGAGCAGAAGCAAGGTTGAAGTATTGCTGACACCCAAAGATGTCTGCTTCCCACATCCCAAGCCATCAGCTGCCGGCAATAGCAAGGCCAGTTAATCTATGTTATTCTCTGAAAATTCAGGTTTCCCCAGCAAGAACTGATTCCCAGAAAAAGACAGCACCTGGGGCTTTCCTATGGGCCTTGCGACCTCTAGTGGTCAAGGGGCTGTGCCAGGGAGAACTCCAACATAGTCATACACTGTTTTGAATAATGCTGCTAGGAACATGGATATTCAAATAAAACTTAGAACCTATTTGAGATTCTAATTTTTCATCTTTGAGGCATGTACTCAGATATTGTTGGTCCATTTGTTAATTTTTTAAATTTTGAGTAATTGCTGTACTCTTCCTCAGTGGCTATGCCATTTTAATCCCCAATAGTCTACAAAGGTTTCACTTCCTTCACAGTCTTACAAAAATTATTTTCGGGTTTTTGCTTTTTGATAGTGTCCATCCTCCTGGGTAAAAATACCTTGTTGTAGTTTCCTGTACTAATCTTATACCCCTGTGAGTTCAGGTGAATTGCCATTAGTAAGAAGTGTGTGTCTTTGTCCCACTCACTAATATAGCATATCAGCTAAAAGCTAGAACATGATTGCTTGGGTTAAATTCCGACTCTGCCTTAATGTGTACCATTTTTTTTTTGAAGTTCATAGATAAGATAGATTTATTTTGAATAGTAAATATCATTAGATTTTTAAAGTTAAATGTATATATAAGGGAAAACTTTTTTCTTCCTACCATTTCTAATTTGTGTGACTCTTCATTTGATACTTTCAGGGCAGAGCACATTCGAAGTGTAGCTTGTAGCATTTTAGTCTTACTAAATACTTATCACAAGGACCAAGGTTGTTTAAATACCTTGTTAAGAATTTGCTTGATCTCACTATAGTTTTGATTACTTCTGAATTTTTCAGTATTAAGCAACATTTCAGAAAATCTGAACCTATCATGCTTTACTGCTTTCACAATATAACAGGGAGAAAAAAGGCAAATAAATTTACTGTTAATAACTTAAACTGATGTTTATTTTGGGGAAGAGAACGTTTTATAGTAATTGATGATAATTGTTCTTCAATACCTCAAATAGCTTATTGAGGTGAGAAATTGGTAGATTTTGTTTTGCTATTAAGATAGCATTACATTTCCATGTGCTTTTTTTCCCTGTGTGGGAGGGAAAAGCAGAGACTGTAATAGCTTAGTTAATTTGCAGTTCTGAAGGCAGCTGTATATTGTTTCCAAGTTTAATTCATGATAAAATATAAATACCTTCAATAAAATATTTTTAAAATTTGAAATTCTGTTTCTTTAACAGATATCTATAATCCAAGAACTTGTTACTAACTATGAAGCCTCTCTTAGAACATGTGACTTTTTCAGTCCTTATGGTAAGTTTAGATCGAATTTGAATTCCATTGCTCATTTAAAACTACTTTTAGTCACAGTAAAACTAATGTTAATTATCTTTGTGCTGTTGATACTTTACTAAATTGTTTTTGAATTAGTGAATGAAATGGAAAGAATACTTTGTCTTAATTTAAATTTTCCATAATATTGTGAGGTGGGAGTTAGCCAGCAATATGATTTTTTCCAGGAGTATTTTGTTTTTCTAATAATTTTTCTCTGTACTTTTTTGTTTTGTTACACTTGGTTGTCCTTGGGTATTGAACCTAGGCTTCTAGCATACAAATCACACAAATAAGCCTTTCGAGCTATCTCCTTAGCCTCAAAATTTTTTTTTTCAATCTTTTTTTATGATGTATTGTTAGTAAATTCTCTTCCTTCCTTACTTTTTATTATTTATTTGGTTTTTGGGACACACCTGACAATGTTTAGGGGTTACTCCTGGCTCTGCACTTAGGAATCATTCCTGGTAGTGCTGTGGAAACCATCTACAGTTTGCTGGGCGTCAAACCCAGGTTGACAACATGTAAGGCAAGGACCCTGCCCACTTGTACTATTTTTCTGGCCCCTTCATCCTCATTTTATGCCAGTAGATCCTCCCTTCTGGAACTCATTTTGAGAACTTGGTATCTCTCTTTTTTTTCTTGGTATCTCTTTTATCTCTTTTTGTTGCTCTTTCTCTTCTTATAGCCTTTGCTTATTTTTTGTTTAACTTTTTGGTTTTTTGGTGCTTTTTTGGGTACAATCTTAGGAGTTGGTGTTTCTTTATAAGTTCTTCTGTGTCTTCAAGGTAAGGTACAGAATGGGGAGTAGGAGAGGACTCAGATGCTTATATATGACTGCTTTTATCTCAGTATAGGATTAATTTCACCTTTTCAGGACTATATATTCTCTTTAAATCCTTCAATGATTTTGGGTTTCCCTGATTTAGTGTTGAGGCCTAAAAGTTGCTGAGCTCTGCCATTTCTTGACTTTCTTGAAGTTTCTACTGATAAAAGAATGCTTCTTGTGTTATTTTTCTTGGGCCCACTGCTCATATACCCTTGGCTTGAGAACTCATACTTAGGTTGATTTACTTCTTTTCCCAAGCACTTTTTTTTGGAGAGGTAGAGGTTATAAACTAGCATCTTTGGCCAGTTTCAAAAAGTATTTGGTCACCACTTTCTGAACTTTGTAGTATAAAGTTGTAGCCTCTTTCCTTTAAAATTTTTCATTTCTGTTGGATTTTTAGTGTTTATTACTGTAATACTATTTACTATGCATTGGGGGAAAGGTATGTGATTTGTTTTACTTTGCCTTCTATAATTTTATGTTTGATTTCAGAGAATGGGGAGAAGGAACCCCCAACGACACTCCTCTGGGTTCAGTATTTCCTGGCACAGCACTTTGATAAACTTGGGCAATATTCTTTGGCTTTAGATTATATTAATGCTGCAATTGGTAGCACACCAACACTAATTGAATTATTCTATATGAAAGCCAAAATTTACAAGGTAAAACCTTATTCATGTTTTTAAGTAGTTGAAGAATCTGCCAATTAACCTTTGTTCTAGGAATAATAGTGTTTTTCATAATTCTAAAGAATTTCATGTTGCACATTTGTAACAGACTAGTGTTTTGTTTTAGCTCTTATAAATGCAAGTATAGTCATATAATGATTTTCAGATAAACTTGATGAAAATGATTTCAAATTTTTATTTTGTTTTATAAGCTTTTCCCATTGTATTGCATCCGTATTATCCCAGTCACATATTGTGATTTTTCTAATATTTTTGTCTCTTAAAGCATATAGGTAATCTCAAAGAAGCAGTAAAATGGATGGATGAAGCACAGTCTTTGGACACAGCTGATAGGTTCATCAATTCCAAATGTGCAAAATATATGCTTCGAGCAAATATGATAAAAGAAGCAGAGGAAATGTGCTCCAAATTCACAAGGGTAGGAACTGGCATACATGGGAATATAATTGCCTTAGTTAGTCAGACTTAAGTTCTATGGTGCTTTGTAATTTTGCTGCTAAAGTTACTAAGAACTCATATGGGTGTCTTTGTTGTTGTTTATTTATATTTTGGAGGGGGACTCACACCTGGCAGCACTCAGGCTAGGGGGATCATATAAGGTGTCAGGAATCAATCCGAGGTCAGCTATGTGCAGGCAAGTGCTTGACCAGCTGTGCTCTCATTCTGGCACCCTATTTTTAATTAAAAATCCTGTTTTGAATCCCAAGTATCCCTGAGTATGTTTGCTTACTGTGTAAGTGCATTGCTTATAGTGGTGTATAATGCAAAAATAAAATGCTCAGCTTTAGTGTTTGTGTATAAAATTCAGTTTGCAATTGTTTTATTTCATAAGTAATTTGTAACACTTTTGTTTCTGTTAAGAGTTGAGGATCAAATATAGCCTCTTATAGGCAAAGCATGAGCTATATTCCCAGCTTCATGATCAATTTTAAATTTCTTTGCTTAGAATGGCTTACAGAGTATCTTTATGCAGGATTAACTTCCCTATGCACGGCCAACCGGGTTTGATTCCTCTGTCCCTCTTGGAGAGCCGGCAAGCTACCAAGAGCGTCCCACCCACATGCCAAAGCCTGGCAAGCTACCTGTGGCATATTCAATATGCCAAAAACAGTAAAGACAAGTCTCACAATGGAGACATTACTGGTGCCCGCTCGAGCAAATCGATGAACACCAGGACGACAGTTCTAACTTCCCAGAGTTTACATCATGCTTATGAACCACAAAAAGATCTAGACTTTTTGATTTGGTATAAAAAATAAGTGTTGATGGTTAAACTTTAAGTAGACCAGTGGAACGGAGTCCAAATCTTGAAGCAGAGTAACCTGTATTTAGAAATGATATTATTCAGGGCTGGAGCAATAGCACAGCGGGTAGGGCGTTTGCCTTGCACGCAGCTGACCCAGGTTCAATTCCCAGAATCCCATATGGTCCCCTGAGCACCGCCAGGGGTAGTTCCTGAGTGCAGAGCCAGGAGTAACCCCTGTGCACCGCCAGGTGTGACCCAGAAACCAAAGAGAAAAAAAAAAGAAATGATATTATTCAGAAATAATGTAAAAACCAGAGATGAAAAGATTTTATTGAAAGAGTGGGATGTGTATGTGTAAATACACTATGTTGCACACAGATCAATTCCAGGTGGATTCATGATCTAAGTATGAAAAGGAAGCGCCTTTTTTTTTTTCCCCACTTCAGATTTTGGGGCTATACAGGGAAGTGCTCAGGGGTGTGGAGCTTGGAGTATCTGGGATTCTGGGGATTGAAACTAGGTCGACCGCATACAAGACCAGGACCATATTCACTGTACTGTCTCTCCAGCCCCCGAAAGGACTTTTTTAAACATTTAGAAGAAATGTATAGAAGTTTATCTTTACAAAGTGAGGTAGGAAGCAGTTTACCAAAAGGTCTAAAATATAAAAACAAATTTGATTCTCTTGACTACATTATAATTAAAGTTTATGTATAGCAAAAAAGCCAAAGCAGAGTGAGAGGATAAACCATAGATTTGGAGAAGATAGTTCTAATCCATATAATGAAAACTGGGTATATAATACTCATTGATTAACACTGGGAACTAAAAGGAGGAAATTAGTTTTGCAGGTTTGATATCCAAGTTCCATTTATATTCTTTGGAATAAAACTTTGTACTTTCCTATATATTACATAAAACTTGGAGGATTGTGTGATGAGAAGAAACAACACTGATTAGTATCTAAAGCTCAGATGCTATAGAATCAGCTGCAGATATGGTAATTAAACATACCTTTTGGGGAAAGCATTTGCAAGAACATGGGGTATTATGTATGAGAAAAGATAACATTAGGAAAGTAGAATACTAATACTGTTTAAGTTCATTTAATCAGATTGTTGACCAGTAAAGTGATTGAGACTCTAAAGAGATTACTTGATGCAAATCTTTGGTCACATAGTAACTAGTGTGCTTTTAAAATTTTTCCATGCCCTATATCACAAGAGGAAGATTAGAACCACATAGTAAACAGAAAAATAGTGATGTTTCTAGAGAATAGTTTTACTTGATAGGCCAAGGTAAAGTTTTAAATTGGTATATGAAACAATTAAGTCCAGTTATTTACAACAAAAGGTAACAAACCAAGGTCAACTAGTCTGTGTTTGAGAAATCAGGGAAAAGATTGGTTTTTGAGAATAGTCACCAAAACCTTTGGCTGGGCACTGGTACAGCAGGTTTGGTCTTGCATGTGTCCAACTTGGGTTTGATCCCAGGTATCCCAAAAGGTCCCCTGAACACTCCTTTGACCTTCATCAGGGGTGGCCCCCAAATAAAACCAAATAACCCTGTGATTCTGCAGCTTAATTATTGCTCTGGTTATTCCCCCTTGACAAGTTTTATGCTAAAATAAGTGCTCATTCAGTGTGTCTATACCAGTCAGTGGCCTTGCAAGTCTGTATGGTGGAACATACGGCCAGGTACGGGGGAAACTGTTGGTGACCTTGAGTGAATAGTTAAACTTGGGTGTGATTGCTAATGAAGTGTTGATAATTCCTTGGTGTAGATTTTTTCAGGTTAAAAGTTTTTACATAGTTGCTGAAGAAATGATTCTAGTTGTTAACTTTTGTAAGTAAAAACATAATATAAATGATAAAAATGTAGTCAACAGAAATAGAAATTATACAAAGAGAACTGAGCACTTTAAAATTACGTGAAAAATACCACTGCCATATTTCCTGGGCTACACAAAATATTCAAAGTATTTCTTCTGAACAGACAACTCCAATGTTGCTGAACTGAAACTGATACTTTATCATATAGTCTTTTAATTTTTTTATTTTGGGGGTTTTTTTGGACACACCTGGTGATAATCAGGGGTTACTCCTGGTTCTGAACTCAGGAATTACCCTGGTGGTTCTTGAGGGACCATATGGGAAGCCAGAGATCGAACATAAGTCAGCTGTGTGCAAGGCAAGCGCCCGTCTGCTTTTACCATCTCTCCAGCCTCATACTTAGTCTCCTTAGGATTTTCATTGAGAATCATTTAGCAGCTATTCTTAGTAACTTTAGTTACTTGATTTTGTCAGCCTACGGCAAAGAATTGTCAGACAACAGGAGATTCTGTTAGAAGCAGACATGGGGGACAAAGAAAGTAATAACTGTTAACACGAATGGAGGGGACTGGGAAACAAACCAAAAGCCAGAGAAAACTTCTAATTTGGGGCAGGGTCTGTTTTGAAATTATGTACACATAAAACCCATCATTTTTAGTATTGAAAATCAGTATCACAAGCAAAGTTAAAAAACTGTTGCTAACAGACTTGACAATGATGGATGTGTATTACAGGGTCCCTGAATCAGCAGGGAAAGGGTCAGTAGCTTTCATTTAGAAAAGGACAAAGAAAGCTTAACTATACTTCATAAGATCACTATCTTAAATAATTTAAGTAGAAGCTTTGATACTAAAAATCTTAGCTTGTGGGGGGGGGTGGAGCAATGACTGAAAGTGTTGGACTGCAGTGCTGCATGTGTGAACCCTGGATTCAGTTTTGTTTTTTTTTGGGGGGGGGGAGGGGGTCACACCCAGCGATGCTCAGGGGTTACTGCACTCAGGAATTACTCCTGGCGGTGCACAGGGGACCATATAGGATACTGGGAATTGAACCCGGGTCAGTTGTATGCAAGGCAAACGCCCTACCCACCGTGCTGTCACTCCTTCCCCTGGATTCAGTTATTGACACTGCATGATTCCCAAGTACTGCACGTGGACCTTGAGCACAGTGCTAGGAGCAGCTTCAAGTACCCTTACCAACACCCCTATTCTCCACCCCAGCTCATACCCCCAAAAAGCCCAAACTGGAGACCTTTCTATGTAGTGAATACCCTAGCACTGCATAAGTGAGTTAATTCTTTATTGCTAAATTTATTGCTATTTATTGTCATACTAAGACAGCTGTCATGGTAAAGGGGAAGTGAGATTTTTAGGATCTCTTGTTACTTCTTTCAATAGTTATGAATGCTTTTGTTTCAGGAAGGAACATCTGCCATGGAGAATTTAAATGAAATGCAGTGTATGTGGTTTCAGACAGAATGCATTTCAGCTTATCAGCGTTTGGGGAGATACGGAGATGCCTTGAAAAAGTGCCATGAAGTAGAAAGGGTAAGTTAAAAAAGTTGACTTTAGTTTTCTAACTGCTTTCAGAATTTCATTTATGAAAAAAAGTTTTTGATCTTTGGCCTTTAAAGTGTTTAGAAATTGTGAATAAATGATAGCTTTTAAAAAATTTCTCAAATGGTTAGGATTTCTATGTGTCTATTTTGTCTGAAGAAGGAAAAGATCAGTTAAGTAAGCCATTGTTGCTATTTGTTAACATAATCAAAATTTCAAATTCCTAATTCGGCCATTATTTGATTTTCGTGATTAAGGACTAGAGGGATACACAAGCTGATGGCCACCTCTTTCTTTACATCAGGATCTGCTCCGTAGTCAGCCTCTCTCCAGTTTGTCTTCTCAGGATATTTGTTCTTACTTTCAGTGTTTTCTGCAGTAATCTATGCTTGGATTGCTGGTTTATTTTATTACTTGCTTTTAGGATTAAATGTGTGATGTGCCTCAGTGAGGGGACTTTTCTTTTCCTTTGTATGAATTTTTGTTTTCCTGTTCTTTGTCATCTCTGAAGCACTCTCCTTCCAAATGGACAACAGGAGGAAAAGAGCCACAAATGCACCCCTGAGGCAGTACTCAGCAGCCCTCAGTTGTGGGGTCTATCTGCACCACTGTTCCCATGCTGACGCAGTATAAAACCACAGGCATCATAGTCAGGTGAGCCTGATGTCTGCACTCCTGCAGTCACTTTGGCCTTTTTCCCATTGAAATTTCTAAGGTTACCCAAAAGAAAGGCAAAATATTAGGGGGTGGCTTTTGATGGGAACTAGAATTAGAATTAATACCTGAGCCCCAAGAAATAATGTAGTTTTTGCATTATGGGGTGTGTATATAAGCCCCCCACCCCTCTTTTAGTCCAGAACTTACATGGCTGTTATCCCTGGGGAAACTTCTGCTTCTTGCAAAATATAAGTCAAGGCAAGATTCATGTGTCCTAGCTCTTATTCCTGAGATAAAATAGATCATTAGTTTATTTTGATATTCCCATCCATAATGACTGCCACTTTAAAAGCATTCTGCTTAGGGAAAAGAGAATTAATCAGTATGTTCTCAGCGAGCTGAAGACTGTTTCATGAGTGAAGAGGCTGCTACACTTTTAGGGCCAATATTCCAACTATGCCATATCTAGGACTTTATCATATTTTCCATGAAACTGAAATTTGAATATCTCTGAGATCATTGTTTCTGTGAATTTCCGCAACTTAAAAACTGATTCCTCCTAACACAAACAACTTATACCTATAGTTATTATTTTTACTATTTAGGAGGGATTGTTAGAATATGATTAATAGCTATCCTGATAGTAGATTTCTTTTGGATTTTGCTTTTCTTTAATTTTTAGTGATTATGGCTCACTAACATGAAACAAAATTCTGTGTAATTTTATAATGTGAAATTTATATAATCTAGAAAATATTTCTAGAGCTTTAAATCCAACTCTAATTAAAAATAGTTTGCTTGTAAAAAGCATTTTTTAAGGAAAATATTACAGGAAGTAATCATCAGCAATTAAAACATGGCAGAAATCATTACTATCCAGTTATATTTTTAACTTGGTTAATTGCTGAAAATTTAACTACCTTTATTTAGTGTAGTTATCCTACAATTTAGGTTTGCTGTTGGTGCTTGAGAATACAAAGAACTTGAGACATAAATAGGAAAAGAAACTACTTACCACTACATGCTATTTTTTAGTGAATAATTCATATTATAAGTAAATAAGATTTGGGTCAGAAAGATAGTACAGAAGGTGTTTACCTTGCACATGATGACCTGGGTTTGATCCTGTGACACCCCAGGAGTGATTCCTGAGCACACAGCCAAGGGTAAGCCAGATGTATGCACCACTCCCTCCTACCCCTCATATAGCACACTGCAAATAAGTAAGATGCAACTCTTCTAGTGATCATATGTAGAAATGTGAGTGTTTAGTTTAAGGTGATTAATGTACCTAAAATTCTAATAAAACTACTATAATCTAAAAGAAAAAGTCATAATTGTACATAATTAGTATAGTTGATTTAATTCTAAGGATTTAGGAATATAATTATAAAATAAGAAGTTTATAGGTATCTCATAAGTCACTCTTGTACCTGAGTTTTAAAAGTATTTTAATAAGGAAAACACCTTTTCAAAAATAAAACTTGGAGGTTTATGTTCTAAATAGGTCAGTGAGTAGAAATAGAAGTTCAAATGAGGCCAAATAATTTTTATGCCTTCCAAGAATTCAAGAAATCCTTTGTTGAATGCCATTTCTATTCAGGTGCATATTACTGTGAAGTTTATAATAATTCGATTTGCAGGGTTAGAATTGTAGAAAGACTCAGTATGTTATTTTCTCTTTCTTCAGATTAACCATCTTTTAGGATTTTAGGATTATTTATAAAAATGTAGTTCAACCTGACCTTATATTTAGAACTTGAGCTTTATTAAAATCAAGACAGAACTACTATCTTCAAGATACTGGATATAAATTCATGTTTAGAATAACATTTTAAACTTAATTTTTTTTTTAATTTTTTGCTTTTTGGGTCTCACCCAGCGATGCACAGGGTCACTTCTGGCTCTGCACTCAGGAATTAACCCCTGGCGATGCTCAGGGGACCATATGGGATGCTGGGAATCGAACCCAGTCGGCCGAGTGCAAGGCAAACACCCTACCCGCTGTGCTATCTCTCCAGCCCCTTAAACTTTATTTTTTAGATGTTATTACTTCTCCCTGTTTTTGGGTGGTGGGTTTTCGACAATACTTATATTAAATAAGATCTAAGACATTCGATAGGTGAAGACACTATAGGAAAATTCTGGGCAATGTTTTTCAACCTCTTCATCTTGAGGACAAGTCTACAGACTAGCATTTGAAAGCCTCCTTTCCATTGCAGCTTAGTAGTTCAAATTGACATGTGTGCTCTTTATGGTGATGATTCTCTAAAAGCAAACAGTAAATCTGCTTATTACCCTAGTTAGTCTGTTTATATTTTAAGTTTAGTTTTGTTGCCTTTTTCTAAACGAACTCTTTACTAGTCTCTAAGAACTCTGAGAAGTAATGCATCTAGATAAGAGAGGGCTTTGTAGGGATTTTGTAAAGGAAGCTGTGAATTTATGGTGAGTAGGGTTAATTATATGTTGACTTGTTTTGACTTTTTGCTGTTGTTTTTTTTTGGGGGGTGGGGTGGGGAGTGTTCCTCACACCTGGTGATACTCAGGGCTTCCTTCTGATAGGCTTCAGGAACTATACCACAGATAGAATCTGGATTGGCTGTGTGCAAGGTAGATGCCCTATCCACTGCACTATCTCTGGCTGGCCCAGCCTCTTTGACTTTGATTCAGTCCTAATTTTGACAGTCTACCAAATTTTTTCCAGCCAGTTATTTTCTCACCTTGCTGAAAGTGTTTTAATAAAGTAAAAATCGAGTTGAGAGTATGAACTTATGCTAGTATTTATGTGCCTACTTTCTGTAGTGATTTGATATGACCATGTCATATAATGTTTGGCTAAAGTACAGGGAAACAATTTTGTGTTATCATGTGTATATTTATGTATTACAAGGGAGATGATTGTGGTGGTGGAGTAGTTCTGTATCTTGATTATGGGAGTGGTTCCACACATCAACACATGATAAAAGCGCACAGAATTATAGACACATGCTGTACCAGTGTCAAGTTTTTCACATTTGATTTGTATTGTAACCTTTGGGGGAAAGTGAGATTAGAGTATCAAGATAGTCTTTCTGTACTTCCCATTGCAACTTCTGTATAATTTAAGTAAAGAGTTCTAAAAAAAAAAAAAAATTCAGTGCTAGTTGTTTTAGATAGAATTATTTAATATGCTATTTCTTTCAAGAACAAAGATACTTTTGCAGCATCCTATATTTTCTAATTAATTTTATTGTAGAGTGGTTCAGGTTTGTTAAGGCTGAGCAGGTTCTTGAGACATCGGCCTTTTCAGTGGAGATGCTGAGAAAGCCTGGGGCATCTAGGATAGTTTGTTACCCTGTTTTAATGAAGATGTTAACTGGAGAGAGGCAGCTTGTGGGCTGTTAACTGATAAAAGAGGTGGCTTATATGTTTGTGGTTCCATATGACTTTTTCTTAAATCTACTAATGTTGCTAGAAGTATCTCTTGTAGTTTGTGTCTGTTTTTTTATTCATAGATATAAATGTTTCTCATCCTGAAGGAATTCTTGTAATCTTTTTGATGCTTTCATCTTACTATGTTATGCGCCATAACTTTGCACTGCATTTCTTTAGTCAGGATTGGATTTGATTTTTTTATGATGCTACGTATAACTTGATTTACCTTAACAAAAACTGAACAACTTTATGAAATATGTAATTCTCTATTTAAGAAATAAGATCAAGTTTATAATTTATGAGTCGATTTTTATTATGAAGGAATTAAGTTTTCAAATATAGCATTAAAACATTTTTGAACTAACAAATATAAGTTAATGTGAAATGTTTATTTTTTCTATTTTCACATTGTATATTTTTATTATCTTTGAATTCTCTTGAAAAATCAGGCTCTTAATGTAATTTTGTATGTGTTTCTAATGATTAAGACAACTAAAAATTATTAAATAATATGGATAATAACTTTTCCTATACAACCCCAGGACAGGGAAGATGAAATAGTTGAAGAGCTTGGCCTAGATAGGTATTGAGCCATTGATTTTTCTATATGTTTTTGAGAGAAACTGAATAAAAGAAAAAAGACAGATACATTTAGGAAAGAAAGTAAAAGTAAAAGTTGCTTTATTAAAGGAGTTAACCTTTATTAAAGGAGAGATCCTTTTTATTTAACTGATAATAATTTTTTTGGTTTGTTTGGTTTGGGGCCAGACCCAGCCATGCTAATTAGGGGCTATCACCCAGGCTTTGTGCTTGAGACTAGGGGTGGGGCGGGTGTCAGTCCTGACAATACTGGGTGGACCATGCTGTGCCAGGGACCCCATCCAGGATCCCCCTGATGCAGAGTGTGTGCTCTCAGCCATTGAGCCATCTTGCCAGCCCAAGGGATTTGTTTTTAAACTTTTCTGCTTTTTAACCTATGAGAATTGAATGAATGCCTTGGATTTTTTCCCCGTAGGAAATGTTATTTATATATTAGAATCCAGATTTCAGATCTCTGCTAAAGTGGAATGTACGAGGATTTTGGAAACTTAGTGAGGGAAAACCATAGTGACCTACATTTGTGTAGCACTTTACTATTTGAAGTGATATTAAAATGTTTTGTTTGATCCATTTAACAAAAAACCTTATAAAACTATCTGTATAGATTTCTTTATTCTGACTTTGATTACATTATCAAGGCTTTAAGAAATTGAATTCACACACCTCACAATTTATCTTGAGTTGGCAAAGGTCACTGTGCTTACTGAATTTCTTCTATGCTGCTGTCTGATGCCAGGTAGTAGGGTAGAGAAGACAGGGCATGATTTTAAAGAACTCATAATTGAGTTAGAGAAGCATGATTTTTGAATGTTTTGTGTGAATTTGTATATGTTCAATTTGATTGAGAGTTCTCTTGAACCTTACCATACTAATTTGGGGAAGAGAGGGTATTGAGAAATAACTTCATTAAAATGAAGAACATCAATATATACTATCTAGGTTTAAAAAATCATTTGATCTTCTGACTTTAATACATAGAAATTGAATATCGTCACAAAATCTGGTTTTGGAGAATGGTCATAGATTATTAAAACAAAAGTTAAGTGCAAAGAAATGCTTAATATTTTCAATACAGCTAAAAACTCTAGTGGGCAGCCTAATGAATTTGGGTCTATTAAAATTGCTTCTAATTTTTAAAAATAATTTTAGTCAAAAGTAAATGTTATTGACATAAATATAAGGGTTAATTTTTAATTTTGTTTTTAAGCATTTTTTGGAGATAACTGACGATCAATTTGACTTCCATACATACTGCATGAGAAAGATGACCCTTCGTGCTTATGTTGATCTTTTGAGATTAGAAGATGTACTCAGAAGACATGCCTTTTATTTCAAGGCTGCTAGATCAGCAATTGAAATATACTTGAAGTTGTATGATAATCCGTTAACTAATGAGAGCAAACAACAAGAAATAAATTCAGGTAACTGAAAAGGAGCTTGCTTAAAAAGATTTGTAAAGAACATTAAATTTCTAATGTCATAAGATAAATAATAGAAAAGTATATTGCCAAAGGAAATGAGGATAAAGTTAGATAGCTGATATCCAAAAAAAAGTTGGCAAGAGATTTAGAAATATAAGGATGATATATTGTAGCTTCTAAATTTTACTAATTCAATGATTTGTAATTTTTAAAAATTATTTTATTTGGTGGGGGGGAGCACATCTGGCTGGGCTGAGTGCTTATTCTTTACTCTGTGCTCTGATATCACTCCTGGTGGTGCTTGGGGAATTTGTATGTGGTGCCGGGGATCAAATCTGAGTCAAGTGGTATTTAAGGAAAATGCCCTATTCACTGTACTCTCTGGTCCCAATCTTTTATTTATTTATGTATTTTTTTTTTTTGCTTTTTGGGTCACACCCAGCGATGCTCAGGGGTTACTCCTGGCTTTGCACTCAGGAACTACTCCTGGCAAGGCAAACGCCCTACCCGCTGTGCTATCGCTCCGGCCCCTATTTATGTATTTTTTAATTTTTGGTTTGGTTTGGTTTGGTTTTGGGCCACACCAGGCAGTGATCAGGGCTTCCTACTGACTCTGCACTCAGGAATTAACACCTGGCAGAGTTTGGGGGAACCATATGTGCTGGGGAATGAACCTGGGCTGGCTGTGTGCAGGCAAGTGCCCTGCCCACACACACACACAGACACACACACACACACAGCAGCCTTCCAATCTTTCCTTTAATTTTTTTTTTTTTTCTTTTTGGGTCACACCTGGTGATGCACAGGAGTTAGTCCTGGCTTTAGCACTCAGGAATTAATTACTCCTGGCGGTGCTCAGGGGACCATATGGGATGCTGGAGATTGAACCCGGGTCTGCCGCGTGCAAGGCAAACGCCCTACTCGTTGTGCTATCGCTCCAGCCCCCCAATCTTTCATTTTTATCTTTGGTAAAGCCAATTCGTGAACAACAGAAATGAGTGTGTTAGGGTTTTTTAATTATTTTTGAGTACTTCTATTGAGTTCTTTAGGGAAATACATGTTTTTATAAGTTCTAATGCCTACATCATTGAAGAAGGTATCAGAAATCATATTATTGCACCCTTTAGTCACAAAATGTTAACATCTAGGGTAGGAGAAAAACTAAGTTCTGATGCTTTATTTCTTGTGTTTATAAAAGATATCAATTATATTTATGTATTGCATTAAATTATTCTAAGATTTATGTGTTGCATTAAAGTATTCAGTATTCTAAGAAGATTATTGGTGTTATCAACCCCATTTTATACTAGTCAGTATCATGATTGAGAGTTGAAATAATTTGCCTAATGTTTTGTCCATAACAGAAATTGTCTGGAATTGGTTGATTTGTGTCAATGCAGCATCTTCTAGTTGACTTTTCTGTGCCAGGTTTTGTGGTAACCATTAGGAATACACTTTCTATAAATGTTTATGTGGTTGCCTCTTCTTGCACTCACCCTGCAAAGCTGTACTAATAGTATGTATTGCCGAAGAATATGAGGAAAATGGAAACTGGCTCAGAATTCATCTTTTGGATATTATAGAAAACCTGTCAGCTAAAGAGCTGAAGAAAATGCTTAGTAAGCAGAGAAGAGCCCAGAAAAAGGCAAAATTAGAAGAAGAAAGGAAGCACGCAGAAAGAGAGCGTCAACATAAAAGTCAAAAGAAAAAGAGAGATGATGACGAAGAAGAAGCCAGTGGTCACAAAGAAGAACTTATACCTGAAAAGTTAGAAAGGGTGAGAGAAGTTTACTCTCTATTTGGTAAAATTAGTTATTTTTTTTATCATAAACATTATTTAAATCTATATATTAGAATCCGTTTGTTCTATCTCAGGGTCATAATAATCATCAGTTATTTTTGAGTGACAGTGTGCACATTTTGAACTAATCTAGTCGCTGAATTGTATGTTAAATCCCTAGAACCTGAATATGTTATATTACATGATTCAGGTAGCAGATGTAATTTAAGGTGATTAGCTGACCAAAGAATAGATATAAAAACATGATTTAGTTGCACAGTAAAATTACAGAGGGGCTTAAAGTGGAGGGGTGGGTGGGAAGAAGGTTGGAATTGTGAGAAGAACTCAGACTCTGTTGCTGGCCTTGAAGATGGAGAGAGAAACCATAAACAAGAATGTGGGCAGCCTTGAGAAGCTGAAGGGGGTATTGAGACATATTTTCCATTAGAGCCTTCATAAAGGAATGCAGTCCTGCTGACACCTTCGTTTTAAGCCTGGTGAGACCTTTGCTGGACTTTGACCCTACAGAACTGCAAGATAATAAATTTGTATGACTTTAGACACTGAAGCTTTTGGTAATTTTTTATACAGAATTGCAAAACAATATTTTATTTTAGAATCCATATTTTAATTCTTACAGCAGAGATATTGTCTATAATAAAAAGTGTTCTGTATATCTTGCTAGTTATTTTTTAACTTTAAAGAAAGCACCTCATCTCCAGGATTTTCTCAAAGTATTAATAATTATTTAGGGAACTGCTAAGCGTTCTGGTTTTATTCTCTGAATCTAGTATAAACACTTATACTAAAATTTTATATATAAGTATAAACACTTATATTAAAAGATTTTGTTTTAAGATTTTGCTTTAAGATTTGCTTTAATCTTTTTCACTTATGTAGTACAATTACATGTGTTTCCTTTTGATATATGTAGTATTAAATACTGACAAGACAGTTCATGGTAACATTTCCATAAGTCTGTGGAATGATAATTTTGTAAACATACTTATTTCACAGTCAGAAGACAATAAAACTTCCTGTTTTAGAATTTGACTGTTTATAGATGAAGTTTAAATGTTTTCTACATTTTTTATGGAAGACCTCTAAATTTTAGATGTGTATTAATATGAAATTTTAGAGAGAATTTATATTGCCATTTTTAAAAATGATTTTGTTTTTTATTTCAAAATAGATGGAGAATCCATTAGAGGAGGCTATCAAGTTTCTAATACCTCTTAAGACTCTTGTTGCTGATAACATTGATACTCATCTTTTAGCATTTGAAATTTATTTTAGGAAAGGTAATAATTTAAATTCAGTTTTTAATCCTTTAATTGTATTGGTGATTATATTCAGTGTAATCTATTAGTTAGATCTATTTTGTTTCTTGGGAGTTCTGTTTCAACCTTGCACAAATATTTAATCTTATTGTTCTCTGATTCTTACTAGGTGGTTAATGAAATACTGTAATGAGAAATTCATTTTAAGAATAGTTTGAACATTATAAAATTGTTCATCTGAAGCAATTCCTTATAAAGCAGTGTTGTTTTTGAGTTAGGGTCGAAGTTTTCTTATGAATATTAAAAGAAATTGAAGCTTTATTTTTGAATTTTAGATAGTGCTAAAATTAGCTTGAAAATGCATAAATATTAATACTGTTACTTTCTTCTGACACAGGAAAATTTCTGTTAATGTTGCAGTCTGTGAAACGAGCTTTTGCCATCAACAGCAATAACCCATGGTTGCATGAATGTTTAATTAAATTTTCTAAATCTGGTATGTATAAAAAGTGTAATTTTTATTAGAAGCAATATGAGAATTCAGTTCTCTTGAATTGAGATTTGTAGCATGAAGATCATAGTAATGTTTGTAATATTTAAATAAAGGCATCTCTATAAATCAAACCTGCTAATAAATGCTAGAAATCAGTACATTTTTTGGGTGTACTTAAATTCAGAGGAATATTAACATTTCTATTCTGCAGATACATCAAGTTTAAGAGTAAGTATAACTATTACAATTACTTTTAAGAACAAACCAAAAGTTTTTAATCCAAATGTTTTATTTTTACAGTGTCTGATCATAGTAATCTTCCAGACATTGTGAGCAAAGTTCTATCTCAAGAAATGCAAAAAATATTTGTCAACAAGAATTTGGAAAATTTCAATGAGGATTTTCTCAAACATAACGCTACCTCGCTTCAACATTTACTTTCAGGTTGGTATTTAGTTCCTAGGGTTAAAAGGTTCATGGAGGGGCTGGAGCGATAGTGCAGCGAGTAGGGTGTTTTGCCTTGCACACGGCCGACCCGGGTTCGAATCCCAGCATCCCATATGGTCCCCTGGGCACTGCCAAGGGTAATTCTTGAGTGCAGAGCCAGGACTAACCCCTGTGCATTGCCGGGTGTGACCCAAAAAGGAAAAATAAATAAATAAAATAAAAAATAAAAGGTTCATGGAAAAAAGAAAAATCGTTTATAAATATTTGGAAAGAGGTTTGACTTCCACCATTTTGACCTTTCAAACAGCAGTTTTCTATGTTAAAACTTGTAGAAGAGGGCTGGAGCGATAGCACAGCGGGTAGGGCGACCTGGGTTCGATCCCCAGCATCCCATATGGTCCCCTGAGCACTGCCAGGAGTAACTCTTGAGTGCAAAGCCAGGAGTAACCCCTGTGCATCGCCGGGTGAGACCCAAAAACAAAAACAAAAAACAAAAAAAAAACTTGTAGAAGAGTATAGTAAAGAAATGGCAAACAAATGCTCTTGTATTTTGTTGCTGAAAGTGTAAACTTAACTCTTGCCTTTAAGAAAGCAATATGTCAGCCTACCAAGAGTTGTCTTCAGATGTAATGACATGTTTGTAAATAAGTTTCAAGATTCAGTCCATAGCAGAGAGAGAGAAAGAACTTTACTTGAAAACTGAAATGCTGGAGAGGAAAAAGTGTTATGTATGTCCATAAATAGAAGGAATGGTGGATTTATAGGATGGATGTATGCCAAGTAGTTATACAAAATATTTTGTTTTTAAATTTGTGATTAAAATCATAAGTATACTTCATAGAATTTACCTGCAACGTAACCTCAACCATGTATGATATGTGTAACAAGAACTTACATGAAGTGATGGATAACAAAGCTGTAATGGTTGCCTTTGGGAATTGTGGATATGAGTGATTTTATATTTCTTTTTTAGTTTTTATTTATGTATTTTGTATCTTTAGGATTTATTTATATTCTGTATCAATACAGGAAGGATTTTAGGCAATTTATATAGATTCTTAAAATATCAAGATAAATGCCAGTAAGATAGATTATGGAAAAAGTATTGGGTAAATGAAATGCAAATACTTAAAACTATGTTTCTGTTCTTTTTTGGGGGGCGGGGGTGGGGTTTGGACCATAGCCAATGGTGCTCAGGAATTACTCCTGGCGCTGCTCTTAGGAATATACATACTCCCTGGTGGTGCTCAGGCGACCATGTGGAATGCTGGGGATCAAATCCAGGTTAACCATGTACCCTACCTACCTGCTATACTATTGTTTATATGCTTCTACTTTAAGACATATATGTAAGTGTTTTAATGTAAGCTTTTTTATTGTAAAGGAAATAGGCTCTTAGTTCTCTCCTTCTCAGTTTTGATATCTGTGGGAAAAAATTCCTGTGAAAAACAATTGGAAAACTTCTTGCAGCAGATAAGAATATCTCTTTATGAACACAGAATAATGAAGGGAAGCATTTCTTTATTGTATTTAAGGAAAATGACTTTCCAACATTGTATTAAAATCTAAAAATATTTTTCACCACTTAAAATTGATGCCTAACATTACATGGTTCCCTGTGTACTGCCTGAGCACCGACCGAGGAATTATCCCTGGATCTGGCCTCAAAACAAAAGTTGAAATAAGTGAGGAGCTGGAGAGATAGTAGAGCCGGTAAGGTGATTGCCTGGCATCTGAGCTAACCTAGGGTTGGTACCTGGCATTCCATATGTTTCCTGAGCACCACTAGGAGTTATTCCTACATACAGAGCCAGGAGTAACCCCTGTGCATTGCCAGGTTCCCCTCCTCCCCTCCTGTCAAAAAAAGGAAAAGTAAATGAATAATTTTTTAAAACATCATGAGTAAACTCATAGCATTTGGGAAAATATTTACGTATGCAACTGATAAAAAAACTTAACAGAGCTGCTATAAATCAACAAACTATGTAACTTAATAAAAGCCCAATAGAAAATGATTATAGAAGATGTGATTTTCTGGAGAAATGTGAACTGGATTTTATTGAGAAATTGTTATGAGCTAATGTCTCATAACAGAGAAGAAATAGTACAGGGGTTTAAACACTGCTTTGCATATGCCAACCCCAGTTTTGATCTCTGCCACCATGTGGACTCTGAGAACCACCAAGAGTGAACACTGAGCATTGCGGGGTGTGGCTCCAACACACCTACTCACACACACTCTCTCCCTCTCTCTTCCCCACCCCCTCTTATTCTCTCTCTCACATACATAAAAACATTTTTTCTCTCTCTCTCTCTTACACATACATAAACGAGTATCTTTAAATTAGGTCCCCAGAGCACTGCAAGTGTGACCCAGAACATTCCCACCCCCAAATATATATATAAAACGTGATGAAACACTGATTGGCCCAGAGTACTTCATGTTTAGATGTTGGGTCCTGTCATTTTTAAGGAGTATTGAAATTGTTGAATCATCAGTCTTTTGGTAAATATGTACTGACCATTTAAGAGAGGGAGTGTGGGGACACTCCCATTGGCCCTCAGGATCTCGGGAGATCATGTTGGGAGCCAGGGATCAAACCCAGGTCAGCTGCGTGCAAGGCAAGCACCCTGCTGTACTATGGTGCTGGCTCCTGGTCAAAAAATCAATCAATTGTAAGATAAAGGAGTTTGTTTATCTTGAATTGAATGTCTTGGTTTCTTGGTTTTTCAGGTGCTAAGATGATGTATTTTCTGGACAAGTCAAGACAAGAGAAAGCAATTGCTATTGCCACTAGGCTGGATGAAAGTATCAAAGATAAAAATGTAAAGGTAAGATTTTTTACAGACTGATTTCTACAAATTAATGGGTATGAAGAAGTCTACAAAATGTATATTTACAATATAATTTTTGATTGGGCATTCAGTTATGCCTGGATTTGACTCTCCATCAGTGATGAGCTGTGTCACAGTAGACTGGTTATCTCTCTTGGCTTCCTTTTCCTTAGTTATAGAATGGAAATGTAAAATATTGTCTGTCCCATAGACTTGACATCATGAGTTAACTGAAATAAACTGAAGTGTTCTTAGTACCTGACAGGCAGAGTAATCTCTGAGAAAATGGGAACTATTACTGAATATCACCTTTATTTTAGTTATCATGGTTTTAGAGCTTCTCTTTTCAAGTATTAGAATCTTACTGCTTATGATATGTCTGTCCCACTTCTGAGTAGATACACAAGGAATATAAAAGATAATTTAAAAAGATATGTACCCCAACTTTACTGCAGTATTAATTCACAGTGGCCAAGGTACCTAAGTGTCTGTTGCTGGATGAGTAGATAAAGATGTACTTAATATTTATACAGTGAAATGCTGCTCGCCTTTTTTTTTTTTTTTTCTTTTTGGGTCACACCTGGCGATGCACAGGGGTTATTCCTGGCTCTGCACTCAGGAATTACTCCTGGCAGTGCTCAGGGGACCATATGGGATGCTGAGAATCGAACCCGGGTCAGGCGCGTGCAAGGCAAACGCCCTATCCGCTGTGCTATCACTCCAGCCCTACGGCTATTTTTTTTTTTAAGGTAAAATAAGATAAAACACACATAACTCTCAGATACAGAGATAACTGATTAGTGAGGCAGAGGGATATGAAATGGGTAAACTAAAAGTGGTGAGCAGCTGTATGGTGATAGCTGGATACTAGGTTTTTGCTGAAAATCATGATGTAGAATATATATATCAAATCAAGAAGCTGCACTAAAACCTATAAAATTATAAACCAATGTTATTTCAGTAGACTTTATTAAAAAAGAATGAATTTTTTATATATATATGTATTAAATATACATGTAAACAGACACACATACATATGTATTACTGGCAGTGCTCAGGGTATTGTGCTCTGGGCTTAGAGGTTACACTTCGGCTGGTGCTGAGGAAACCATATGTGGTGCTGGGGGTTGAGCATGGGTTGTCTGCATGCAAGGTACTGCCTTTACCCCCTGTACTTTCTACCCCCAAAAACTTCTTTTTGGGGTGGAGCTGGGGATTTGGGACATGCCTAGCAGTGCTCAGGTTTATTTCCACTTTGTTCAGAAGTGATCACTTGCCATGCTTGGGGGTCCATATGTGGTGCCACCATAAACTCATGCAAGACATATGCCTTAGTTCCTGTACTATCTTTCTGCCCCCCCCCCCAGAAGTTTCTTCTTGGCGGCAGTTACTTGTAGGAAATTACTTTAAATTAAAGCCATATTGGATTTTTGTAAGATTAAAATGTAATCTTAAAGAGACTTACTTTGATTATAATGAAAACCCAAGGTTTTTTTTTTTAAATTAACAATTGTTTGTTTGTTTCAATAGACTTTAATAAAGGTTTCTGAGGCACTCCTTGATGGCAGCTTTGGGAACTGTCATTCCCAGTATGAAGAATATAGGATGGCCTGTCATAACTTGCTTCCTTTTACATCTGTTTTCCTGCCTGCTGTGAATGAAGTTGATGGCCATAACATGGGACTGAACCACACTGTTAACTGTGATGTTTTGGCAAATGAAATATGAATCTCATCAAAAGTTGACTCAGAATTCAAAGCTAAATTCAGATAAGGGTTTCTTTTCCAGGATATACTGTAATATAGATATGGAATGAAAGAATTGGGTAGAATTTTTAAAATGGATTATTCCATAAGGTTATTTTATTCTTTATCTGACTGCCAATTTACATAAACATCTGTTAAAATTACCTGTTTGTACTTGTACAGTTTCTTAACTCTGAAATTATTAGCATTGTGATAGGTGCTGTCACTTTTATATCATAAATATGAAATTTTTTTTTGTTAACCTAAGTTGTGTATTTTGATCCCTTATTGGTTTATTACTGATTTTATTTGCTTACTTTATAATTAAAGCATATCTGTCTTAACTGTAAAAAACTATATGAAATCCTTCCTGGCAAATATTGATGTTTATTTTAAAATTTAATTTGCCCTTCTTTCCACCTTAATTTTTTCATGATTATTATTTCTTTTCTAATATCCACAAAAAAATGATACTTTCTAATTAAATAAATTACTCCAGGTATACATAGATTATTTGAATGTAGGAGTTGGTTTACCTCTTAATCATTGAAATTCACTGGTGGATTTATTGCATATTTAAGACCCAAAGGCAAGAACTTTGCTTTCTTGGTTATGTTGCTTTGCATGTTAACAAGTAGTTTATATCTGAGTGGTGCGCTTCTAGGGAGAGTAAGAGGGCAGAATACAAATGATAATAAAATAGTCTTACTCTTATAGCCATACATTGACTATTAAAAGCATTTTTATAGCAGCAGAATGAGAATTTACACCATCATTAGTTTAACCATTTAAACAGTATTGTTTAGCAATATTTTTTTTCTGGGAGGATAATATCTGAGAGAATTTTTTTGTCCTGTCTTATACAAATGGCAGTAATAGAATAATCTGATGTTTGTTTCAGAAATGTAAATATGTCTGTAATGTTAATACTTCCCTTTAAGGAAAAAGGAATTCTACAAAGGGAGATACTATTTGGATAAAAAGTTATAATTAAAATGGTTTTCTTTCACTCTAAGCTATTTAGATTCTTAATTGTTCAAATAAAACAACCTCACTGTAAAATAATGCCACCGTATATAATGCTGAATAAATTATTTTGTACACAGATGCTTATTGGTACTTCATTTACACTTCACACTAAGTGTTTTTGCTAAACATTTTATTTAATGAGAGGGTATAGTCTTAATCATCTTAATTTTTTCAAGTTTAAAACTGCAGCTTGGTTTTATTTTAGCAGTTAGTTAAGATAACTTGTTACTCTTTGTCACCAGATACCAATTCACCTGTTTCAGCAAAATACAATTTAGGACTGGAGCGATAATCCTGCCCGCATGGCAGAGCTTGGCAAGCTACCCGTGATGTATTCAATATGCCAAAAACAGTAACAACAAGTCTAAACAATGGAGATGTTACTAGTGCCCGCTCGAGCAAATCGATGAACAACGGGACGACAGTGACATGAAAATTAATGTGCATATTGTGCTTTCAGAGGCAGTCCTTCAAAAAGTATTCCATTGGGATGATTAGAATTTAGGAGGTAGATTCCGTTGAAATGAGTGCAGTGAGTTTCAGGGTATGGAAAACAGGATAAAGGATAACACTGGAACTACTGAAATCTTTTAGAATACTGGTCAGAGTATTGAGGTGATTCCTGGTCTCCCTGCACATTCTACTTTGACTGTAAACACTGTAATAATTTCAGCCAGTTTTCTGGCTGAAAACTAAATAATGTGTTAGATCCTCCAAATTAAAATTTGTGAATATATTGCCCTTGTAGGTATGACTAAAGATCTTGAGATTGGATGTTTATTGTGGGTCACTGACATGGACTGTAACTGTAATCTAGGTATCCTTTTGCTATGGCAAGCTACCCGTGGCGTACTCAATATGCCAAAAACAGTAACAATGACGGTCCTCATTTTCCTGATCCTGCTCCCAGTACGCCATTGGGCTACACTAGCACTCAACAGAGATGAATGGAGAAGTTTCTGGCGCCCACTCGAGCAAATCAATGAACAACAGGATGATAGTGATACAGTGATCTTTCAGGAATTGGCCCATTTCTTCTAAATTGTCAGATTTGTGGGCAGAGGGTTGTTAATACCCATGATGTGATGCCCCTCTTTCATTTCTAATATTAGTAATTAGTGTCTCAGTCTGGCTAGAAGTTTATCCACTGTATTGATCATTTCAAAGAACTGCCTTTTGGTTTCACTGATTTCCCCACCTCACTCCCACCCCCCTTGGAGCTGGGGCTTGGTCACACCCAGTGGTCAAGAATTATTTCTAGGGGTATTCAGAAAATGGTGTGTTACTTCGGATTGAACTCAAGGCTCCCACATGGAAACCATATGCTTTAGCCCTTTGAGCTATCTCCCCCCAACCTGATTTCCTTTTCCAATGACTTTGGTTTCTGCTCTGACATTTTTATCTCCCTTTACCCTTCTCTTTATTGTTCTTTTCTCCCCTCCTTACCCTTCTCCTCTAGGGATCACACACACTTGGTTTTGTGATTGCCGAGTGTTGCCCTTTGGTTGCAGTGCCTGCATATTTGGCTGTGCTCATCAGGAGTTGCACACTGTTGTGCTTGTGTATTCGTTGGGGTGCTCCCCAGGAGCCAGCCACACAGTGCTCCTACACATTCTAGTTGCAGTACTGGCAGGCATTGCACAATTTGTTGTGGTGCTTGCTTGCTTGCTTGCTTCCTCCTCCTATCACCTTCCTACCCTCCCCCCTGCATATACACAATCCCTTGGTTGTAGTGCTTGTACACTGCGCTGTGGTGCTAACCAGGGGTTAGACACATTTGTGTGATGAGGGAGATAGCACACTTTGCTGTAGTGCCAGGATCACAGACAGTGCTGCTAGGGTTGCTCTTGGCTCGTGGAGTGATGCTGTTGAGACCTGATAGCCTGCTTCACCATTGCAAAGCTGGTGTTCTGCCTCTGAGCGGACGCCTCTGCTTTAATTTTATTATTTTTCTCCTGTTTGCTCCAGGTTTTATTTGCTCATCCTAGTTTTCTCAAGTAGTCACTCAGTTATTAAACACTCAAATTATGAAAAGTGTGCCTGAGGGACTGAAATTTTATTTTTTTTATTTTGGGGCCACCCTTAGCTGTGGTCAGGACTGACTTCTGGCTCCGCTCAGGGATCACTTGCAAGGCTCCAAAGACCCTTGTGGGATGTTGGAGATTGAATTCAGATCAGACACATGCAAGGCAAGCCTCGTACTCATTGTATTATCCAACCCCCAGGAACTGAAATTTAATTGCTGTCTAAATAGGCATAGGTAGCTAGTAGCCACCATTAATAGTTATTCCCAAACGATTGTGTAGTTTGTGCACTCAGTAAGGTCCCTTTTTCAGATCCTTCAAGGCAGCCGTAGGTACTAGGAGTAGCTCACTTATTTAGGCCCCACATTTATTTAGATTGAAAGTTTATGGAATCACTACCCTGCTCTGTTTCAACTGTGACGTACTGAGCTTAACACAAAGGGTCATATCCATAAAGTTTATGATAATTGAATCACTGTGGACTGTCACGTATCAGTCAGAGGTCATTTATTTGACTCACCCTGTGGAAGAGTCTGTAGTCTCTTATTTTACATGACCCTAAGCTAATAAGGAAACAGACTTTCCCAGGTACAACAGTTGAATAAAGAACGAGATCCTAAAGTACTCCTTCAATTCTAGGTTAATTTTATTACTTCTTATGTCAAGATGCGGTTATCTTACTACTTGTTCTAGCTTTGTATGTAGGTCTTTCCTTGACAATAAAGTTTATTGAGGTGTATTTCCAGTAACAGTAACAAATAATAAACAGTAACAAATAAGTCTCACAATGAGAGACGTTACTGGTGCCCGCTCGAGGAGTATTTCCAATTAACATACTTTGCTGTGGTTCAGGACACATGTTTTCTGAAATTTGAATGACTTCCTTGTTTCCCCACTGGAGGGCAAACTTTCCAACTAATTTTTCACCTTTCCCATTTCTGAAGAATTCAGAGAACCAATCTACTTGGTTCTGAGTTTTCCTTTTTTTCTTTTTTTCGGGAAATTAGGATTGTTTCCATGTGTTTAAATTTCTAATTCAATGTGTCCTGATAATCACCTCTTGTGAGGATTAAAAGTCCCAGATAGAATTTTGTTATTAACCAGTTGCCTGGTGGTTGATTTGAATGGAGGTGTTTCCAGTGTGAGAGATCCCCGATCTGTAAGTAGAACAAAAGGGCTGGAATGTCCTCTTCATTCTGTATTATCAAAAAAAGACTCTGGGTTAAGTACTATATCAGACACATTGGTTGCCCCAGAGGTATCTGCCCTACACGGATTAATTCCCGTCACTGTCACTGTCATCCTGTTGCTCATCAATTTGCTTTAGTGGGCACCAATAACATCTCCATTGTGAGACTTGTTACTGTTTTTGGCAGGCGCCACAGGCTCTGCTGTGCAGGTGGGATACTCTTGGTAGCTTGCCGGGCTCTCCGAGAAGGACGGAGGAATTGAACCCGGGTCAGCCATGTGCAAGGCAAACACCCCTACATGGATTAATTCTCCTAGAACACTGGTTATACCTGAACAGCCTTTTTCTTCTAAAGCTGTAGAAACAGAAGCAATCCTTGTGTTCAGCTGATTAGTCTCAGCTCTCTTCCTGGGAGCAAAGGTTTAGACTGGGAGTTTTGATTTTGGTATAGAGGTTAACTAACTTGTTCCATGTGTGAGGCTAATAAGGCAGTTCTCTAGCATGACTCCAGCTGCCTGTTTATTGTACCCATATGACTGCCCTTAAGCTTCCCTAGAAGACCTCTATCTTCAGGCACTGAGGGTTGAACCCAGGGCCTCATGCATACAAGGCAAGTGCTCTACCACGGAGCCACATCCTGACCCTGACTGGAGATTCTTATCCAAGTCAGGGAAAGGCACCTGGAGTATGTGCTGAGAACTGCATTCGATTTGGATCTGTTTAGTTCTACATTTATACCAGGAGAAGTAGTATAGAGTACCTATGTTGTACACACATGGTCACAAGTTCAAATCCCTAGTGTCCCATATGGCCCTCAGCATCACTGAATGTACTCCTTGACCCCATTCTATACCCATAGAGAAAATTCATAGCAGAAATGCTGTTTTATCTATGTAATGTAAATTGACAACTGAGTAAAACTGTGACTTCCATTAATACTCATTTGTGGCTTGCCATTTTCTTTTCCTTATCATTTACAAATACATGTTATCAGTCACCAAAGCTTCAGGAAAGTTTGTAACAGAAAAACTTGAAATGGAAAAATTGTCCTCAGTTATTTGGTTTTCCCACCTGTTGAATAAGGATGTATTCAAGTGCTGTATTCCACTTTAGTGGCAAAACACTCCTATCCACCTGCAGATCTCCCAACAGCAGAGCTCGGGGACCACTGCACTAATCTCTCAGCCATGATTTGAATGCTTCCTTAATGCCTCTGATGAAGTTCATCTGCCCCTGCAGAACTGGGTCCCCATAGAGTTCCCATCAACAGAACGTGTTGATCACGTTCTACTTCAGCAGAATGTTATTTGGATGCCTTTGTCCTCATCACTTCTGGACTAAGTTCCTTGAGCTCAGAATGAGCCTCAGAGCCCATGTTCAAATTCTCACTCTGCCACCTAGCAGTGGAATGATCTCTGCGCTTTGAAGAAGTTCACATGCCAAATACTTAGAAGTGAATTGGTGCCACATCAGAGCTTGCTGTTCTTATTACTGCCTCTGGCTTCCACAGTGCCTGGATTTGGAATGGATTCTTAGTGAGATGAGCATCTTAAGGTGTTGCTTGATAGAAAATGGGAACTTTGTGGCCAGCACCTGTCCTGACATCCCCGAGGTCCCCTGTGCACATCCTTCTGATAGAAATAATGATCCCGCTCAGGGACTTCTGACTAGGTTGCTCCTGACCAATGTTCAGACATTTACTAGGCTCCTCATAGAGATTCTTTACCTTTCGGGGGTGCAGAGAGGTGGGGTGAGGGAGAGGAGTTTTGGGCCATATTCAACAGTGTCCAGAGTTTACTCCTGACACCTGACTCTGTGCTCAGGGGTTACTCCTGGTGCTGAAGGACTATGCTGTGATGTTGGGGATTGAACTGGGGGTCAGTTGTGTGCAAGACAAGCACCTTAACCCCTGTACTATCTCTCCAGTCCCTCATTTATTTTTTGAGCCATAATGTACATATAGAATGTTGTATTCATTTTATTCATTTGCATCTATACTGAAAATATGCAAATCAACTAACGAAAAACAGACTTTTTGAGATTTAGCAATTCTAACAATATCTGACATTGGACTATAGAGTAATGTAGTCTTACAAGATTAGGCCCGGATATTTGGATTTAGCTTGGAATGGACGCTGGGAAATAGTTTCTTTTGAGATCAGATGTATTCTAGTCTGAGAACTACTGTTTTACTTTAAGACAGTGGTTCTCATCCCTGACTTTAGACTGGACTTGAGAGTTTATCCTTTCAATTCTGGCCCCTTCCAGGGACCCAAGGATGTAACAGCTGCCAACTTGGTGGGCATATAGGCACACAGCCATGGTGGATTCCATCTGTCAGTGGGACTCAAATATAGGGCTTAATGGAAACAGCAGGAGTTAATCATTCTTTTGAAAGAAACACTAAATTTATAACTGCTTCCATATTGCCCTCTCTCTTCCTGCCTATCCTTCACAGCTCTCTGGCCTCCATCCCCGTCCTTTTCTGGGACACACACTCCCTCTCCTCCTCCATTAGTGTACCAGCCACTATTTATCTATCTGAATCATGCCACAGGCTGTGACCCCTCCCGTATAGATATTTAATGTGATGTAGATTCATCTTTCCACCTTATCGACGAACCTCCAGTGATGGACTCCCATACCCCACCACATTTTTCTTTTTTCTTTTTTTTTTTTGCAATGCCAGGCATTAAACCCAGGACCTCACACATGCAAGGCAGGTGCTTTACCACTGAGCTATACATCCTGCCTGTCTTCATTCTTCCCATCCTACCCCAGTACCCCACAGTGCCAATGTAGTCCTGAGCACTCTGGAGGGAGTGAGCACTTTACTGCCTGAATGCACTTGTGGCTTTTCAGGGACCAGTTATTCTGTCTTTCCAGTTCCTCTTCTTGCAGCTAATGGGTGGCATTCACACCTGATTCTGTCTCCTTTCCTGCTCCCATCTGACTCCCTACTCTGAAGACAGCATCCTTTAAGAAGAGATTTTCTATACTGAGGAGTGGAAGGAGCAAAGGATTAGGGCAGGACAGGGTGGACGAGGAGTGTCAGAAATCACATAAGCCAACTTCTTTTTTCTTTTTCTTTTTTTAATTGAATCACCTGAGAACAGTTACAAAGCTTTCCAGTCAAAGTCTCAGTCATAAAATGATCAAACACCCATCCCCTCACCAGTGCACACCCTCCACCACCAAGAACCCCAGTGTACACCTCCCTTCCCACTCCTCCCCCCGCCTATGTGGCAAATGATTTCCATCTTTCTCTCCACTTTGATCACATTCAATATTTCGACAAAAGATCCACCAATATTATCTGGAATTTTCCCAAACAATCAGACCTGCCGAAAAGGCATCATTACGTAATTTGATTTCTATTGCTGATATGAAGAGCATTTTGGATTTCTGATATTTTAGTAATAAGTCTAGAGGGATTTCTGCCAAAAGCCACTGGGTTCCGAGATTGGTTGTGTGCCTCTGGAATCATGGCTGTTCAGGAGCCAGGAGCCGTTCATGGGCGGCAACTCAGGGCCTCGTGGGGGCGGGGAGAGGGGCTGGTTCCACCCCCCCCATCCTGCGAGGCCCCGAGTGTTACATCACTGCAGTCTCATACCAGGCTGTCCAATAGGCTCTGAGAAGTGGCAGCTACTGCGCCACCGGGGGAGAAAAGTCGGAAGGGACAAACACCTTTGCCCACACGGGGTGGCACAGCGCCGTAGTTTAATGCTCAGTCCAGATGCATTTCTGCCAGAACCCACTGAGTTCCGGGACTGGTCTGTGTGCCTCTGGGATCATGGCCGGTCAGGAGCCAGGAGCTGTTCATGGTGGGCAACTAGGGGCCTCATCGGGGTGGGGAGAGGGGCCTCATAAGCCAGTTTCTTAAACACAGAAGTGTCACACAAAGATGCTTTCAATAATTGTAAACTGAAATATGTGTGTCTGTGGTCATGCATCATTTATTTACAGATTAAATTACATATACTTACATTTGCAACATAATTTCTTGTACTTTTTTGGTCACACCCGATAGTGCTCAGGGCTTACTCCTGACTCTGTGCTCAGGGATCAATTCTGGAGTGGTTTGGGGAACCAGATGGGAGGCAGGGATTGAATCCCTGTTGGCAGCATGCAACACAAGTGCTGTACCTGCCAGGCTATTGCTCTGGCTCTAGTTACACTTTCTTTTCTTTGGTGGTGTTTTTGTTTTGGGGCCACACCCAACAAAGTCAGGGGTTACGCCTGGCTCTCCACTCAGAAACTACTCCTGGTGGTGCTGGGGGACCATGAGAGATGACGGGTGTAGTCAACTGTGTGCAAGATAAGCTCCCTATCTGCTATACTATTGCTCTGACCCCTCTAGTTATACTTTCTTAAATTATATAGTTATATTTCTTATGTATATATGATCAGTCACATATAGAATGGTGGTGTTAGCAGGCTAACCCATACAAACCAAGTATGTAGTAAAGTAGGCATCTTGGTTTGTGTAATTATACTCTCTTATGATCATTTAAGAATGAAGTGGCCTACCAAGGCATTTCTCAGAATCTCTCTCTCCTTTGTTAAGTGATGACCTGATGGTATATAAAAATCCTGTTGGTTCTTTTGATTCTTTGGAGAACCTTGAAGAAGATAGTGGAGTATCTATATAGTAAAATATTTCTTGGCACTAAAAAGGATTTAAATTGAAATATTTATGCTGCTACCTTAAAAATATTGTATAAATAAAGAGCTAGTGATAAGTTTTATGATTTCTTTATAAGCAGTGTCAGAATGGGGCTGAAGAGGTAGTACAGGGATTTAGGCATTTACCTTGTGTAAGGCCAATCCCAGCACCACATCTGGTCTGTTGAGCACTCCAGGAGTGATCCTGAGCACAAAGCCAAGAGTAAGCCCCGAACACTGCTGGCTGTTGTCTAAACAATCCCTATTCTCCCACCGCAAGAGAAAGAGATGTCTGAATGAACAAATCTATAGCGATATGGAATATATAAATGATTCCTTTAAGATGAAGTCATGAAATTTGCTTACTAGTGGATGGTCATGGAGTGACTAAGTGAAATGAGTCAGAAAGAGAGAGACAGACATAGAATGACTGCGCTCATTTGTGGAATATAAAATAACGTAATATGAGACTGACACCCAAGGACAGTAGATACAAGGGCCAGGAATATCGCTCCATAGTTGGAAACCTGCCTCATGAGCTGGGGTTGAAGGCAGCTGGAATAGAGGAGGGATCGCTAAGTCAATAATGGTTGGAGGGATTGTTCAGGATGGGAAATATGTGTTGAAAGTAGATAAAGAAGCAAATGTGATAGACTCTCAGTGCCTGTATGGCAAATCCTAATGCCCAAAAGTAGAGAGAGAGTGTGGGGGAAATTGTCTGCCATAGAAGCAGGGGAAGGATTGGAGTGGGGTGGAGGGGTTATACTGGGGACATTGGTGGTAGAAAATGTGCACTGGTGGAGGGATGTTTGATCATTGTATGACTGAAACTCAAACATGAAAGCTTTGTAACTATCTCACAGTGATTCAATAATAAATAAATAAATAAATAGATAAGTAATTTCTTTGGGCTAAGGTTTAGGGATTGTGTTTGTTGAGGTGGGGGTTGAGTCCTAAAAGTTATGAACTTTCATCTGTGGGAGATGGAAATGTTCTAAAATTAGATTATAGGTATGCTTGCAAAACCCCTGTATATGTTAAAAGTTATTAAACTGTGAAATTGAAATGGTGCATTATATCTCAATATAGCAGCCTTTGTTTTATTTAAACTTACAGGTAGTCAGTGGATATAAGAAAGTTTACAGAGAGAATGAAAGTGTTCACAGTGCCGGGACTGCTCCGCAGAGAATCCTCTGTGCCTCTCTGGAGACACACTGTCTGGACACACTTCCTTTTTATTCCCTGTTGTGTTATTCATAGACACAAGCAAATCAAATCCAGTTTTGGCTTGACTGGTAGCTGCATTACTCAACCTGATTCAAAATATAAGAGCAAAATATAGGTTGGCTTATGAAATAAGAGGTAGTAGAGGCACTGACGGCTGCTAAAGAAGGAATCATAAATATATATTGGACAGCAGGAGAAGGAGATTTGTATCACGAGGGGACGCTTATGTGATGCTTCAAGTTTGCATCCATGAAACAGAGTCTAACCTGCTTCTCATACTATATGGAGACCAGCAGAGGTGGCGCTGACCCACCACATGTCCAGCACTGTCTCTGAAATTCAAATTTAGGCATCTCAGTTTGGAGAGTTGTTATCAATATATTTCTTTTCTTTTTTGGGTCACACCCAGCAATGCACAGGGGTTACTCCTGGCTCTGCACTCAGGAATTACACCTGGCGTGCTCAGGGGACCATATGGGATGCTGGGAATCGAACCCGGGTCAGCTGCGTGCAAGGCAAACGCCCTACCTGCTGTGCTATCACTCCAGCCCCCTATCCTCTATTTTAAAAGAATGGAACAAGCACTTTATTAACCAAAGTACATTTTACATCATTCATTTTTCTAATTAAGTCTGTTTTCATTCCAAAACCTTCCAATTTCTATTGATCATAGCATATTGATGCTCTAAAATAAAAATACCTATGTAAGTAGCACTGTTGTCCCGTTGTTCATCGATTTGCTCGAGTGGGCACCAGTAACGTCTTCAATGTGAGACTTGTTACTGTTTTTGGCATATCGAATACACCACAGGTAGCTTGCCAAACTTTGCTCTTCGGGCAGGATATTCTCGGTAGCTTGCCCGGCTCTCCAAGAGGGAGTGAGGAATCGAACCCAGGTCGGCAGCGTGCAAGGCAAACGCCTGACCCGCTGTGCTATCGCTCCAAAACGCAAGTAGTAATTAAATTTTTTTGTGGTGACCGCAGATTCTAATGTTAAAATTTTAAATATGCTATATATTTTCATAAGTAGAAACACAGAAGTAATAAATATTGCACATTAATAAGCATCACATATTTCTACTTATTCCCATTTTTAATCATATATATGTAGTTTATATATGTGTGATTAATGTTATTCAGGCAAATGTGTAAAGGAGACTGGACATAATTTATTTACTAATATCATTCAATTCTAATATTATTTATTTGTAAAAAATTTATTTCTAAGGTGCCAGAAATAGAATCCTGAACCTCATCCATGTAAGATAAAATTCTGTAAGATAAAATTTACACATCTGGCCTCTCTAATAAGTAATACTAAGTAGCTACTCCTTCAATTTTTATGCAAGCAATGACTTGGAAACGGTTGACATGCTAGTAGCATATTTCTAGCAGTACTATACCCAAATCCTCAAAGCACTAAGCTTTCCAGGATGTAACTTTTCACAATGTGCAGATGGTGCTCTCTCTCTCTCTCTCTCTCTCTTTCTCTCTCTCTTTCTCTCTGAGAGAGAGAGGTGAAATAGCCAGTTTTTTTTTTTTTTTTTTTTTTTACCTTGCCAGGTAGGAGGTGTTTTATGTGCCATCTCCCTAAGGAGATGGAAGTGAGTCCCGTTTCCCATAGTGGTTAACTTGCTTGCTAAAGTACTCAAATTTGACTTTCTTCTTTTCCCTGTCACTTCCCCGTCTATTCTGAATGTTTCCTGGGATCACCTTTTGAATAACAGCATTGGTACCGAACTCTGGATTTGGGCAATGTTCTGGTCTAAACTAGCTTTAGTGGTTTGAATCGAATACCCCAGATCCTCCAAAAAAGAACACGCTGTAGCTCCAGGATTTGTGAATATTACCAGTTTGGGAAAAAGATTTTTCAAATGTAATTAAATGTTTCAAAATGAAATCATTTTGGTATATCCCAGATGAGGGACCTAAATCCAGAGGGTGGGGGAATCCCTATTGGAGAAAGATGAGATAATTTCGAGAGGGCAAAGGCAGAGTTTAGAATGGTGTAGCCATAGCCAACACATGTTGGAATCAACAGAAGATGGAAGAGACAGGGAAGCGTTTCCCCTGCAGCCCTTGGAGCAGGCAGTCCTTGCCAACAAGAGATCTTGAGTTTGGACTTCAGGCCTCTGGATCAGTGAGCAAATATGTTTCTCATATTTGTTAAATCACCAAACTTGTACAAATGTGTGTGATAGCTGCCATGGAAACTAAGAGTGGAAGTGGATGTACTACCCAGAACACTTGGAAATGGTTAAGATGGTGGGAATGAAACCTGGGGTTCATCGCAGGTACCAAAGGGGAGGGGGGAGTTCATAGAAATGGTTATGGTAAATTTTTATTCCTTGTATATTAAATAACAAGAAAAGAGTGGCAACTAGAAATTACTAACGGAAAAGGGAGAAAGGGCTGTGTTCAATGGGAAGATGGGTTCTCTGTCTCTCTCCCTGTCTCTCTTTCGCTCTCCCTCCCTCTGTCTCTCAGCCTCTATCTCTGTGTCTCTGTTTCTCTCTCTGTGAAGTGTAGGGGGCGCCCAAGTGGTGCCCTGGACGGCAGGGGCCCCACCGGTGATTCTCAGTCAACAGGGCTGTCTGTTCAATGCAAGGATATAATACTTGGGCCTTGCAAGGTGTGGTGGAGGTACCCTGTTGCCCTGTTGGTGCTAGGGGCCTCCAGGGTCACACGTGATGGTGGGGTGGTGGGGGCCTCAAGAACTACACACACACACACACACACACACACACACACACACACACACACACACACACAAGGAAATGTGGAGCGATATTATCTGGAATGGTGCAGGCTTTTTCAATTTTTTAGACCTGAGGAGTTCTAATTTTTTTTTTTCTTTTTGGGTCATACCCAATGATGCTCAAGGGTCACTCCTGGCTCTGCACTCAGGAATTACCCCTGGCGATTCTCAGGGGACCATATGGGATACTGGGAATCGAACCCTGGCTGGCTGCGTGCAAGGCAAACGCCCTACCCGCTGTGCTATCTCTCCAGCCCCAGACCTGAGGAGTTCTAGCAATGTTGTTTCTCAGGTTTCATGTCTTAGGTGAAACCAGGCAATGAACGAGGCCCAGATTTTACCCTTTAACTTAAACAGGGAGATGGGGTTGGGGTGGAAAGTTGTCATGTAACTTTTAAAGTTTTGTTTCAGAGGCAGTAGAGACAGTACAGGGGTTAAGGCACTTGCTCAGCATGTCGCTGACCCCAGTTCAGTCAGGTACCATATTCTCCCCTGAGCATGACCGGATGCAGGTCCAGGGACCCGATGCAGGGCCCTAATCCAGACACTGCAGCCCCCTGGGGCTCTTGTGTGTTGATCGCCCGTGAACTTCTTTTCTTTCTTTCTTTTTTTTTTTTTTTTTTTGTTTTTTTGGGTCACACCCGGCGATGCACAGGGGTTACTCCTGGCTCATGCACTCAGGAATCACTCCTGACAGTGCTCGGGGGACCATATGGGATGCTGGGATTCGAACCCGGCTCGGCCATGTGCAAGGCAAACACCCTACCCGCTGTGCTATTGCTCAGCCCTCTTTCTTTTTTAAAAAAATAATGTTTTTTTAAATTTATTCAGCCATTGATTAAGCTGATTTAATTGGGCATGAACTTCACATTACATTTTTTAAATTCTATTCTGAATATTAATTTAATTTTATTATTTTTTTATTATTTTCCCTCCTTTTAAAAATTTACCATGAGATACAGTTACAAAGCTTTCATGTTTGAGCTTCAGTCATACAATCATCAAACACCCGTCCCTTCACCAGTGCACGTTTTCCACTACCCAAATCCCCAGTATTCCCCTCACCCACCCCCATTCCTGTGTGGCAGACAATTTCCCCATACTCTCTCTCTACTTTGGTTACATTTGATATTTTACATCAGTCTTACCACCACTCAAGCCTGCCGAAAAGGCAATGCTAGATGATTTGTTTTGTATTGCTTATTATGGATAGAATATAAATGTCCAGGAAATTCTGTGTCGTTCTCTTCCAGGAGCTTTAGTTTATAGTCTCTGGGTCTTGGCCATTGATAAGATTACTTGGCACTGGGGGGCAGTTTGTGGGTGACTGCCAAACTTCTGGAAAACTGGGGAACTTGGAGGAGGAGGCCCAGTCCTTATCTGAGCGGGCTTGGAGATGTCAGTCACAGATTCCTGCATATCTGGGTTTTCCTGCTGGTCTGCTCTCCAGGGAGGTTCATCCCGTCTTGGGTGAGGCTCGTCCCCTCTTGGGTGAGGTTCATTCGAGCGTATGGAGAATGGCTTTCAGCATGGTTGTGACTGGGTTCTGGAGGTTTTCAGCTGCCAGGGCTCTGCTTGGGGAGAGGTGGGAAACTCAACCCACCCCCCTCTGAGGTGCCCTGGTGAAGACAACCTGGCACGGGGTCAGGACATTCTGCAGTGCTCTCTTTTGGGAGCTTTAGTTTATAATCCCTGGGTCTTGGCCATTGATGAGATTACATGGTGCCAGGAGCAGTTTGTGGGTGTGACCGCCAAGCTACTGGGATCTATGCATTTCTTTTCTTTTTTTTCTTTTCTTTTTTTTTTTTTTTTGCTTTTTGGGTCACACCCAGCGATGCTCAGGGGTTACTCCTGGCTCTGCACTCAGGAATTACTCCTGGTGGTGTTTGGGGGACCATATGGGATGCTGGGAATTGAACCTAGGTCAGCCACATGCAAGGCAAATGCCCTACCCACGGTGCTATCGCTCCAGCTCCAACCATTTCTTGAACCGGGCCTCCTGAGCCCTGCTTTGGGACCCTCCTACCTGAGTTTTGTTTTTAAATAATTGTATGTTAATTGATCACCATAATGCTCACTTTGGGAGCACACATACTAAAAAAGTTAATTGATCGTCATAAATATTTGATTTGTATACCTATTTTATTTATTGGGGGTTGGGAAGGGCATATGCTGCTGAGTTCAGGGATCACTCCTATTGGGGCACCAATGTGCCAGCAAAGCAAACGTCTTAACCCCCTACTCTGTCTTGGGCCCCCTAGATCTATTTTAGATATATACTCATGGAGCCTCCCAGGAGCTGTGGTCTGGGGAGCTGCTTGCTGCTCTTGCAGCTGGGCGGTTGCATGGAGGCATTAAATAGCCATGGAAATAGCTGCTACCTGGTCAATGCTGGGACAGACAGGCCTTCTCCCATCTCTGCACTTCTTAGCTCACAGTCTCCCAGAGTAAGCACACACAATACTAGTTGGACTTTTCCCAAGCTTAAGTGATTGAAAATAAAACGAACCTAATAAATTGAAGTTAAAAAGCTAATATATAGGGAGCTGGTGAGATAGCTCAAAGAGCTGGAGGCATTCTTTGCATGTGGGAGCCCCAGATTCAATCCCTAGCACCACACAGTCAGCTAAGCACCACGGCAGGAATCACCCTCAAGCACTTTCAGGTGTGGCCCCGAAGCAACAACAAAGAACAAAGCCTCACCCATTTCATAATTCCCCAGTGGGGATGTAGGAGTCAGTGATTCTACTGGATTTGTTCCAGATAAAGTCAAATAAAGCTTTATAAAAGGTATCAAGCATTATGCCATTAAAAATTAAAATAGAAGTCCATTGTTTTCCCAGCCCCTATTGTTTTTCTCATCCGTTGTTTTATTTCTTGTTCCAAACACAGCGCTTGCACGTTTTAAGAACTCAGAAATATGTATTGAATCTCAGTTTTTGAGCAATAGTACGTTGACCTTTTGTTAGGCCACAATTTAAAGAAGTTGAGACACAAGAGGATCCTACTGATAAAAATGTCTAATTTTGGCCAGGGATGTAGCTCCTCGGTAGAGCACTTGCCTTGCAAATGTGAGGACCTGGATTTAATCTTATTCTTTGGTGTGATTTTCGTTAACTCCTTTCTACATAAACTCAACTGTGAAATAACATCAGGATCAAGTTTCATTTCTATTGTAAGTAGTTTTTGTCACCAACAGTTGACAGCTTTGGTTTATTTGTAAGTCCTCAGACTCTTTCTCTTCATTATAAGTGTAGCATCTCTACTAGGACACTATACAAACTCCAAAACTCTGAAAAATGTTGAGCTGCATTTATTAGATGTTTGGAACTATCATAGATTCTAACTTATTCTTGTGAGTTAGTGGGTGTCCATACAGAAATCTAGTTGTTCTTGGTTTGCATCTCTTGAAATTTTCTCTAGAGAACTTATTTATTATCATTCGCAGTTGCTCGGGCAGACCTGAATGATCATGGAATTTAGGCAGGTTGCATATTTATTAGCATCTGATTAGGATCTGGCATAAATTACTACGCAATGGAGGAGATTTGATCTAAATTGATTTTTTTCTATGTTTTTTCTTTCCTTTGTTGTTATTATGAGGACCAGGGGTTGCATATTTGGGGTTGCACACTGTAGTGATGATTCTTGAACACACTTGATTATACATACCAGGCATTACACTTTGCTGTGTCTCTGGGATCACTAACACGAATAGCACCAGGATTCTACTTGGCATGTGGGGTAGTATGGGGCATCAAACTCTGTGCTTCATACAAAAGCCAAAGGCACATGAGAAAAACACTCTGTGCGGCTAATCACCAGGGAGAAGCAAATCAAAACAGCAGTGACATAACATTTCATGCCACAGAGACTGGTACACATCAAAAAGAACAAGAAGAGCCAGTGTTGGTGTGGATGCAGGGAGAAAGGGACTGTCATTCACTGTAGGTGGAATTACTCACCAGTCTGGCATTTTTGGAAAACAATATAGACATTCCTCAAAACACTAGAAATTCCTCAAGACACATGAACCAGCAATATAGCTCCTGGGAATATACCCTAGGGGTTCAAAAACATAATGCAGAAAAGTCATCTTCACTTCGATGTTCATTGCAGGCACTCATATCTCTCAACCCCTAATAATTAATAAATCGATGTGAATAGGAGCCTCCCCACCAGTGCTTGGGGATCTGAGCCTAGTACCTGTAATACTTAGCCCAGCAGACAGCAGAGCAGAGTGCTGGTGGTTTGGTGGTATCACTTGGGCCCAGTGGTACTTGGGGTCACCAGGAATACACCTAGTTGTGCAGAAAGAGGAGCAGGTGGTGACAGGGATCAACTTTGGGCCTTGAGCTCCATCCCTTTGAACTATTGCTCCAGCCCTTGATTTTTTTTTTTTTTTGTAAACTGTTTTTTCATACCTTAAGCTAGTCTATTCCTCAAAAGGGAACCCAGTCTGGACTGATTTCCTCCCAATTTTATTTTCGGTGGACCTTAGGGCTCTAAATTGAACTCATCTTTGATTCACCTCCTACTCGTATCTTTAGACCTTATATGGCCCTCTTTTATGTTATCTATCTACCTCTATATACTTGTTAGTAATATAATGGCCATTCATAAATTCACTATCCACTCGAAGAACAAACTTGTTAACAGTAGCTATGGGGCCCAGGCTGGGGCTCAAGTGCTATAGCACTGTCCTCGCTTATTTGAGGCTCTGGGTTAGATTTTTGGCCCATGTGGCTCCTTGGGTACCACCTAGTGTTGCCCACCCTCCTACCCCCACTAACAACCAAACCCAAACCAAAAACTACCTTGCATTTCTGTGCTTCTGCCCCAGCCCACAGCCTCTCTGCTTCCTTGCATTTGGTGTAGCCATACTTCTATATTGTGCTTTTATTCACATTTAAGATTTTTCATTACTTATATGTAAAGAAATTATAATGATTATTTTTAGTTGATTTGAGATTTATTTATTTATTTATTGCTTTTGGGTCACACCCAGCAATGCTCAGGGATTACTCCTGGCTCTGTGCTCAAGAATTACTCCTGGCGGTGCTCGGGGGACCATGTGGGATGCTGGGAATCGAACCTGGGTCGGCCTCATGCAAGGCAAACGACCTATCTGCTGTGCTATCACTCCAGCCCCTGGTTTGGGATTTAATAAAAAGCATTAACTAGGGTTATGACTTAGAGAGCTGGAGCACATGCTTTGAATATGGGGGTCCTTGAGTCTGATCCCCAGCACAACATGATCCCCCTGAGCACTTTATTTATTTTTCAATTTTTAAAATTTTTTATTGAATCACCATGTGAAAAGTTACAAAGCTTTCAGGCTTAAGTCTCAGTCGTATAATCATCAAACACCCATCCCTTCACCAGTGCACATGTTCTACCACCAAGAACCCCAGTATACCTCTCATCCCACCCCCCACCCCACCCCCCGCCTATGTGGCTGATGATCTTCTCTTTACTTTCCCTTTACTTTGATTACTTTCAATATTTCAACAGAAAACTCACTATTATTATTTGGAATTTTCCCCCAACAATGAGACCTGCCGAAAAGGCATCATTTGATATTTTGTTTTCCCTTGCTGAGAATAGAGAGCAATGGGGTTTTGGATTTCTGGTATTTTAGTAATTAAGTCCAGAGAAATTTCTGCCAGAAGTCACATCATTGCAAGTTCTTACCTCTGTTTAGTGGGCCTTATAAGATGGTGGTCGCCAAGCCGCCACTGGGGAAAGGAACGGCCGAGAGAGAAAAATCTTTCCCATCCTGGGGCTGCATGGGGCTGTAGCTTAGTTCACAGTCTAGAGGCATTTTTGCAAGAAGCTGCTGGATGCCGAAAGTAGTTAGTGGGCCTCTGAGATCATGGTCGCTCAGGAATGGAGAGGCTGCTCGTGTGTGGCCACTCGGGATCACATTTAGGCGGAGAGTGCCCTTGAGCACTTTAGCAGTAAAGCCTGGGCACGGTAATACCACGCCCCTCCCCCCCACCAGCACCCCCCCACCCTGTGCCACATCCCGCCTGATACAAAGCATATTATACTCTATCTGTATAATTTTCTGGGACTTTTTCCTACTTAGAATTTTTTGGGGTTGGGGGGCATGGAGGGGTCTCCCAAGCAGTGCTCAGAGGGTCCTGAGGCAACTAAAGCAGTTTAGTTGTCAGTGCCAGGGCCTGAGGATGGTGAGCTGCTTAGACCCTGCGGTGCCAGGGACCACCAGTCTCACTTCACTGCTTCTCAGGGGCCTCAAGGTGACACCCAAAAATTCTTGGGAGGTCATTGGTGCTGGATATTAAACCCTGGTGGGATTCATGCCCTCAGACTATCTCCACAACCCCTTTCTTTTTTAGCTTTCTATTCAAAATTCACACTATTTTGAGTTGCTTGGATTCACTCTAACTGATGGACAGCATTCCATTGTGTGACAACAGCACTTTTGTACCTAGTCTCCCGGATTCAAGGGTTTAGGTCTTCACTATTTTTTTTTTCTGTAGTGAGAAGTGCTGTAGTAGACATTCTCTAATGAGGCTCTCTCTTGGTGCACAACTTCTGCACTTGTTTTTGGTTTGTACCTCGGGAGATGTGTGGGGCAATAGTAAGGTAAACGTGTGCTGAACTTTGCAGATAATGCAGACTGGTTCCCAAAGCAATTGTAGCAATTTACACTTCCGCCAGCAACACATAAGACATCTCAGTGATTTATCCTCTTCAGTACTTGGTATTGCCTTGCCAGACATCTTTATTTTTGTCAATTGGATAGATGTAAACTGGTATCCCTTTATGGATTCAATTTACATTTCATGGATTATTTATGAGGAATTTAATAAATGAAGCACAAAAAAGCCAGATTATCCATATGAAAAGTAAATTAGACTATCTCACATCCTATGCAAATAAGTTGCAGATGGATTAAAGATTTAATGTTAAGAGCAAAACTTTAGAACTTTTGGAAGAAACATGGGTGGATATCTTTAGGGAATACTTTCTTTTGTGTGTATGGGGGGCCCACCTGTCAGTGCTCAGGACCATGTGGTGCCAGGCATCAAGCAGGGGCTCTTGCTTGCAAAGCACACTCCATCCATTTAAGTTCTCTCCCCAGCCCTTTGAGCTATGTCCCCAGCCCTGAGAATTTTTTTTTCAAACTTTAGGGCTGGAGCGATAGCACAGCAGGTAGGGTGCTTGCCTTGCATGCGAACGACCTGGGTTTGATTCCTCTGCCTCTCTCAGAGAGTCTGGCAAGCTACCAAGAGTATCTCGCCCGCACAGCAGAGCCTGGCAAACTACCCGTAGTGTATTCAATATGCCAAAAACAGTAACAACAAGTCTTGTAATGGAGGCGTTACTGGTGCCCACTAAAGCAAATCGATGAGCAAGGAGGTGACAGTGACAGTGACAGTGACAGGGCTGGTTGATAGTACAGTAGGTACTATCTGTTTGTCTTGCATATGACCAACCCACATTTGATTCCTGATACCACATAGGGTATCCTGAATACCCTGAGCACAGATTTGAGAGGTAGCCCTCAGCTCAGCCAGGTGTGGCCCAATCCCTCCCCACTGGTCAAAATTAGTACTTAGTGATGGAGAGATAACTCTGGGCCTGCTCTGCCTGGAGAAAGCCTGTCCTAGAGTCCCATCAGTGTGTCCCCAAACCTCTCTAAGTCCAAACAAAGCACAGTAACAATTGACACTTGGAATTCATTGATGCTCATTGAGTTACTGGGAAATATTTCTTAAACATTAAACACAGCAAATAGATTGTGGTGAATTTGACTATATTAAAGCAAACAACATGTATTCATCAAAAAACATGCTAAAGGGGCCAGGAATGTATCTCAGTGATTAGAATGTTGACCTAGTAAACATGAAATCTGGGTTCCATTCCTAGCACTGCTAGAAAGAAAAACATGTTAAAGACGAAAACATGAGCTGTGAATTGAGCTTTGTTTACAATTTTGTTAACACCTGTAACAAAGGAATCGTGTCAAGAATATTTTATGAACTCCTGAAAACCAGTAAAAAATATAACAATTCCAAAGAAAAATGGGCAAAAGAGAGAAATGGATATTACACAGAAGAGGAACAAAGCCAGACTCATATAGCAAGACCCTAGGTTTCTTCAGTTTTAAAAAAGGCACTTTTTGAGGAAAAACATAATAGGATACTTCAAAAACATAGCTAGCTACTCTGGTCTTCTTCCAGTCTAGGGAAAAATAAACATCTATGCAAATGTAAACATCCAATATTCTAGGAAAAGCAATTAAATCTAAAGGAAAGTATTGTTTACCAAGATATTGTAAGTTTACTCTCTGATTCTGATGATTTCCACTACCTAACACTCAACTATTGTTAATGACTTGATTGATTTACTGTGCCTGATTTTTGGTAAATCTGTGATTTCTTTCAGACTCAGAACAGATGGGCACATAGTTTTAAGACATTAATAAACATTATAAAACATGATCTTCTCTCTCTGAACTTCGTGCCCTGTTGGCTATAAGAATAAAGCATTCACTTCAAGGAAGAAATCAGATTTAATCTAAAAGGCATGGTATAGTTATGCAGAGTCCAGACCCCTTTGGTGGGAAACATAGTAGTTAGCCAAATTGCTGGGGTGAATCAGAGCACAAAAGAGGATGGAATTACCCGCAGGCCACAGCACACACTGATCTCAAAATCAAACAACAGTGCTTTTCTGAAACAGATACTACATTGTAAGGTGCCCTCAGAGAGCACTCCCTTAAATAAGGTGACATTCCAGAAAGCAGTTACTTCTTTTGTATCAAAGTATCAAGATGTGAGCTCATTGTATTTTATTCATAATTTTCAATTCAGGAAAATGGGTCAAAATACTAATATTTTTGAAAATTGGAAGGAAATTGATGTAGTAATACTACTGTCTTGTGTTTTCTGCAGAAAGCTATACCTCCTTAATTAGTATATACTTCGTGTAGGTGATGTGAAAATATGTACTTCAAATTTTATGGTTTTTAACCCAACAATTTAACATTTATGATTTTAGTCTAAGGGAATAATTTTTGTTGAGCCTAAAGACATAAGTGTAATACTCATCACAGTATCATCTAAATAGTAAAAGTAACTTATATTTACATATAATACATTTGGTTGTTTGTGGGGTGCACACCAGGCTTTTGCAGAGTTACTCCTGGCTCTGTGCTCAGAGATCACTCCTGACAGTACTCAGGAACCATAAATCTTGACTGCTCTATTAGTACTCCAGTCCCTTTGATGCTTTTAAATGAATAATTGATTTAATAACCACACCATTGAATAAGAAAAATCAATATTTGAAGATATTGAGACTGATCGCATATAGGATATGGACAGTATAAAAGACATGATTCTACTCTTAAATGTGTCTATTGATTAGAACACACACACAAAAATATGGATTGGAAAGACACACAGCAGACAGGGGAAATGGTAGCACAAATGCCTGTGGGGCCATAGGAAGGCCAGGGGTTATAGACAGAGTAGCAGATAGAAAGCATATGAGTAAAAACAAGCATAAAAACAAATAGAAGATCTAGGGAAATATAGGATTAAAACCATTAAAAGCCCAAGTCAGAATTCTCAGATGCTAAAAAGCAGGGATTTTCCTTCTTGGAAGGGAAACTTCTGGGCCTTATCTGGGAATCAGACCCAGAGCCTTGCTTCATGCCTGGCTTGAGCTCTTCTTCTGAGCTACACTTCTGGCCCTGTAACAATATAGTCATAAATATTTAGAAAAAATAGATTTAAAAAATTAATACTTAGAAAAATTAACATTCCTTTCTTTTTCTTTCTTTTTTTTTTTTTACTTTTTGGGTCACACCCGGTGATACACAGGGGTCACTCCTGGCTCAGCACTCAGGAATTACCCCTGTCGGTGCTCAGGGGACCATATGGGATGCTGGGAATCAAACCCGGGTCGGCTGCATGCAAGGCCCTACCCGCTGTGCTACCGATCCAGCCCCTAGCATTCCTTTCATTGTCAAAATGTATATTCCTTTAAAATCATGCAATGAAGGGATGAGGCTGTTAGCTCACATGTCTTGGATGTGAAAGGCTTGGGTTCAATATCCAGCAATATTTTGTTTGCTGAAAAAATAGAAAAAGAAGTGAAATATCTATACATAGTTTCCAGAACTGAAATTTGAACACTGAATTTTGATAAATTCTCCCCTGCGTTTCAATATTGATTAAAAACTAATTGGGTCTGTAGAGATAGTACAATGGGTAGGATGCTAACTTTGTTCTTTTTGTTTTGTTTTGTTTTTTGCTTTTTGGGGTCACACCTGGCGATGCACAGGGGTTACTCCTGGTTCTGCACTCAGGAATTACCCTTGGCAGTACTCAGGGGACCATATGGAATGCTGGGAATCAAACCCGGGTTGGCCGAGTGCAAGGCAAACGCCCTACCCGCTGTGCTATTGCTCCAGCCCCAGGATGCTAACTTTGATCCCCGGCAACCAGACCCTCAAGTCCTGCCAGGACTGAGTCCTGATCTCAAAGCCAGGAGTAAGCCTTGAGCACTGCTGGGTGTAGCATAAAAACATAAACAAAACCCCAAACATGCCCTTGGAGAGACTACTGCAGGCCCAGTGACCAGTTGTCACAGCTAGTGGTGCTCAGGGGGATCATGCAATGCTGGAGATAGAATCAAGGGCTCCTGTATGCAAAGCATGAACTCTAGTTCATTCAGACATCTCTCAATGTAACCATGTGCCATTGAGACATATGGTTATAGATATTTAATTTGATAGGAAAATTATAAATCTTACTGATATTTTATATTTAATTTTTGTTTTGTTTTGCTTTAAAGCCACACCTGGTGGTGCTCAGGGCTTATTCCTAAGTGTGGCCAGGGATTACTCCTGGCAGTGCTTGGAGGATCATATGTTGTGTTGGGGATTGAACTGAGGTTGGCCATGCGCATGGCACCCACCTGACTCCCTGTAATATCTCTCCAGCCCTCAGACATTAAAAAAAAAAAATCTTTGCTTCCTAAACATAACAGGAATTCCAGATTTAAGTGGACTTTTTGTCTTCCCTAAATCAGGAGCTCAGCCATTCTTCAGGGAGGCCTTTCACTTAGTGAAATTAGAGAACGAATTCCTAGTATTCAGGATGTTGGGGGTGATCAAAATCACAGCTGCTGATGTAAGGTTATGTTTAATGAGAAAGCTTAAAGGTTCTGCTTTCATACTGATCTTTTATATACATTTAACATATTTAGTACTTAGTATATTGTTTTTGTTTTTGTTTGGTTTTTGGACTATACTTGGTGATGCTTGGTGATTACTCCTGGCTCTGTGCCCAGAAATTACTTCTGGCGGTGTTCCAGGGACAATGTAGGATACTAGGGATGGAACCCAGATCAGCTGCATGTAAGGCAAGAGCCCTACCCACTGTACTATTTCTCTAGCCCTTTAGTAACTATATTCTATTTAACTGATGTCTGTGGTTTTATTGAAAACCCAAATTTTTTTACTAGGTTGATAACATCAAGCTTACTTTCATTGTTTTTCATACAAAGTATTTTTTGTTTTGTTTTGTTTTGGAGTCACTCCTGGTGATGCTCAAAGGTTACTCTTGACTCTGCACTCAGGAATCACTCCTGGTGGTGCTTGGGAGACCATATGGGATGCCAAGGATCAAACCCAGATCAGCTGTGTATAAAGAAAGCTTCCTGCCTATTGTACTATTGCTCCTACTCGCCAAACTCATTTTTAAAGCGTCATTAAGTTATGCTACTATTTTTTTCCTTAAAAGACTAACCATTTGCTTATTTATTGGAATTTTTTTTCTCCCAAGTGTGCTCAAGGACTACAGGGGGCATTTTCAGTGGTATTTGGCCCAGCAACTCACTGCAAGACCTGAAGATGTGATGTTGCTCAAGCACCCCAGCACTAGGTGCTTGCTGGCTTCCAGGGCCACACCTGGAAATAGTCAGGGGACCATGCAGTATTAGGGATTGAAGTGGGGTTGGGCACATGAAAGGTCTGCACCATAAACCTCCTTGGCCAAAAATGTCACCTTTTTGGAGTATTTCAATGGCATTAAAGTGTCATTTAGAAAGAGATAGGAATGATTTACAGCAAGTTTCTCTTCCCCACTACTAGTAGGTAATAAGGAGTATTGCTTTCATGACCTGAGAACTCCTTTAACTGTTCTGTTTTTATTATTATTATTTTGGTTTTGGGGCCACACCTGACAGTGCTCAAGACTTACTCCTGGCTCTAAGCTCTGAGATTATTCTTTCAGGGACTTGGGGGACCATATGGGGTGTGGGGATTGAACCCCCAAGTGTGCTGTGTGCAAGGCAAGCACCCTACCTGCTGTACTATTACTCTTGCCTGTGTTTTATTATTATTGTTGTTGTTGTTGAAAACATATCAGCCTTATTCACATTTCCTTGTAAATGATTGAGCATTTCCAAATTTTCCCTACATATTTTGAAAAAGGATATTATACAAGAAGGGGGATTGCATTCTTTCTCTCCTTCAACACACACAGGATGCTGGTGGTATTTGTGTGTTTGCTCATTAACTCATTGCTGCTCATGTGAGCATCTGTGTAACAAGGCAGGGAAGAGTAAATTATGCCACTGGAATGCACAAAATGGTGTCAGGGAATCCAGAAGATGGGGAATTCATTCCCTAGTTCTCAGAAGGTTAGGATCTTCCCCTTCATATCTCCAGTGACCCGCACCAGTCCCACCCTGTTAGATATGCATTCAAATTAGGCTCAGGGTAGTGTGGGTGGACCATGTGAAGGGAGAGGCAAGAGAGGACAAATAAGAGTCAGAGGAGGATTTGGCCCGTTCTGAAGAATTTTAGCTCTCTACGAATCTTTTTTCTTTTTTCCTTTAACAGTGGAGGAAATTCTTTTATATTAATAGTTTGATTATTGTATTATAGCAGTATTGCAGTATATGTTTAAGTGATATGGTTTTAAGCTGCAGAGATGCCTCCAGACCCAGCACCAGGATGAATCTCATCCAGGGCAGCCCAGAGAGGGGTGGGTGAGATCACCACCCACCCAAACAAAGCCCCAGCAACTGAAAACCTCCAGAACCCAATCACAGCCATGCTCACATCCCATCTCCACTGGTTCGGTTCAAGCCTCATCCATCAGTGAATCTGTTGAAAAACTCAGGTCTGAGGGTTTTGTGACCAAAATCTCCAGAGCCTCATGGAGTTGGAGAGGGATGACCGCCCCCCCCCCCCATCTCCCTGTTCTTCTGGGAGCCTGGCAACCATGTACACGAACTGCCTCTGTTGCCAATTTAAGCTCATTATTGGCCATGATCTAGAGACTCACAAATAAATCTCAGAAGAGATCAACAAGCTGCAGAGATGCCTCTGGATCCAGTCACCATCCAGTTAAAAACTTAACTCCAGTTATATCATCCCATTTAAACTTTAGAAATCCTGGAGCATCTCATACTCTACACTGGTGATGTACCAGGATTAACACACTACATTGAATGGGGTCTAAAGTAGAAGGCAAGAAGGCAACCCATCTCGGTTAAAAAAAAAATATATATATATATGTGTGTGTGTGTGTGTGTGTGTGTATATATATATAAGTACACAAGACTCAACCTGTAATAACATGTTAATAATATCCTATACAAGGGCTTAATGGCTCCAGGTGAGATACAACAGTCTTCACACATTTTTTTCTAAGGAAACTTTTTGGGATCATTTTTAGCAGATTATTCATAACAAACAATACAGAATAAATTATTTAGGGCCTGCTATTGAGGCAGGCTTGGGTGGTGGTTGGAAAATTCAAAATAATGATGGTGGGAAGGTGTAATGGGGGTAGGATTTGTGTTGGAATATTGAATGTAATAAAATTATTGTGAACAATTTTATAAAAATAGCATTGTCGTCCTGTTGCTCATCGATTTGCTCAGGCAGGCACCAGTAACGTCTCCATTGTGAGACTTGTTACTGTTTTTGGCATATCAAATATGTCACAGGTAGCTTGCCAGACTCTGCCGTGTGGGAGGGATACTCTCGGTAACTTGCCAGGCTCTCTGAGAGGGACGGAGGAATAAAACCCGGGTCGGCTGCATGCAAGGCAAATACCCTACTTATTATTTGTTTTAAGGTTCTCCAAACTTCTTGATATTGTGAGTTTACAGCTTTCATTTATAAAAATAAAATAAAATTTGAAATAAATGAAATAAATGGTGTGGTTTTATTTGTGAAGATTTGGCTGATGTCCTTATAAGGTAACTACCCATAAAAGTCAATCATAGTGCAAGAGAGAAGCGAGAATTTGGTTCTAGGTAAATTCACTAAGCTGCTTTTCACATTAAAGAGTGTCAGAGGTGTGTGACAGGGTGAGAAATATTGCTAAGGCTGGATACACAGATGAGATCAGGTATCCTCAGAGTACAGCCACACTTAAATTTACCTGAAAAATGGCCTGGGTGAATTGGGATTGACTCAGTGAATCTCTCTGAGATTTACCTTCTTGTTGTACTATATAAAAATAAAACAAAAAAACAAAAAAACAACCACCACCACCACCAACAAAAAACTGAACCTTTCTGGGATTTAGCTTCTTGTTATACTAACATCTGAAAAAAAAAAATCACTCTTCTCTAAATCAAACTATAACTATGCAATATATCTGATCTATGGGAAGACAAAGATTGTCATGTTGTGTATTAGTTTTTGCTAATACATTTGTGAATAAATTTTGAAACGTAAAATTTTACATAGATGACACGGTGACAGCTTATAAGGGGTTTTGCATGTATTGTCTTATTTATTTCATTTTTGGTTTTGGGATGTACCTGACAGTGCTCAGAGGTTACACCTGGTTGTGTTCGTATGTGGTATCAGCGGGCTTCCAACCCAGGCCGCTTGCATGTACAGCATACACTCTTCACAGCAGAGCTATCTCTCTGGTCCCTGTTAACTTTTTTTAGATGTTCCCAGGTTTCAGGAAGTTAGGTTGTTGTTTTCACTTTGGTTTGGGGCCCCACCCCAAACCAAAACCCCACCCCAAAAGTTCTGGGAGCATGAAAACTACTCCCTGCTCTACTTTTGCTTAGGGAAATAGGGCCGGCAGGAAGCCCCTGGGCTCCTCTGCATGCCTGCCCGTCCTCTGAGTCACCTCCTGGCCTCAGGCTGTTTTTCTTAAATCAGGAAATTGAGAGTCAGAAAGGCTCCAGGTCCTGCCCGTGGTGCACAGCTAGTTGAATGATTTCTGTTTATTGCATGTGCCTGCATACATCTGTTTTGTTTGTTTGTTTGGGGGCTACACCAAGCAGTGCTCAGGGCATACTCCTGGGTCTGCACTCAGGGATCAATCCTGGCGGGGACCATACGGGGTGCTGGGAATCTAACCCAGGTCAGCAGCATGCAAGGCTATTAATACCAGCTTACTATCTCTCCAGCCCTCTGCATGAATTTATCTTTACTGTTTCTTCAATAAGGACCTATATATCACGTTCATTAAGATGCAAATTAAACACAGATCATGTGGCAAGTACTCAAGGGAAAACACCAGACATAATTTGCAAAGCTAGTTAGGGTTGAAAAGAGAGTGCTAGCTAGCTCACTTTTAGCATTTGACAAGCTTTTCCCCTTTGAAACATTAGGATGCTGCCTATGGCTAGAAAGTGGGCTTAAGTCCTCTCTCTCTCTCTCTCTCTCTCTCTCTCTCTCTCTCTCTCAATTGAGTTATATTTCAGAGATTTGAACTGCTCGGGAATTCCTCAGTTGAAATCAAGTGAAATCAGTGGCTCAATAATGTGTTGTAGGCTGTGAGAGTAGAGGACACAGATGCACGTTCTGGAGAGTTCTGTGGGCTCAGCTCGCTCTCCTATTTGCTCCTGAGATTTGGGGCAGCAGAAAATTGTAGAGTCCCGATGGGAGGAAACTCTGGTTTTGAGTCTACCTGAGAATTGTGGGTTTATTTGGGGTTCAATCACTTTTGAGTGATTATTTTCTTTAGTAGTTAAAGAGCTAAGTGCACGTGAGAACTGAAACCTCTCTACGCATCTGGGCTTTCCAAGGACAAGGGGTGGAGCAGGGGTGGAGTGGCGGGGAGTGGACCCTGAAATATGGTGGAGGAAAGTGGCACTCTGGTGGGTGTGGTGCTGTAACTTTGTATGAGTGAACCTCTGTCCTTAACAGTATTGTAAAGCACTGCTTCAAAGAAAAAAATCAAAATTTTGTAAAATTTTTTTACAAATTTTTTTTACACTTATACCTATGATGTAATCCAGCTTTTCAACTCAGAATGTATCCAAGAGAAACAAACAACTGCTCATGTTTGTGTACTAGCTGTAACTTTCATAGTAACCCAAGCCGAAGATTACCAAAATGTTAATTAGTGAGTGAATAAATCAATTCAGGTATGTCCATATGATGGAATATTATTTATTAATAAGAAAAGAGGCATATTGATACATATACAAAATGAATGAATTTATAATTACAGAAGAAGTGGAGGTGTGCTTAGGTAGAGCACAGTGGATGTCAAACAATGAAAAGATTCTTCATGATATCCTAATAGTGGATACAGGTCATTATACACTTGTTCACCCCTGACCTCTGCTAACTGCTCATTTTTTTTTATGTCTAGGCTTGTATTTTCCAGAATCTTTTGGTTGGAATCATAGAGTAAATTGTGTTCTCAGATTAACTTATTTTCTCTTAGCAATCTGTACTTAAGGCACTGCTATGGTTTTGGAGAGTCACTCTCAGAGTTTCTTAGAATTCTAGTGGTTCAGTGTCCTGGGGTTGTTCCCAGTGGTGCTTAGGGGATCATGCCGTGCTGGTGATTAAAACCCCTGGGCCTCCTGCATGAAAAGGATGAACTCCAGCCCTGAGTCATTTCTTCAGTCTCTCTCTCTCTCTCTCTTTCTCATATATATGTATTATATGTATGTCTATATATATGTATATATGTGTGTATATATTTTTGTGAAGTAAAATAGTTTTGTTTTTTTTAAGGTATTTATTTTATTGAATCACCATGTGGAAAGTTACAAAGTTCTCAGGCTTATGTCTCAGTTATACAATACTCAAACACCCATCCCTTCACCAATGCCCATATTCTACCACCAAAAACCCCAGTATACCTCTCCCCCCGCCCCCCCACACCCACCTGCATAACTGATAAATTTCACTTCATTTTCTCTTTACCTTGATTACATTCCATAGTGAAGTAAAATAGTTTTATTTAAACACATTTACTTAGAGAAATATATGAGGACAAGATAGGTGTTCAAGAGGCTTCTCAAGAAGGGAAACCCCTGTCCTCTATAAATGCCTTGATGTCTATATTTATCTAATTTCTCTTTGTTGCCAAATAATATTCCCTTGTCTGGATATACCACAATTTATCCATTTATCTGCTTACAGATATCTGAGTTGTCTCACAAATTTGGTAATTATTTTTTTAAAAACCATACTACTTTTACTATGAGTCTCTGCTGCGCCTTCCTCAAGGAAGGCTCTTATCTCTGGGTTACTCTATTTTTAAAAGTCATTGCCTTGTTTATTATAAATCACCGGTGGCGGCTGCCAAGACGCAGGCACAGTGCCAGGGGTGGGGGAACAGGATAGGAGTGAGGTAACTTGGGGTCACGGAAAAGGGGGCTGGCTAGGGGGCCAAACAGATGCGAAACAAAGCCGCCTTTCTGGCTAGCCGGTTCCATCAGGCCGCTTTTGAACCTCGGTCTTCTCATTTGTGAGATGGGGATTCTAGGACGACAGCATAAGTTTGTGGAGAGGACAGGCTGAGGGGAACGAACGGACTCTCAGGACTGCAGGAGCCAGCATTGCTTCCCTTTCAGCCCACGCACAGGCCAGCGACATCTGTGGGCCAGAGGAATCCTTGGACAATCCTAAGACGTTTTAGGATGATTAAAGCACTGGTGTTTCAGCTTGAAGATGACGATGTTGGGGGTCTGGAACTAATCAAGGGTGTGTGTTTGTTTGGGGGAGAAGCTAGGAGATCCTGGCTATCTGGCAAGGCAAACGGCTTCGCCGCCTGGGATCACACACGAGGCTTCATGCCTTCTAAGCAGGTGCTCTCAGCCACATCTCCAGGATCTGTACCTGCTTTTTAAAAATGTGTGTGTGTGTGTGTGTGTGTGTTTTTCACTCGATAGGGCAGAGAGCATCTCTTCTACAGATGGTTCTGGGACAACTGCTAGCCACATACGAAGTTGGAGATGAATTTACACTCTACAAGAAAATAAACTGAAGATGGATTAAAAGACCTGCCTGAAATAGCATGACATAAAAAATGTACTTGATTACTTATTTTTTACCAAAAAATATATTTCTTAGATATATTTAATTTTTCATACACAGTTTTTGACTCACAACTCCACAAAATGTTATACTTTCCTAAGTGTTGTGAGTGATAGAAGTGTCCCTCGAGATGATTTTAATGTGGTGACTTTGGGGAAGATCCTGAGGATGCAGCTGACCCAATCATGTGATTAAAGATTTGGAGCTTCCATCCCATCCAGAAAACCAGGGAGAGGAGAAGGGCTGCAGCTGAGATGCTGCAATGGACCCAATGGACCCTGAGTCGCCTACTAATGAAACTGCCATCAGCACCGAGAGGAGCTTTCAGAGCTTCCAGGTGAACATTTGGGGAGGATGGCTCCCTGGAAGGGCATGGAAGACCTGTGCCTTTCCCTCATCCATAACTTGCCTTAGACATTTCTTTGTGATTCACATTCTTTGCCATAAATCCATACTCTCATGTATTTTAAAGGTGCTATTTGTTGAGTTGTGGTGGTGGGGGTTGAACCCAGACTTCATACATGAAGAAAGTGCTCTGCCTCCGGATACCTCCCTGATGCCTCCAAAACGTTTCTTTTTGTTTTTATTTATATGTTTCATGTAACCTACAGAAATCTTGTGTTGTATGTGTGTGTGTGTGTGTGTGTGTGTGTGTGTGTGTGTGTGCATGTTGGGGGAGTGTTGGGCTCTACCTAATAGTGCTTAGGGGTTGTCCTGGCTCTGCACTCAGGAATCATTCCGGAGGAGTTCAGGGGACCATATATAGGATGGAACTGGAGTCTGATGCATGCAAGGCAAAAGTCTTATTTTCTGTACTATCTTCCCAGCGCCCCCTAAACTTTTAGAAAATATATTGTTAAGTAGAGTAAGTTTATAAATTTTGCAACTGCATATTAACTGATATAACCACCACCTAAAGCAAAAACCAGGCTTGTGCCCTTTCCTTAAGGCAGTCATTGATCCTACAGTTCCATGGGTGTTTTTACCTATTTTCAGAGTTGGATTCACACTAATGAATTATGTAGTTATTTACTTGTATTAGTTTTCTAGATGCTGCTGTAACAAGTTACCAGGAACTTAGCTGCTGAAAATAGCCTAAATTGTTTAGACTGATGATTGTGTGTTGGAAATCTAATGGGATGTCTTGTGGGCCAAAGCTAAGAGCTTTGGCTGATGTGTGCTCCTCTTTGGAGTTTGAAGGGGAGAACTTGTTTTCTTCCCTTTTAATAAAATTTATCTTATTTTTCTTAGATGCCACTTTTATTGAGGCTCTGGGGGCCCAGTGATAATCAGACCTGGCAATGTGGTGATGATGGTGCTCAGAGGGGCATGCAGAACTGCAGATTGTCGTCAGGAGCTCGAGTCTGCTAGGCATAAGCTCTACAATTGAGCTATCTCCCCAGCCCTATTTCCATTATCACCCACATTCCTTGAGGTGTGACTCCTTCTTCCATCTTCAAAGTCAATAATCTTGTGTTTCTGACTGTTTTTTTTTTTTTTTTTTTTTTTTGTGAAAGTCATCTCCCCCTCACTCGTAGCCAGGAAAAGGAAAATTTGTAGCCAAAATATATCTCTGATGTTTTTTGTTTATTTTGTTTTGGGGCCACATCCAGCCATGCTCAGAGGTTACTCCTGGCTCTGCGCTCAGGGATCACTCCTGGCAGGCTTGGGGGACCACATGTGGTGCTGGGGATCAAACCCTGGTTGGCTACATGCAGGGAAAATACCCTACCTACTGTACCATTTCTCTAACCCCCCCCAAAACTCTCTGATTTTAAGATTCTTTTTTTTTTTTTTTTGATTTTTGGGTCACACCCAGCGATGCTCAGGGGTTACTCCTGGCTTTGCACTCAGGAATTACTCCTGGCGATGCTTGGGGGACCATATGGGATGCCGGGGATCGAACCCGGGTCGGCCGCATGCAAGGCAAACGCCCTACCCGCTGTGCTATCGCTCCGGCCCCATTTTAAGATTCTTATAATCCAGACTTATCTCCCCATCTCAAGGCCCTTAACCTTAATCTTATGAAGGTCACTTTGTGCCATTATGGGGACTTGGATGTGAATATCTTGAAGGATTTCTGGTCTCCTATGGTAGTACTATTTCACAGGCAAGTAAGAATCATCTATGTTGTTGCATAGATCAGTAATTTATTCTTTCTTTTGTTAAACTCTGTTCTATTGTCTGAGTACATTGTAGTTGTGTGTTTACTCTCTGCTGATGAAACTGAATATGGGTGTCTGGCTGTTATGAACAAAAAAGTCATTCTAATGTTTCTCCATATTTCTCTATGGTAAATATGTATTAGAATTTCCATGCTGCAGGATAGTTGTATATTTGACTTTTCCTGTGTTCATTCCTAATTTGTGTATCTTCTTTTGTGAGGTATATGCTCAAGTATTTGGGCATGTTTTGTTTCTAATAGATTGCCTCTTTGTTTTAAGACATAGATATTTTTAAATTCTTAAATCAAATGCTTTGTCAAGTATATGTATTATAATATTTTCTTCCATCTTGTGACTTGACTTTTTTTCTATAATGATAACTTGGGTGAACAATTTCTTTCTTTCTATCTTTCTTTCTTTCTTTCTTTCTTTCTTTCTTTCTTTCTTTCTTTCTTTCTTTCTTTCTTTCTTTCTTTCTTTCTTATTTTTTGCCTTTTGGGTCATACATGGCAATGCTCAGGGGTATACTCCTGGCTCTGCACTCAGGAATTTTTCCTAGCAGTGCTCGGGGAACCACGTGGGAAACCAGGGAGGGAACTCAGATTAGACTCATGCAAGGCAAATGCCCTACATGATGTACTACTGCTCCGGCCCCAAGTGAATAATTTTTTAAAGAAAATTTGATTGGGGCTGGAGCAATAGCACAGCGGGTAGGGCATTTGCCTTGCACTTGTTCGACTTGGCTTCAATTCCCAGCGTTCCATATGGTCCCCGAGCACTGCCAGGAGTAATTCCTGAGTGCACAAGCCAGGAGTAACCCCTGTGCATTGCCGGGTGTGACACAAAAAGAAAAAAAAAAAAGAAAATTTGATAAAGTTGGATTTCAGAATTTTAAAACATGATTACTGCATTTTGTAGTCTGTTTAAAAGATCTCTCTCCCCACACTGAAGTCATTAAGATATTTTCTTGTTTTCTTCTGTATATTTTATAGTTTGACTTTTACATTTGTGTCTGTGACACATTTTCAATTAATTTTGTGTAGAGTATATAATAGCAGCAGTATATATTTTCTCCATATACATACCCAGTTGTCCCAGTTAGTTGTTAAAAAAAGAATTTTATTCAATCATTAAAATGTGCCCATGCTTTCCTAATAAGTTAATCCAAATATGTGTATTTCTGAGCTCTATATGTTCCATTAACCTATTTGTCAAACTTTGACTTTGATGAACACTTTGCTGTCTTTGTATAATGGAATAGGAAGCTTTTAAAACAAGTATCCTAACTTTATTCTTTTTATTTAATATGATTTATGCTATAATAGCTCAATTTGGGGCTTAGCATACTTTTGTGGGTTGAATTGTAACACCCCAAAAGATATGCTGAAGTTTTAACACCAGTCCCTATGAATGGTACATTATTTGGAAACAGGGTCTTTGCATATATAATAAAGATGTAATTATCCTGAATAAGGGAGGCATGTCATGAATGACTGTTGACTTCATAGGAAGATAAGAATAGAAACAGATGGGACAAACACCTGTGAAGATAGAGATGGGATAATGCATCTGTAAGTCAAGGAACACCAAAGATCACCAACAAGCCAGACAGAACCAGGAGGGAGCATGGAAGAGGTCCTTCCTCAGAGTCTTCAAAAGGAGTGAATGGTGCCAACACACTGATTTTGGACTTTTAACTTCCAGAACTGGAAAAGAATGCATTTCTGTCGTTTCATTCATACAATTTTGTATTTTATACCACCAGCCCTAGAAAGTAGTCACTAAAACACAACTCAAACTTTCTTAAGCAATAAGGAAATGACTGTATTTTAAACTTACAAGTCCAGAGGTGAGGGGTTCTCAGAGACATTAATGTGGGGGGGGGCGTAGTAAGATTATGCTAGATTGTAAGGTGAGAAATCCTAAGACAGTGGCTTATAGGAAAGAGTTTTGTTCTTTTTCTCTGTGTAGGAATTGATAGTTTAGGGTGCATTGGTTTGGTGGTTCCAGGACATTAGGGATCCATGATTTTTCTTTTTTAAGTAAATTTTTATTAGTGAATCACCGTGAGGTACAGTTACAAACTTATGAACTTTCATGTTTGTATTTCAGTCATACAGTGATTGTTTATATCCCTCCACCAGTGCCCATTCTCCTCCACCAAAGTTCCCAGTATCCCTCGCACCACCCTCACCCCAACCCCCACCATCCCACCCTGCCAATGCTGCAGGTTTGTTCTCTTTTTGTTCTCTGTTTGTCCCCTTTTTTTCTCTTTCCTTTTGGGTGTTGTGGTTTGCAATAGAGGAATTGAGTGGCCATCATGTTCGGTCTGTAGTCTACTTTCTGCACTCATCTTTCAACCCCAGTGGGTCCTCCCCACATCCTCTACTTGGTGTTCCCTTCTCTATATCAGCTGCCTTTTTCCCCAGCATGTGAGGCCAGTTTCCAAGTTGTAGGGCAGACTTCCTGGTTCTTATCTCTACTACTCTTGGGTGTTAGTCTCCCATTCTGATACTTTATATTCCACAGATGAGTGCGATCTTTCAAATAGACATGCACTTTACTCTCATTATACAAGTCCTTTAACTCCTTAGTTAAGCTGATTCCGAGGTATTTGATTTTTTTGAGGCACAATTGTGAACGGGATAGCTTTTATCATGTCGCTTTCTTCTCTCTCACTATTTGCCATGATTTTTCTGTCTTTTTGCTGCTGTCCTCAATACATGGCTTCCATTTTGTGGTGTGAAATCAAGTTTTGTATCTATCTTCCATCCAGGAAGAAGAGTTGTGTAGGATACCTCTGCAGTCTAGAATTCAGTCATATGACCTTTCCTATCTTCATGGAAGGTGGGAAAATATACCTAAGGAAGTTATAGATCTACCTACTCATTAATTGAAATGAGCATGATTTAGGAAACAACCAAAATTTTCTCCCACATGTTATCTCTAGAGGAATGCTGGGAACCTCACATGTGAGTGGATGTAAGAGAGTTGAGGGGAAAGAACTGATTTTCAAATGAAGATTGGGAAATTTGTAGTTATAATTTTGAGAGGGACTGAGATGGTCCAGCAAGAGTGTCAAATCAATGGGGGCTGGAGCAATAGCACAGTGAGTAGAATATTTGCCTTGCATGCGGCTGACCCGGGTTCAATTCCCAGCATCCCATATGGTTCCCTGAGCACCGCCAGGAGTAGTTCCTGAGTGCAAAGCCAGGAGGTAACCCCCTGTGCATTGCTGGGTGTGACCCAAAAAGAAAAACAAACAAACAAGAGTGTCAAATGAAGAGAAAAGGTGAAAGAGTGACATGAAGGGGGAATTTAGGGTTTATTATAAAGAGGATTCAGTAGTCCTGAGAAGAAATGATGAGGCATTTAGATGGAGACAGTGGTGAACAGTGCACAGGGGAAAGAGCTGCAAATTCAATGAACATCTGGACTTTAAGAAATTATTATTGTGCATTTCTAAAGTCACAAACTAACTCAAGTCTTTTTCTAAAAGGAGATCTGAGTAGGATGTAAGTAAACAAAAGACCTGAAATGCGAATCCCAGTGTAACAATGTCATGGTTAAAGTAGTGGCAGGGATTATGGAAAACACAGCCCCTGGCTTTTCTGTGTGAGGGACAAAGTCACAGCTGAATAGTGAGGTCACTGACCCTCCTCTTTATCATGGCCAAGTAACTGGAATCCTCAGAAGCTCTAGACAAGAAAGTGAAACCTGGACAGAGGCTCAAGGAACAAAAGGTTAAATATTGACCTTTGTTGCTGTTTTGAAGGATGGAATACCCATGAATACAGAAGTGGACTTAGACCTGTGCACTAGGAGCTAGTAAGATGACGTTAACAGAGGCATTGTTAGTGAGAGAGTAGGATTGGAAAGAATCCAAGTGCCCATCAATTGCAAAGTGGCTAAATAAATTGTGCTGCAGGCATTCAAAGGAACTCTGTTTGGCAGACAAAATAAATGATTATCTCATTGTATATCAACATATGTAAAAACAATGTTGAGAGAAAACAAAGCATGTTGAAGCATGAAAGTAGTTCTGTGGATCTGAAAACAAAGCAAAATCCTGTGCTTTTATTTTTAGTATCTGATCTATGGACCAAACCCGGTGGTGCGCAGAGGCTACTCGCAGTTCTGTACTTGAGGGGCTGCTCCTGCTAGTGGAGACTGGGAGGGTGGCCAAGGGGATCTCAGCAGTGCCCGTATCATTCTATTTCTCTTATTGAAGTATTTAAATTTGTGGGGCTGGAATGATAGGACTGTGGGTAGGGCACTTGTCTTACATGCAGCTGACCCAGGTTCTATCCCCAACATCCTATATGGTCCCTAAGCACCCCCACCCCCCAACTCAGGATGGTGATGCAGAGCCAGGGGTAAGCCCTGAGGACCTCTGGGTATAACCTGCTTTACACTGTCCCCCCCCCCCCCCCCCCGCAGCCCCTCCAACCTTGTAACCAATGAAATATTTGAGGCACATATAAAGGCGGCCCACTTTCTTTTTTCTTTTTTTCTCTTTTCTTTTTTTTAGCTTTTTGGGTCATACCCAGTGATATTCAGGGGTTACTCCTGGCTCTGCACTCAGGAATTACTCCTGGCGGTGCTTGGGGGACCATATGGGATGCTGAAATCCAACCTGGGTCAGCAGCATGCAAGGCAAACGCTCTACTTGCTGTGCTATCGCTCCATCCCTGGCGGCCCACTATATTAGGAAAATGTAACTTAGCACCACAAGAAGAAGAATTAGAGCTGTAGTAGGACGCTCCTCAGACTAGCTGAAATTAACAAGTCTAACAATATCATATGTTGACACAAATAAGATCAATTGAAATTACAACACATTGTTGGTGGGAGTGATTCATTCCATTGCTTCAGAAAACTGGCAGTAGCTTCAAAAGCTAAACATGTCTATCCTGTGACTCTAAAATCCACTCTGAGGTGTAAAACCAGGAGAAGTTCATATTTATGTACACAAAAGAAAATTTATGTACAAAAAAAAAAAGAAAACGGTTTTCATAGAAGCTTTAATGGTTGAAGATAATAAAACCAGATTGGTTGTTTTGCTTGCAGTTATATATCCTAGAGACTCTTAATTATACACACAAGGAGACTTTCAAGAACATTCCTAGCAGGACTATTTACACAACAACAAAATAACAACTGAAATATCCTCTAGCTTGAGGGTGGATTAATACTGTAACAATTTGGTGAAGCTCATGGACATGAAAGAAAAGAGGCAAAGAGAAGGTAATAGAAAAAAGAATAGTATAATTTTAAGGGCTTGTAGAACTGAATGAACTAATTCTACATGACAGGAGTTTCCACAGGATTACTTACAGTTCTATTGATTGGAAAACTGAATAGAGATCCTTCTGGGGATGATGATAAAATACTGCATTTCAGTCTTGAGGGTATTTACCACAATTATGTACTCTCGGATGAGTTACATTTAGTAAGAATTACCTGGCTCGATTAACAAAACAAACACAGAAGGTTTAACCTGTAACAAACATCTCAGTAATCCCTTTTACAAGCATTTAATGTCTCTATGGTGAAATACAACAATTTACACTAATTTTCTTCTAAGGAAACTTTAAAAAATCATTTTGTTAGCAAATTATTGATAACAAGCAATATAAAATAAATTATTGAGGTCCTGCTATGGAGGCAGACTTAAGGGTGATAATGGTGGAAAGAAGGTATAATGGTGGTGGGATTGGGTTGGAATATTGACTGCCTATAAGAAATCATCACGAACAACTTTGTAAATCACAGTGTTTTTATAAATATATAAATTTTTAAATTTATATATTGTGTAGAGATAAAATTTATATATGTAGGCTTTACCTATTACATGTAAACTCAAAAATATATTAACACAGAATTGTTTTAAAAGTTTCAATGACAGGTGAGACATGATTGCTATAACAAGATCCAAGTATAAAATAAGATTTAATGCAATATACTTTAGATTATATGTAAATGAAAATAGGCATTTTAAACTATTGTATTGTTTTAATTTTCTTATTTACGTAGGTCAAAATCATATAATCACATGTTGGGTCTTACTGATTTATTTTTCTGATCATTCTATTTGTCATTTTTGGAATAAACAAAATAAAATTGATCTTAAAAGAATTTCTGAGAGACAACAGAAATTAATGCATGTGAATGAATGGTGGGTACACAGTGTTATTTCCCAATCCTCTATGTTCCCTTGAATATTGGGCTGGAGCCATAGCACAGCCGTTGGGTGTTCACCTTTCACACGGCCAGACTTAAGTTCTATTTCTCCGCCCCTCTTGGAGAGCCCCGGCAAGCTACCGAGAGTATGGAGCCCGCGCGGCAGAGCCTGGCAAGCTACCCGTGCATATTGGATATGCCAAAAACAGTAACAATAAGTCTCTCAATGAGAGACGTTACTGGTGCTCTCTTGAACAAATCCATGAGCAACGGGATGACAGTGACCCTTGAATATTAAATTTTTATTTATAATTAGGGGAGAGAGAGAGAGAGAGAGAGAGAGAGAGAGAGAGACAGAGAGAGAGAGAGAGAGAGAGAGAGAGGCAATCATCCTCCAAAAGTATGCTCAGGCAAGTTTTTCACAATGGGGACAGCTGACAGCTGACAGCTGACAGCATTCTCTCCTGGTGGGACTCTCAGGAAATTGTCACTGTCATTCTCAGTACATTGTCATGGCTGTTATAAAGTGGGCTGCTTTGTAGGATCTTTTGACGATCAGTTTGATCCCTACCTCCAAGTTCCAGGAACAGAACCCAGGGTCCACACGTGTGACTTAAGTTCTCTGCCACTACTGAGTCTGACTCATTCTGTAGCTGGGAGGGCCTGTGTAAGATGGGCTGAAGTCTGCCCGCCTGCTCCTCCGCCCTGGGCCTGCCAGAGCTGCTGTTGGAAGGCTCCCGGGGCTCAGTTCTAGAGAGGGTGCGTCTGGGCTAGCCCAGGACATCACCCACCAGCCGGTGTAACGGGCAAGTCAAAAAAGAATGATGGAAAGACTAGGAACTAATTTAAAAGGGGAGACGGGGGGTGGGGGGGAAGGAGAAAATGAAAGATGAGCCAATCTTTCGTTGTTGCTTCAAAGACGGGGCTGCCTGCTCACCCTTCAGGAGCCTCTTCCTGGAGCCTAACTGTAGACGGCGGGAGGGTGGGGGAGGTGTGCTGACGCCTAAGAAGGCTCCGAAGCCAGCAGACCTACCTTTCCATTGCTTCAGACTGGCAGTGCCTCAGTTTCCTGGTCTGCAAAACAGAAATGTAATTCCAACATTTAGGATGGGATGAGCTTTGATAATGGTGCTTGTATGAAGAACCGGGTGCTGGTACTTGACACCTAAGGAGCCCCCTTTGTGGGTTAATGATCCCATCAGCGCTGCCCAAAGGAACTTTCTGAAACCATGCCTATTCAACACTCGAAACGTGAAAGGGAGGGCGGGATCGCAAGCTTTTGTTTCACTCCATTTAATTGCTTTCCCTTTAAATAGACATTCGTGGCAAAGTGGCACAGCATCCAGCAACATCACGGCCAAGGGATGAGAGTGCTGAGAGTAGCTTGCCCCGCCGCCCACGTAGCAGGGCAGAGCGGCGCATTTTGGGGGACACAGAGAGGCACGGGATTGCGCTGCCTCGAAGTAGTAATTCCCTCCTGGGACAGGCACCCCCAGGAATAGAATCAAAGCTGGCAGTGAACGCTCACCGATTCTGTCCTTCTCATTCTACTCTCTCCTCGCCACTCGCCCTGAAGTCGGGAACGAGGGTGGAGATGAGCGCGAGGCGCCCTCTGCGCTCCCAGCACCCGTCTGGGTCTCCCCACTGCCTGCTGCGACTTTGTCCTTCGCCGCCGAAGCCGGATGGCTCAGCCTTTCCGCTCCACCGAGGACGAGCTGGAGGTGGCTCAGGCTCCCAGCGGGGGAGCGGGGCAGCTCCCGTAGAGTCGGAAACTTGGGGTGGGGGTGAAGGTGGGGAGGTTCTGGTGACGCCGCAGACACTTCCGTGGGCCGAGTTGTCAGGGCGCGCGAGAAAGTGGCGGGTAAATATTTGCGACTGTAACCCGGGCTGCGGCGACTGCTCGTCACTGCGGTTCGCAGGCGGGCGCGTGGCGAGGGCGGCGCCGGCGGGACAGGGGCGTACCCCAAGCAGCGACGAGGCCCCGCCCCGTCTACCCGTCCCGCCTCCGCCCGCGGCTATAAGGACGAAGGCGCGCGAGTGGCTGGCGCTGGGCAAAGAACAGGCGAGCGCACCCCGCAGCCACTGCAGCCGGGATCCCCGAAGCCAGCCGCCAGCAGACGCGCTCTCCGAGCCCGGGTGGACCCGGTGTCCCCGTGCGCCGCGGGTCAGACGCGCTCTCCGAGTCCGGGTGTTCTCGTGCGCGCGGGTCAGACGCGCTCTCCGAGCCCGGGACTCTGTCCCCCTGTGCGCGGGTGTCTGAGTGCAGCAGCTCCCAGGACGCGCAGCCGGCCGAGCCTCCCCATGAAGCCACCAGCCGCGCAGGGCAGTCCGGCCACCCCAGCGGCCGCAGGTGAGTCCACGACAGCCCTGGGCATGTAGGTGGAGGGCTAAAGAGGAGGCGACCGGGGTCGTCCCGGTACGTCCCTTCCCTCCGTCTTCGCGCTTGCCATCCTGCGCCCTGGCGGGTTCGACTCCGCTCCGCCACGCGCGACGGGAGGAGAGAGTACGGGGCTGCGTCCCCGGCGCGTCCATCCCGACTCGCTGCTCGCGGTCCGAGCGAGCGTGGGAAAGAGTTGGGACGAGCTTAGGAGCTGGCGTGACCTTCGATCTGCAACCTCACTCCATTTGCTTATCGCCAAAATGAGCGGGAGAGCCGAGCGCGCTCTGAGGGAGGCGGGTTGGAAGGGTTCAGCTGTCCCTGGTGATAAGCAGCCCGGGGGTGGCACCTGGCGAGCGCGCGCTGCTGATCAGGATCCCGCCGTGGGAATTGGGGTGGCGGTGGGGGACCACCATCCGTAGGGACCCCGAGAGCCCCTCACCTGAGCGTCCCCTCCCTTCCCGCCCTGCCCCTGCCCCCCCAGCCCCGCCCGCTGAGGACCTGACGGACGCGCTGTGCGAGTTTGACGCTGTGCTGGCTGACTTCGCGTCGCCCTTCCACGAGCGCCACTTCCACTACGAGGAGCACCTGGAGCGCATGAAGCGGCGGAGCAGCGCCAGCGTCAGTGACAGCAGCGGCTTCAGCGACTCGGAGAGTGAGTGTGGGCCCCGCCAGGTCGATGCCAGGAGACGGGGGTGGGGTGGGGGGCTCCAGAGAACCCCGCCCACGGCCAAACGCGCTGCGGGGTCTCTGCTCCTCTGTTGACCGAAGGATGGTACCCAGAGCGGGAAGGTGGGCAACTTACTCCAGATTTCAGAGATCGGAATGGTCCGGAGAAGGGTCGTGGGAGGTTGGGAGGGGGGGGCGGGGTGGAGGGCTTCTGGTTTACCTGCCTCCTGCAGGTGTCTCGACCACGGAAGGTTTAAAGAGTTGAGTCTGGCTCATGAGCGGGGGGTGGCCTTTGATCTACAACCTCACCCCGTTTGTTTCCTTATCGCCAAAATGAGCGGGAGAGCGGAACACATGGGGGTGTGGGCGGTGCTGATCTGCAACCTCACCCCCTTTGCCCCAGCTCAGCCAGACGGTTCTCTTGGTGGTTTCCAGGGACGTGGAGTCAGTGCCACAAGAATGGGGGTGGGAAGGACATTTGTGGACGGTTTCGTAAAGCTGTCGCTCTCAGGACTTCTGAAACATTTTCTTGCCCTTGCTTCTGGCCCGGAGCTCCCGGACTTGCTCTTCGTTGCCTGCAGTTCTGAAAGTTCTTCCAACCGCCGGCAAAGTTCAACTGTTTTAGCGAGTGCCCCTCTTTGTAAGACAGGTGCACCGAGAGGCCCGCAGCATTGCTCTCTGGCTCTCCTACTCCAACCCCGCGCGCTGGAGGGGGAGCCAGAGAGTCCTGAGATGCCTCCTGGCGGGTTTTCTCTTAGTGGCGGGTCTCTGTCCTAAGCCAAGGGGGAAGAGGTGCAACAGTGTTTGTGTTCTGTAAGAATTCTGCATGTTTGGATGCCAAACAACACATTGTGTGGCTTTAATACTTCAAACCATGTACTATGTACTACTTTTTCCTGAGTGAATTTTATTTTATTTATTTATTTTTTTTTCTGAGTGAATTTTAAACTCTTCTAGTTTCTTCTTCTTTTTCTTTTCTGGTTCTTTAAATGTGGTTCACAGAAATGGCCTGAGGATGCCATACTGAGGATCACTCCTGGCCACTCTAGGAGAGCAGAGATGCTGGGGGGACCGTGTGGTGCTGGGGATCAAACAAACTGGGGTTAATTGTGTGCAAGGTAAAATGCCTTAAGCCCTGCTCTGCTCTCTTAGTTCAGTCCTCAGGGTTATCCTCGAGACTTCAATCTCTGGGATGGGTCACACTCGTGACTGTCACTCCTTTTTCTCCCTCTGACTCAGGAAGTAAAAGCAGTAACCTTTCCTTGTAATTCACTTCTTTGAGAATCTGAATCACTCCCTTGTTCCAGGGCAAAAATACAGTCCAACAATTAAACATAAGCTGTCCTCCTGAAAAGGGATAAAGGGCACTCACCACCCTGCGCCGGCTGTTAGAAACCCGAGTTCCAGTTAGAGTTTCCTTGGCAGCCCTGCCCAAGACCTAATTGCAGCTTTTGGGGTGAAAGGGGATAGAATTGTGTGTGGTTAATTTTCTATTTTGTAGTTTTGGACTTGGTTGCTAATCATGAGGCTACTTGTTTCCGAATTCCAGGGAAAGTTTTTATTTTTATTTTTTGAAACTTGTCACAATATCTGTGACTAATTTAAATATGACTCCTCCTGGGGCATGGAGCAAGTTATTCATCAGGCACAAATTGTCTCCCCAACAGGAAAGAGAGCTGGGACAGTCTGTGCTGCTCTATTGCAAAGAGCAACTTTCTATGCTGCATCTGCATTTAGCTGAGTATGACTGGAGTTCACCCATTCATGGGTGATTGCGATTCTCTCTGGGTAGGATTTCAGATCTTGGATCTGCTTTCCGTGGCCTCAAAGGGAAGACACTGGAAACACATTCTTAACGAGTTTGAGGAGATATTTGGAATAGTCTCTAGTTTTTCTAGGCTCTGTATGTATTTTGCTTTCTACTGTTGTTGTTAATGGTTATACTAACCCTTAGTTTAGGGGTTAGAGAAGTAATGGGGAAGGTATAAAGAATGGTCCAGTGATGTTGTTTCTATAGTGGAGTGTGTCTTACATAAGACTGAAAGGATAGGAGAGATAGAACAGAAGTTAAGGCAAGTTGCCTTGCATGTTGCCAACACTTGTTCTGTCCCAAGTACTGCATAGGATACCTTCAGACCTGCCAGGAGTGATCCCTGAGCACAGAGCCAGAAGTAAATCCTAAGTACTGCTGGATGTGGTCCCAAAACACAAACACAAACAAAAAAGTGAAATAAGAATGGATGGATAGTAATATGTGTTTTTAATTGCCATCAAAAGTTGAGCTCTTTTTTGCTAAAAATAACCATTTCCTTTAAAAGACATTTAAAATAAAATATAAAATCAAAATAAAGAAACTGAGAGAACACATATGTGATTTTTACACATGATAATGGATTTGTAACAATAATGTATAAAGTAGTTCTACAATTCAGCAAATAAATAAACCAAACAATTCAACTTAAAAATCAGAAAAGGACTTTAATAGGAATTTCTCTTAAAAAATATACATAAATATCCAATAAGCACATGAAAAGGAGAGCACAGACATTTGTTACCCTCATTTGTCTGCTATTTTTATTTATTTATTTATTTTTTGCTTTTTGAGTCACACCCGGTGATGTTACTCCTGGCTTTGCACTCAGGGGACTATATGGGATGCTGGAAATCAAACCTGGGTTGGCTGCGTGCAAGGCTAACACCCTACCCGCTGTACTATCACTCCAGCCCCCCATTAATGTTTTTCTATAAGAGAATATGTTAAAGTTAGATCCCACTGAAATGTAGGTTGAAAGGGTGTTATAATGATTACCACAATGATAATCACAGCAGACCACCTTTTCTAAGCTCCATTATGATTACTATGGTTATTTGTTAGTTCTATTCGTGATCTCTTTGCTGGGCTTTCAGTATACATTATCTCATTGATCCCAACCCCAGCCCTGTAAGGTAGGCACACCATTATTATGATAAGGTAGCAGAACCACATGTCTCTCTCAAAGGAGATCAAACAATTAAACACAAGCTGTCCTCCTGAAAAAAGGGGTAAAGGGTACTTACTACCCTTTTCTGGGTATTAGAAACCTGAGTTCCAGTTAGAATTTCCTTGGCAGCCCTGCCCAAACATTAGACCTAATTGCAGCTTTGGAGGTGAAAGTGGAAAGAATTGTGTGGGGTTAATTCTCTATTTTTTATTTTTGGACTTGGTAGGCATGCATTCTAGCTCTTTGAGCTATCTTTCCAGACCAAGATAAGAGACTTAATAAGGAAATAATCCTTCTATTCCTTTTTTTAAAGTTCTCCTAAGATGCAAAGGATTCCAAAAGAACAGTTACAGGGTAACTCCACATTCTATGACATTCATATGGTTGGGATGTTGACCAAAGTAGTCTGTAATCCCCATAGACTTGGTTTCCCACAAGTAGTCTCAGGCACGTATGTGGGAGTCATTTTCACCTCAGCAGTAAAAAGGTGGTGCAATTAAAAATGAGGGCATTGTTGTGAAAATTTGATCCTCCAAGGCGTTTCATGTATTGTAAACATCTTTGACTTGATTTTGTTTTCTCCCTGTTTTTTGTTGTTGCTGTTGTTTTTTGGTTTTTTTTTTTTTGCTTTTTGGGTCAGACCTGGCAATGCACAGGGGTTGCTCCTGGCTCTGTGCTCAGGAATTACTCCTGGCGGTGCTCAGTGGACCATATGGGATGCTGGGAATTGAACCCGGGTTGGCCACATGCAAGGCAAACGCCCTACCTGCTGTGCTATTGCTCCAGCCCCTCCCCCTGTATTTTCAAAGTTAATGCGCACCAAGATTTCTCTAATGTATGTAGTAAAAATTTAACTGGTAGTTAGTAAATTTTAACCAATTTGCTAATTAGTATTCTTATTGATTTACAGAAAGTTTGTGATATTAACATGAACTCAGAAAAGGTGGGGTGCACTTATGTCTTCCAAACATCAGAGTTTCTCATACCTCTTTTCCTTTGAGATAGGAAGTGTCTTGCCATTTCACTAGAGTAGTCTAAAATCACAGTGCTAGGGACTGTGAAGATAGTATAGGTTTATTTTAGGGAAGGAGGATCTGGCTTCTTTAGCATGTACTAGACTGAGAACATTTCTCTGTGTCTATTTAGACTGTTCCAGCCTGGTCTTGGTAGAGTAGACCTTATGGGCCTCCTGCTGGCTTAACAGGTAGCTTCTCTGATGATGTGGTTCACTGATATTACAGGTTGAGATTTTTCTGAAAAAGTGAGGCGCTAGGAATGTCAGGAGGCCCTGGCACTGTGTGAACAATAGCAGATGGGTGACAGGTATCACTTGGGTATTGATATCCTGTGAAGGAAGGTGTCTAGTGGGACTGAGCCCCCCAAGAGAAGATGGGGAGCAGGGTGATACTGAGGAGTGGGCTTCATTCTTCTTGTCTCCCCCTGGGATGAACTCAAAGAACTGAGATTTTTGAGGAGGCACTCCACTTCCCCACACCCATACAGACAGACACCGTTCACTGTGGCCAAAGGCAAACAGGTCCAAGGCTTTCTTTCCCTCAGTTAATTACATAGCTTGCTGGCCTTAAACATGTGGGATTGTTCTATATTTACAGCAACTGGGCAAGGTTTACTGTCTGTGGTTTGACTTTTCTCCGGAGAAGCACATGTTGGTGCTAACCTGAAATTACCTTTCCTCCACCCCCACACTGAAAAACCTCACCTACCTATTCAGCAGGCCTCTGCTTTTGCCACCAAGTTTTCTCAAGGGCCGTGAATGCTCTTAGTGTGAGATATATTTGAGTCACCTCCATTTTATTGGACCATGCCCTTAGAAAACCTGGTCCCCGGACATGAGATTCTTGCTCCAGGACTGTTCAAATGGGCTTTGAGATACTTCTGACCCCGGATTTTAAGGCTGATTGAAGTGAATGTTGTCAGGTCCTAAACTAGTCATGCCACCTGCAAAGGTTCTTTTAATCATCCCTGTTAAGTGTCCCCATCCCCTCTTGGTAGTGGGCGGGGGTAGTAATCCCTTCATAGGCCAGCAGGGACACTATATTCGCAGACCAACTGTTACTTGACAAGGAAGAGAGTTCCAGGGAAGTGAAAGAATGGGGAATCAGTCTTTCTTAGCTTTTCATCTCTCACAATGCCTGACAGGAGGTCTTATTTATTGGAGGTGCTTAATAACATCATGGAAAGAGAGCTTGTTGGATGAAGGGTAAGAGAGGCTTAGAGGTTAGGGACTACTGTGTTGGTGGCTCACTCATGGGAAATTTGTTCTACATTACCTCTGAAGATAAACTTATCTTAGAATTTTACTGCTATCTGAAGAAGTAGAGGCAGTCTGGGCCTAGAATCATGATTTTTCCTATTCTTTATGGAGATTTTTCTTTCTCTGACCATGTCATTTTCTGTTTTTCCTATGACTTTTGAATAAAAGCATAATGATTGTATGGAAGAACAACCCTGCTGAAGAAACTAAGAGTCTGAGAGGAAGGGGGAAGGGATTTGCCTGGGCTCCGTGGAGGATGCACATCCTGGTGGGCCCAGAGTAGCTCAAGGGCTCGTGAGGGTCTCCTTTCTAACATTTTAAGTGAATGACACAAGTTAAATATCACCACTGGAGGGAACTGCACTCTGGGAAGATTTGGTCCAGGATGACGTGGGTTCATTTTCTTTTTGGAGGAGTGGGGTGGGGTTTGGGTCAGAACCAGTGATGCTGAGGAGTTAATCCTGGCTCTGCACTCAGGAATTACTCCTGGCAGTGTTCAGGGGGACAGATGGGTTGCCAGGGATCAAACCCGGATTGGCCATCTGCAAGGGAAATGCCCACCCCCTGTACTATCACTCTGGCCCCGTTTGTTTCCTTTTGAAGGTTGAACATGCAGAGTCAAGCCTGGTCCAGATTGTGTAGTGGATTGTGGGAGGGGAGAAACACCCAGGTGTGGCATGGGCCTACATGCATGCTAGTCTGTCTACACTGGGGAGTCAGGTGAAAGGAGATGTGGTGATACACTGTATTGACCCGCCTGCATGTGTGTATATTAAGTGACATATTGTTTTTTACCTTCCTCTTAGTGAGAACAGCATGAGTTCATTACTTGCAAGAGGCAACTTCTGATTTTTTCACTAGTTTGGTTTGTGATTGACTCTACCTGTCCCATAAAAGTCAGTGTGTCCACGTATTTACTGGCTTTTATGCTTGAGTCAAGAAGGCACTTAGCACCAGGCCTTAAAGAATAAGAAGTTTTTTGTTTTTTGTTTTTTTTTGCTTTTGGGGTCACACCTAGAGATGCACAGGGCTTACTCCTGACTGATGCACTCAGGAATTATCCTGGCGGTGCTCGGGAGACCATATGAGATGCTGGGAATCGAACCTGGGTCTGCTGCGTGCAAGGCAAACACCTTACCCACTGTGCTATCGCTCCAGCCCCCTTAAAAGAGTAAGAAGTAAGCCTTGGTGATGTGCTGACTTATTCTCTATGGCATCTCCCCAAGTCCTGTATTTCTTGAGTTGACAATTGGCATTAGTTTTATTTTTTGCTACCATTCTGCAATGACCTTTTCCATGCCTAGATCATTCCTTCAGTGAAAACTTAATAGCATTTGATCTATTTCCCTTTGAGGCTGTGTGTGTGTGTGTGTGTGTGTGTGTGTGTGTGTGTGTGTTCCAAAGGTTTAGGATAAATCTCTTGCCAGAGAGTTGTGGCAAAAGAGAAATAAAATCCAAAGTCAGGGCCTTGATCCAAAATGATGCAAGGTGTGGTGAGGTGTGGGGTGGAACTGGCACTCAAGGGCAACTGCTCCTGAGAGATAGAGCCCAAAGGTGTGGCCCTGAGAACTGGGCCAGTGATGGGCGTGATGATCTTAAGCATCCTTCAGAGCCAATAGTGATGCATGAAGGTACTTGCATTCCTCATTTTTGGTTCAGGAGTTGGGGCACCTGACCCTAATTTTTTCACCTTTAGTCTTACCTCATCTTCTCCCCACAAGTATATCGTTCTCTCTTTGTGGTTATTTTGCTGTTTGATTGTGCTGCTTGATTGTGCCCAGCCACCAGCCAGCATTTCCTCTCCGGGTCCCTGCAGAGGGCTCAGTGCTTGCCTGTGTGGAAAGACTTTCTTTTAAGAAAATCCAGGTCACTGCAGGGATGGCACAGCTGGCAAAGCAAGTACATGTACTCCCAACCTGGAGCCAGAGTACAAATCTTAGAAATATTCATAGGAGGGTTACCTAAGATGAGTATACCATGGGAAATGGAGCTAAAGTGATTAAAAAAATTATTCTTTGTTTCTGTGCTGAGGATTACTCTTGTCTTGGTCTTCATTGCTCACTCTGGGGAATTTTTAGGGGGATCATCTGGTGCTGGGATAGAACTGGGGCTCCTGCATGCCAAGCTTACACTCCAGCTTGTTGAGCTATTTCTTTGGCCTTAAACTGGTTTCTTTATTCACAAGACTTCTCAGGGCTGCTATAAAAGCAATAACTATTGGAATCTCCAAAGATACTCAGTGTTTCTCAAACTTTGTGGACCAGACATCTCTTCTTTTCAAAGGATCTTTATTCTGGAGAACCTATTTTTGGGAAAATGTGAAACATGAACTTCAAAGTTTTGGACCTCAGTAGGTGTTCATCATCAAAACCCCTAGGAATGATTATGGCCCCTTTAATGATGTGGGCTGGACTCTGAAAGAAGAAAAGATTGTGAGCATTAGGCATGTTTGGAAAATGAGATGTAGGCCATGAAGACATGACAATGACCAGAATCACTGGGTCGAAGGAAGGTGGGAGGAAGGAGAGGCAGGTGAGTTGCCTGAGAACATAAAGCAACCTGTTAGGAAGAAAGAAAATGATTCTTTCAAAACCAGAAATCTTTGTTTCTAAAAATCCTTTTTCATTATGGAAAGATATTATAATTCATATATAATTCATGTTCATTGGTGGGGGGTGGCCACACCTAGCATTGCTCAGGGATCATGCCTGGTGGTATGAGGACCATAAATGCAAGGCATAGGTCCAGAACAATAGTATAATAGGTAGGGCATTTGCTTTGCTTGTGGCTGACCCAGCATCCAGTTCAGCCCCTGAGCACCACCAGAAGTAATTCCTGAGTGCAGAGCCAGGAGTAACACTGAGTGTACAATGTAGAACCAGGAGTAACCACTGGGTTACCGGTTAACCCCCACATGCCCATCAAAAAGATGCCAGGGATAGAACCTGAGTTGGCTACATGAAAGACAAATGCCCAACCTACTGTGTATCTCTCCTGTTACTCATGTTCATTTTGAATGAAGGGGAACAAAGAAAGATGCTTATGTTGCTTCAAAAGCTGATCATAATTAGGTGAAGCAAGCCTCAAGGAGTGGGGCCCTCAGGATTCAGCTATTCTGTCTCACCTGAGGATCCTTCCCTCATCCTTCTGTGCTGTAGCTGGGGCTGGCTCTGGGTTTTGTTTTAGCCAGAAAGATTGTTTCTTTGTGACCTCAGTGACCACATCCTGCTTCTGCTGCCTGCTCAGATTTAGAGCCGGTGTGTGGATGTGGCCCAGCCACCAGCCAGCATTTCCTCTCCGGGTCCCAGTCACACGGTTGGCCTGATGGTGTTTGGTTTTCTCCTTCTTGGCAGGATTTAGGAAAACAGGACCTTAGAACTGCAGAGCTGGATGGGACTTTGGGATGATTCAATCCTTTCCATCTTATCATTGAGCAAACTGAGCCCCAGAGATGCTGTCTTGTTCGAGGACCTCAAAGTCCTTAGAAGCTGTGTGGGTTTGACTCCTGGCAGAGCCCTGTTCCCTCGCTCTTGCTTTGGTCTTTGGAGGTCTTGGGAAATAGAAGAAGACATTAACTCACAGGAAGGGTCTTTCAGACACATCCTCCACTAGAAGAGTCTGTATCTTCCATTCTCTTTTTTCCCCCCGGGGGAGGCTCTCGGAAAACCAAGGCCAGGTCTCTTGAGTTGACCCAGGGAAGAGGATAAAGTTCTGGGCTCCAGTTTCATATGTTAACGGGTTCAGCAGGCATGAGACTGTATTTACTTATGGGCCCTCCCAAGTGGTGCTCAGGAGATCCCAGATTCTCTCCCAGGGATTCTCAGGCAGCTGGGCTAGTGGATCAATTCTAGGACTTGAGGATGTGGTGCTGCTTGGGGTCTGTAATGCCAGAGATTGCCAGGGCCAGCCTGGCTGCATTCGGGGCCATACCTGGTGGTCACTGGGAGAGTGTGCGTTGCTGGGGATTAAACAGGGGTTTGTGGTATGCAAACTATGTGCCTTTACATATGTGCCATCCTAGGTCTGAGTCCTTGGAAGGGACGTGTTTTGTTTGTTTGTTTTTTGGAGGGGGCACACCTGGTAATGACTGGGGATTATTATTTCTGGCTCCGAACTCAGGAATTACTCTTGGCAGTGCTTGGGGAACCATATGGGATGCTGGGGATCAAACCTGAGTCAGCCGCATGCAAGGCAAAACACCCTACCTGCTATACTCTTGCTCCAGCCCCAGGAATATGTTTTAAAGAGTGATAGCTTCATATGTCTTAAATTCCAAAACTAACCTGTCTCTCGCCAGCCAGGTGCTGGAGAAGTTGTGCATGATACAAGGGACAGAGGGCTTCTTTCTGACCTTTGCAGAGGATGCTGGTATGGAAATGCAGCTCCTATCACGTCCTTCATTTTCAGAGAATCAAGAGCTTGTGATGTGCCTGCTGGGGCACATGCACTGACTGACACATACGCAGCCCCCTGTTCCTGTCTCTCAAATCATTTTGGGTTACAAATCTGTAAAATCTACATAGATCTTGTCTTTTAGAAATAAATTTATAACTCTTGCTCCTTTTAGAGATAACATGTTGATTGCCAATAGACTATAGAACAAAAAACATTTCTATTTTTTGTTTGCATATTTTGTTTTATTTTGGGACCATATCCAGTGTTGCTCAGGGGCTACTCCTGGCTCTGTGTTCGGGGGTGACTCCTGGCAGTGCTTAGAAGATCGTGCAATGCTGATGATCCAATTGAGGCTGACGGTATGCAAAGTAAGACCCTTGTACTATTTCTATGGCCCCCATTTCTAAGAAATCGATTTTCTTTCCTGAAAGGTGCTGATTCGCTGTATAGGAACAGCTTCAGCTTCAGTGATGAAAAACTGAATTCTCCAACGGACTCAACCCCAACCCGGCTCTCTCCCACTGTTCCTCCCCGGAAAGGTAAAATCTTTGGTTGGAGTATGTCTGTGCATTCTTCTCCCATTTCCCTTTTCAGTCTCCTCTTTCTTCCCTTTACCCCTAACCAATCTTCCCAAACAAATGAAAAACTGAAAAGAGAAAAGAAAGTAGTATGATCTTAGGAGAGTCTGGTATGTAGTCAATTTATTTCTCAGCAATCTGATCAGTGTGAAAATGAAATCAGATCAATCAGGGCAAGGAAATTGAAATCACAGAGAGAAAGAAAACATGTGGATTGTCGACTCTCCTCTTTCTCCAGTGGCATTCTCAGGACTGTGCCAAATGACAGCACTCTCCCAGACTGGCTGGTTCTAGAATTGAGGGCTCAGCAGTTCAACTTTGCAGAAAGTAGGATTCTTTTAGTGCATTAACTAATTAACCAATGCTTTCAGATGGCCCATTTTGCAATTAACTGGGGTCATCATTATGAGACAAGAGATGATCTAACATGATTCAAAATAGCAGCTCCATGCTGACCCGACTATGTTATTAATAGATCTAAAAAGTAGTTAAAGATACATGAGCAGTTCCTTATTTTTTAGAACTCTGAAAGTATCTCCAGCTAAAAAGCGTAATGTTCTATTATATTGGACAAGTGCCCTTCTGAAAACAAAAGGAACATTTTCCCCACTTACGAAATGTTATACTTGCTGAAAATAGTTGCAGAAGGAATGAAAAAAAAGGAACATACTTTAAAAGAAATATGAACATTCAATATTTTTTTCTCACTCTGATTTGAAGGCAGAATTTTTCTCTTTTGCAAAGGAGACTACTAAAAACTCTTTTCTCAGCGTAGCAATGTTAGCGGTCACTGGGGACTCTGCCATTGTCCAGCCCTCAGCCTGTAATGGATCTGTTGAACTCAGAGACACAGAGCAGTCTTAGAAAGTGGCTTAAAACGTGTGCAGGTTGGCTATCTGATCCTTAAGAGGTAGGAATTAAAGAGAGCAAATTAAGCCCTGGTGGCATATTGACTTTAAAAGCTAAGAACAATGAGACATTTGTTGTCGTGGAGGATCAATTAATAAAAATAGCCAGTAATGCGTTTTGGAGGAAGCACAAATACTGAATTCATCTATATCTCAGGCTGTACTGGGAACAGAGTCTGGATGAGGAGCTGTTCTCTTGTACTAACTCCTAACTGGGATGAGACGGTACTGGATCCTGAAGCCCCTGGTTCCCTTCTTTGTACCTTGTTGACCAGAAACAGTGGTTCTTCATGTATTTCGTGCTGGGAGGTTCTCTGAGGCTGTGGGATGGCCTGGGGTAGTCACTGTTGCTGCCACTGTCACTGTCATCCCGTTGCTCATTGATTTACTCGAGCGGGCACCAGTAACATCTCCATTGTGAGACTTGTTGGTACTGGTTTTGGTATATCAAATACGCCATGGGTAGCTTGCCAGGCTCTGCTGTGCGGGCGAGATACTCTTGGTAGCTTGCTGGGCTCTCCAAGAGGGACAAAGGAATTGAACCCAGGTCAGCCACATGCAAGGCAAATGCCCTACCTGCTGTGCTCCAGCCCACAAACAATAACGTATCAGAAAAATGTAACTAAAGTGACCAGATCAGGATGTTCACTCTACTCTGTGCACTCACTAGATGTTTACATTCATTTATATTCACTAAATGTTTTTGGCTGATAACTGCACCTTATAAACATCCAAACTTTTGATCTTGGGTCACAAAGAGGGCTCAGTTGGCTGGAGAACATGTTCTGCATGCAGGAGACCCGCGTTTGATCCCTGGCACTTATGATCCTCCAAGTGCTGCCAGGAACCTTTCCCAAGGTTCCCTCAGCCCTGAGCTAGGAACAGCCAAAACAAACAAGCACTTTTGATTTCCTCCCTGTCTTATTACCCCCTTCGCCCTTCAAATTTTAAGACAGTGAAGGAAGATCCTGTTTTCAGGTGCTGGGGCTGGAGAATGATGATCTAAACACTGAGATAGACTCAGGCTAGTCTCAGGGTAAGTTTTCAAGTCCACTGAAAGTAAGCATTAGAGCAGACACAAGCGGTTAGTACAGGACAAGCTTCAAACAGCGTCTAAGGACAGACGCAAAAGGAGGTTGCATAATCCTGGGCAACATAGTGGTAGTCATCGGCTGTCTTTGATAGAAACTGAACTCCAACTCTTGTTTTTCAGCCAAACTAGGAGACACAAAAGAGCTTGAAGACTTTATTGCCGATCTTGACAGAACATTAGCAAGTGAGTACCTGCCTGGCATTAAAGCAAAAAAAAAAAAAAAAAGTCAAACAGAAATCTAACCAACACTTCTGATAAAGGGCTCTGATGTTTACCAGTGTGCCCAGGGGCAGGAAGTTACATCACAGAACTTCTTTAGCTCAGAAATAAGGCCCTCGTGGTGCAAAAAGAAATTCTGAGGTTAAGCCCCACTGAAAGCAGAGTGTGTCTTTCCAAACAGGGAGACTAGGCCACTAGCAAACAATGGGATTTTGTTTGAGAAATAGAGAGAAAAGCAGTTGGTCAAGCCAGAAAGGAGCTTTAACCTCGGAGACTAACCAGAGAGGAGTGTGGCCTGCCAGACTTTCAGTGAAGAAATGAGCCACCGACACACTGGCCAGAGAGTTCCATGCCGGCTGTTAGAGTTAGAGGAGTTAGAGTTAGAGTCAGGGGGTTTGGGAGTGCTGGCTTTGATTTCCAAAGGGTTGGGCTCATCTGACAAGTATAATCATGGCACCACCAATTTGTGTCATCAAAAATGTTCAGATTGGAAGAGATCGTAACTGTACACGGAGAGCCAGAGAGGGGGTATCCTGAGATCTCTCAATGCCCTTGATTTCAGTAGGGAAGGATCACGAGGGCCAAGATACCTTCCTGAGCTGCTGGGAGGAAGGTTTCAATGCGGGCCCGGGTGTAGCTGCTCAATCCAGAGCTTCTTGCACTTGTGTGAAGCCCTGAGTTCCATCCCCGCGAGCAAAGTTTCAGCAAGTCTGCCCTGGGGAGGTCTTGTTTAGTCACAGAGAAGGCTTACAAAATTTTGTCCTAGCACCTCAAGTTTTTCCACAGAACAGTTGCTTTCTAGAAGAAATATCTCTCATTATACTTGCTAAGCAGCCAGAAAAAAAAATACTAAGTTTTTTTTTTTTTTTGGAGGATGTGGAGGAGTAGGCTTGTAGGTCGCAGGTAGGTATGCTCAGGATCTCCTCCTGGCTTTGCACTCGGGGATCCCTCAGAATACCATACAGCGTGTTGAAAATTGAGCCTGGACAAGTGTCCTACCCGCTGCACTCTGTCTCCAGTCCCCTAAGCTGGTTATTTCAACATAATTCTGCTCCTAACTCTCTTTCAGAGAGACCTGAATATTAGGTAGAAAGTCCTTGAAGATTTTTATTGCCCATTTTCTCACGTGCTATACCATCCTACATCAGAAGGTGGAGGCTTGTTTTGACAGAGATTATTATAATTGCAGCATAATTTGTATTAGGCCATATAACAATCCTTGTGTACTTCATAGAAATTGCAGCCAGCTGTCCTGTCATGCCAGTTAATCAGACATACTTTCCACGGGAAGCTTGCCACTTAATTGGGTGCTTTGAGATGGTGTGTGGTGGGTAAGCGTGGCGATGGTAAACTCTGGCAGTGGATAGCCATATCTACCTCCTGTTCACAGATATGTGACACAGAAAGAAGATGAAGGTCCACTGATCCTAAGGGAGAAACTGCAGGAAGGTATAAGGACATGGGAAAACCAGCGACAGACTGTGCTATGTGCGGAGGGAGTGCTCCCTGACCACTGGACCATCCCATCCCTGAAGCCTGTCTTTGGATTCATCTCTGGGCAATTTAGACCATGATATGGACTCTGTTTACTTGCTTACAGTGGATTAGAAAAGACTCTATGCTAATATAGTATTTTCTCTTAAAACATAGCTTTCCTGTAATTTAAAATGCTTTAAAGAACATATTTGTAATTAATTATATATAGTTTGAAACTGTAATATGCTTTTCCCATTATAATATATTTTTGTATACAAATAAAATTTGAACTGGAGTCTATTTCATCAGCTGCTTTTTTATTTCATTCAATATTTTTCAATCCACATCATTTTCTAATGGGAACAATATTCCTTTTTGGTAGCTAGCAATTATAGGTGCTGCTTAATTGTACTAGATACCGGAAGGGTTAACTTAGAAGGAAAGTATTGCTTTGAAGCGCATTCAGTGCTCTGGAAAGAAATGCTGGTGTCCGAGTACTGGATTGTGGTTTGTTGGAGTGTTTTGTTTCGGGGCCATACTCAGCACCTACTTGAAGCTCTGTGCTTGAGGTTGCTGTAGTTACGGCTTGGGGTACCTTGAGGTCCCAAGGACTAAACTTGGACCTCCCATGAGCAGAGCATGCACTCAGCCTATTGACTATCTCTCAGCCCCACAAGCATCCTTTGAAAGTGTTCAATCATGGTTTATAGTGCATTCACTTCTGCCCACATCCCCTTGTCCAGATCTTAGGTTATTTCCTGCTACAAGGAACAAAGGGGCTCAGCTAAAACATGAGCTCTGTTTTTATTTTTACACTATTTTTTTGCGCTTTTTTTTTTTTCTTTCTAGGTCACATCTGGAGATGCACAGGGGTTACTCCTGGCTCTGCACTCAGGAATTACTCCTGGTGGTGCTTGGGGGACCAAATGGGATGCCGGGGATTGAACCTGGGTTGTACGCATGCAAGGCAAATGCCCTACCCGCTGTACTATCGCTCTGGCCCCACTGTTTTTATTTTTAAAGAAAGATAAGAATGGTTTTGAACAAAAACTTGCCATGTCTGCCGTAGAATGTTGAAGACTTGGAGAAATGCTGTTGCCCAAATACCTGCTCTTTTTGTGTAAAGGACGAACTGCCAACAATCCACAGCACATCAGTGGCCCTTGGAAAAATACAGTTCAGGAAGGCCTTGCAGCTAATCTCACCCTCCCACCTCCCAGGAGCAACTGCACCCCACCCGAGGACTCCATCCAAGGACCTACAGCATGATCCTTGAAAACTATTGATCCTTAATGGAGAGGGTCAGCCCTTGGGCTTTTCTGGAATAGAACAAAATTGGCTGTTGGGTATGCAGAGCTGGTAGATGTGAAAATATATTTTCATGTCTGTTTTCTTTTCTTTAAAATTTTTTGGCCATACCCAGTAGGGTTTGCTCATGGCGCTGCACGTGGGGATTACTTTTGGTGGGGTTTGGGGGAATATATGTGGAACTGGAGCTAGAACGCAGGTCAGCTGGGCCGTGTGCAAGCCAAGTGTCTTACTGTTGTACTTTCTCTGGACCCAAAATGTGAAAGTCTGTTTCAAGTTTTCTGTCCTAACTTCTAGGAGGAATAGTAAAAGCAAAAATGTGACACACCCAGAGAAAGAATCAAATGCCATCCCAGAGATTCCTGCCCCCGCCAGCCTCCAGGACAGGGCAGAGGAGGCCGCAGAGGCAGGAGAGTCAGCTCATCTACCAGGTTTGAGGGCCCAACTGAACTAGGGACACCGCTGAGTCGGGGGGGGGGGGGCTACTGGTATCAGTCACAGTGGCACCCCAAGGGTTTGTTTTTAGAAATATTCTTCTAGGTTTCAGGTGGGAAAAAGGAGTTTGGACAAATTCTTTCACATCTCAGAGGTGCTGTTTCCTCAACTGGGACGTGATTCCTTGTCTCCCAGAGTCATGTGAGCAAGAGCACCGAGTGTCAAGCACTCCTGGGACTCATCTTCCAGGTCTCTTCTTTCTCCCCTTCCCTTACTTCCTCCACACCCTCCTCCTCCTCCTCCTCCTCCTCCTCCTCCTCCTCCTGTTCCTCCTCCTCCTTCTCTTCCTCCTTTTCATTTCACAAGAGCCTTGGGTCCCTGTCCTGGAGACAAAAGGAAGCTGTACCCGAAGTGTTTGTGGAGGGTAGTTCCCAATCCCATTGTTTCTCATGGGATAGAAGAGAGTCAGAAGCTCTGGCCTGATGGACCAGAGAGAGCAAGGCTTTCCGCTTCCTCCAGGCTGCGTGCAGGAAAGGGACTCAATGTCCCAGCGTCTCTTCAGCCCCTTAAATTGCAGGGCTCTGGCCTCTACCTCAGTCTCACAGCTTTTCTTTGGAGAAACAGATGTAGGCTTTTGTTGTTGTTGTTTCCTTCTTGGTTTTCAGTAGGTATGTCTTCCACACCCTTTCCCCAAACATTTTCCTGGGCTAATTAATTTGACAAAGAAGGTCTGTGACGAGACACCCCAAACAGGAAATGACTGTCATAGCTGCTGTCTGCAGCTCTTGTTTTCTACAAGGCTTTCTCCTGCATAGCTCACCTTTGCATCACCCACATTGATTGAGCTTAGGGCGACATGGAAAGGGAAAGGGAAAGGGAAGCACATTTTTAGAAGGGAACAGTTGCCTTGAGTTCAAAGTTTACTGAGGGAGAAGGAGAATGCCCGTGGGAGAGGTCGCTGGCTCCTTGCCACCTCGGGGCCCTGCTCATGTGGTTCGCTGCAAGGTCTGCTCTTCTCTTGGTTACTTTTACTTCTTTTGGGTTTGTTCAACTGCCTTGGAAACCTTCCTCCCGCCACAGTTGGTGTATTATTGTTGTTCTTACAGCACCTTCCTTAAACACATTCATCTTGGTCTGCACCGGCATGATCACTGGGGTGATCTTTTGCTTAATCCCTTCCCACACCCCTTACCCCTGAAGGCAGGATCCATTAGCACACAGTGGTTTACCTCACCACTGTATCCAGCTGCCTTGCACTGTGCTTCATACACCAAGACTCAAATCATACCTGCTGGGGGAATGAGGCAAATCTCTCATCTTCCACTGTCAGGCTGGCCAAGCATAACACAGTGTCTGTGGACGCTCACTTGCCTCGTCTCCTCTCTTCTATGGCGGGGCCACCCTCCTAGAGGTCTTTATTGTCTTGCATTCTCCAGAGCCTTGTTTCCACCCAATCAAAGCATCTGAACATGGACCAAAGCCCAGACTATGACTCCCTTCTCAGTTTATTACTTACTGGGGGGGGGGGGGTGGGTGGGTGAGGGAAGGGACTTCTAAAGCCAGCGATGCATTTGAGAGCTAAAGGAATGAATCTAATGGTGGAACTTCAGACACCCTGACTTGTAAGGGACAAAGAAGTGAACTTCTCAGTCATTCTAGGGAGCTGTCTGATACTAGGATGACCCTCATCCTCTTAGAATATTGATATGATACCTTTTCTTAGTCCAGTCCAAGGATTAGAGCCATAGCAGAGCAGGTAGGGCTTTTGCCTTGCACGCAGCTGACCCGGGTTCAATTACTCCGTTCCTCTCGGAGAGCCCAGCAAACTACCGAGAGTAACCTGCCCTCACGGTAGAGCCTGGCAAGTTACTTGAGGCGTATTCGATATGCCAAAAACAGTAACAAGTCTCACAATGGAGACATTACTGGTGCCCGCTCAAGCAAATCGATGAACAACCGGGCGACTGTGTGACAGTGCTACCTTTTCTTAGGCTTGAAGGATACTAAAGTCGGTGATATTATCTGAGGCCCGCTGTGTATGGAACCTTGTATTAGCACTTTGTGTTGGTGTGAATAGTGTGTATGCATGTGTGTTTGTGTGCTTCTGTGCATGTAGGTGTGATGTATTCATTAGTCAGAAGGAACAATAGACAAAGACAATAAAGACAACAGGAAATTCGTAGGGCAAGGCCGGACCCTGGGAGAAGATGGTGTTGATCTGCTAGCAATAGCCCTGTTGGCTCCAGGACAGACTTTCCCTTCCTCTTGTCCTCGCTTGTCAACATAACCAAACAGGATTACCTCTGCAAGTGAGCTGTCTTGCCTCCCATGGGAAGAGCTGTTTCTACCAGCGCCCCAGAGGCGAGTGACCTGCTGTCCTCTGGGCCTCAGGCCAAAGCCTGTTCTGCAACCTGAAGAGTCAAGGCTTGACTGTGGATGCCGAGCCAAGAAGAGGTCCGGGAGGGCCAAGATCAGAGTGTGACCCTTCACTTGTCAAGGTTGTCTTGAAGGGAGGCCTGGACTGAAAGGAAGGGAGCAGCAATGGCCGCTCCCTTATGAAGGGGCTTCTCAGTGAAGAGTCCCTGAAACAGGTCACTCCCTGAGCTCCTGGGTGAGAGGAGAGGGGAAGGAAGGGCCCTGTGAGATTCTGGAAGGCCGGTGGGTTGCTAACAGCATAGGGGATGGCCTCAACGCCTCTTCCATGCTCTGCCCATGACGGGGGTGAGTTTCCTTTGGCTGCACAAATCCCTCCTGGGTCAAGCTGCCTCCTCTGAGACCCAAGAAAGCAAAGGAAGGGCTGATGGTTAAGTGGCCAAACATTGTGTCTCTGACAAAGAAGTTTCAGGAAGGTGAAATCAGAGCTCTGAATGCACCATGGGGGGAAAAATAAGTTGTGCCAAGTCGGAGTATAATTAGCCCTCATCGTCTCAAGGGACTGGGACCGATAGAGAGATTAGCTCTGTCCAGAAGGACATTTGCTTACCAATTGCACGCGTGCAGATAAGAGAAGTTGCGTAAGGCAGGTGGCAAGGGAGACCGGAGCTCTCAAAGAAAAATATTTGGGAGGGAGGTCACCTTGATCTGAGGAAGCCATTGTGCTCAGACTAGAGCTGGCCCCCAGGGAGGTTACGAAACAGGTCAGGGCAGTGGCCCCAGAGTTCCAGCCACAGGGGAACTGAAATCCTGGAGCTTTGCTCAGTTTTAAAAATCTTGATTGGGAGAGTGAGTTCAGGCCGCTGGGGGATATCTTCCAGTTGTCACATGTCTGTTTGTCATTTGTGATCCTTACCAACACCAGTAAGCTTTCTTTTTCTTCAGTTTTTATTGAGGTGCTAGGATTTACAATCTGCTAATGTTAGTTTCGCACACAATCATTCCAACATCACACTCACCCCCAGACTGCCGCTTCCCTCCACCAGAGTCCCAGGCACCCCCCCCCCCGCCCCCCAGTACTTTTCCATCCCACTACATCCTGAGGCTCAGGAATCCTGTTGTCGCAGTGCTGAGGAGCCATATGTAGGGCAGGCGTGGGGAGGCGGGCAGGGTAGGGTGGAGAAAGGCATTCCGTGTCAGGACACAGCTCAGCGGCTCAGACAGCATGCAGGGCTCCCGCTGTCACTCAACACACATCCCCACATCCCTGGTCCCTGTCCATTGCAGTAGTCGTGTGTGTGTGTGTGTGTGTGTGTGTGTTGTTGGGGGAGGGCAAGATAGAACCCACCTAGTAGTACTTGGGGCTACTCCTGGCGTGGTGCTAGGGCCTCCATGTGCAAAGCTTATACTCTAACCCTTTGAGTCTTCTCTCTGGTACTTGTCTTTGTTTTGTGTCCAGTTCAGTTTTGTTTTGTTGAAGGGGGAGGGGCTCAGGGATTAGAGGCTGCAGCTGGAGGTGCTGGGAAGGTACAGGACTGAGCCCAGGAGCCCCTTCGAGCCACACCCCAGCCTTTAGAGTCTTGTTTTTCAAGGCAAGGCTGTTCTTTGCCTAGGAAGGAAAAGTGAGAGATTAAATCATTAACTTGCTCCTGAAGGATGGATTAGCATTTTCTCCTGATAATTCAGGCTCTAAGCGAGACAATCACCATTTTATTTCTCTCCAGATGACAGACACTTGGCAGTTGCTCTGCAGACACTTGTTTTCCAGCCTCTTTTGGGCCAGCCTCCTTACCAGGCTGGGGAAACTAGAGCTACAACATTTCATGGCATAAGAGCCACAGATTTGATACTTAATTATGTTGTTGTTTTTTCAAAAAGGGTGAGGGTACAACCATTTTGTGACTCTTTCAAAAATTTGTGCCAGGGCCAGAGAGATAATATAAGAATTAAGGGACTTGCCTTACACACAAGCAACTCCAGTTGTATCTCAAGTACCATATGTGGTCCAACAGCCCTGCCAGGACTGACCCCTGAGTGTAGAGTCAGGAGTAAGCCCTGAGCACTGCAGGGTGGGTGTGGTCCACCCTCAACCCCCCCGTAAAAAATGCAATGCTGGCATTATTTAAAAATAGAATGCTACGGTTATGTGGGGGCGCCAATTATTCAGTGAAATGGGGTATCTGAGAGAGGCACTGGGGTCTACAAAATAAAGTGCTGCCTCCCTAACAGACTGAATAGAACTTAAAACTTAAAAAAAATTAATTTATTTATTTTTAAGATTTAAAAAAATAGAATTAGTGTGAGATAGACCTTTACAAAGCTGTTCATGATTAGGTTTCAGTCATACAGTGTTCCAACACCCATCCCTCCACCAGTGTCCATTTCCCAGCACCAGCGTTCACTTTCCTCCCCACAGCTTGCCTCCATGGCAGGCACTTTTCTTCTCTCTCTCTCTCTCTCTCTCTCTCTCTCTCTCTCTCTCTCTCTCTCTCTCTCTCTCTCTCTCCTTTTGGGCCTGTGGTTTGCAATACAGATACTGAAAGGTTATTTTGTGTTACCTACTTTAAACACTCAGTTCTTTTCCAACTATTATTGTCATACCTGTCTCTTCTCTATCTTACCTACCCTCTGCCCCACACAGACTTGTGGTAGATTTCCAGCCACTGTCCAGTCCTCCTAGCCCCTGTTTTTCTTGGTCTTCTGCTATATGATTTTTTTATATACCACAAATGAATGCAGTCATTCTATATCTGTCCCTCTCCTTCTGACTCATTTTACTCAGCATGATACTCTCCATGTTCATCCATTTATGGGCAAATTTCATAACTTCATTTTTCCTAAGAGCTGCATAGTATTCCATTGTGTAGATGTGCCATAGTTTCTTTATCTAGTCATCTGTTCTCGGGCCTGACTGATTGAATGTAATACCACCCAAGGGCTCACTAACTTTCCATACAGCCAAGGAAAGACAAGGAAGGATGGGCCTAGGCCAAGATGGACTCATTGATTTGGTGGTGACCATGCAGGAGGGCTGCTTTTGTTTTCTTTGAGTTTCTTTTTTCATTTATAAAAGAGAGATTGTTACTGAACCCAAGCTTGCAAGCCAATAGCCAAGAGATAGAAGTCGATGTGGGGGTGGGAGGGAAGGAGAGTTCATTCAGGAGCTAGCAATCTGAGAAGATGGTGGACTCTTGGCCCTCAGGAACCCCTCTCACTTTCCAGGTTGGGTTTTTGTAGGACTTGTTGGAAAAATAGGTTAAGAGAGCTTGATGGTTGTGGTCAGAGCAGGGGTTCTGTCTCGAGGCTGCTGGGGCTGGGACCAGGTATCCTTGCAGGATGCAGCCTGTTCCCTATGACAGGGCCAGGCAGTCCTCCTTCCGGGGTTCTGTGGGCCACTCTTCTCCAAGGGAGAGGAGGAGGTTCCCTGGGCATGAGACCCTGGGCATGGGTCCGAGAAATGTTCTCAGCAGGCCTGTTGTTTTTCTTCCCCTCCTCCATCTGTAACTGGATCGGCTTTAACATCCAACACAGCCAGGGCAAAGACCCAGGGGGACAGAGATGCGAGGTGCACATGTGAGGAGCACGATGGAGTCTCTAAGGCTCACTCACTTGGTCCTTTGTACTTCAGGATGTCTGAAAGACTCCTTCTGAAGTCAGGGGTCCTGGGCCTCCAAAGCTTTTTTCTGTACCACAATCCGTTCCCCTGCCCCCCTCCCTGCCCTGGAACCTCAGCCCTCGTTGTGGGCCTCTTGAACAGTTTTTGTTTAGGCAGCTGAATCTCACACAGCGACTGGAGTTGTGTCTGCTATGATGCCTCCTGACAGGCTGAAAATGAGCGCCCGGGCCAGGCCCCACCTAAAGTCACCACAGCTACCTGTCATCTGGGCTGTGGGACGTGAGGACTGTCATGTGGAGCAACACAGCCTGGGAGGTCACACGGGGTCTTTCAACTGCAAAGACATCCTGTTTTGGGATTTAAATAAACAAGGGTAACATTTAAGGGGTGTGAAATGATCTTCAAAAGGGACCGCTTCAAGAGGGATGTTTATATGATTGCAAGACCAACTGAATCCACTCCTGAGCTCCGAAAAGGACGCGAGGAAAGCTCTCCTCACGGGGGAGTCCTGTGCCTGTGAGAACAGCACCACCATCGAGGCCATTGGCAGGGGCCACTGGCCCTCCGGGGCAGGCCTGCAGGCCTCAGTGTCCCTCAGTTCAGAGGAGGGCGCAGTTTTGTTGGAGCAGTGGAGAGGGCAAACAGGAACACCTCAAGCTCCCCTGGGCAAACTCCCTTCTTCTTTCTCTCTCCTTTCTAGCTTCTGTGTTTTTTTTTCCTGTTTTTTTTTTCTTTCCTGAAGTTTGGGGACATTTAAATTTTACTTCAATAATGTTAGTTTATAAGAGTGCATATATTTTTTTTTGTTTAGGGGTACAATGTTCCTTCACATGTTCTCAGAGAGCCAGTATTCCTCTCCCACAGTCCAGTGGACCACTCCTATCCTTTCAGACCATCCCTTGCCCCCTTGTTGGTGACATCTGGGCTGTTGGTGAACAGTTCTATGGTCAGAAGCTCACACTCTCCCCCAGGGAAAGGGCTGGGTGAATTGGTTTCCTGCCACTCCGGGCTCAGGGTGACCTCCCTGGGACTTTACTGGGCAAGAGTCTCAAACTTGTCAATGACGCACAGGGGTTTCCTCATCTTCCAATCGATGCCTGACAATCTCAATACCGCGGCTGGTTGTTAGCATGGATGAGTTTCAGAAAAGGGCTTAAGAAGCAAAGTGCAGGGGTTCTAGTAGCTGCGAGGTGAGTCTCGGGGAGTATGTGGAAAAGAGAAAACATGGAAATTACCCCAAAAAAGTCACATAGAACCAGCTTCTCCAGGAGTCAGCAATGCTAATCAGGCGGTTACCCTGCTTAGCCTGTAGGACAGTTATATTATTGGGGATCCAGTGGCTTCCCCCAGACATCCTGGCTGTCTGCACCTGCAATTTGCATCTCTAGCACAGCACCTGTTTCACAGTTTGCCTCAGCCTTGAGTTGGGTGAGCACACACTTTCTGCCAAGATCATTTGAGGTATGTGTGGGTGGGGTCCCTTCAGTTTGTGCCCGGTATATGGCAGGTTGAGGCTTGGCTGAAATGAGTTGAAGGGCGTTCATGTTAAAAGCAGCGAAGAATTGCTGGTTGGAATTTGTTGGCACAAACTGCAACTAGAATATGAACTTAGTAGCTCCCAGTTTTTAAACTAGCTTGGTGTAATGGGGATATAGCTGAGCTATCAGCAAAAAGAAGTGAATTAAATGCTGCTTTTCATTGCTTTCTATCTGGGTGAGGTGGGAGCAAGTTATTTAATCCACTTGAGTTTGAATATGTTACATAAACTATATTTCCTAATTAATCTAAGGCGTATTAAGAGGAATAAATGAGATCACACAGATGAAGACATCTGTGGGAAAGACAGAAGGGTGTGTGATCCTTTGTGCAGTTGAAAGAACATAATGAATAAGTCTAGTAATTATAGCAGATCTGGGATTGTGTTTTATTTGCCGTTGGGGTGCTTCGGGGTAAGTACACTTATTTCACTACATAATCATCCTTGTCTTTTTGTTTGTTTTGAATAGTAATGCCAGCATAAAACTTCACAGGATAGTCACACTCCACTTTTCTGCAAGAAAAAAAAAGGCATAAAATAAATTAACAGCGATTACGCAGTGAATTAAGGTAACTGGTGCTGGTGGCAAAGGGAGTAGGCGCTGTGGATGATGTAGGAACCCACATATACCCGTCACTAGATCTATCCTTGCACTTCATCTCTGTTCCTAGCCCCCCACCCCCCACCTTTTTTTGGGCCAGACCAGGCTGTGCTCTGTGCCTCTCCTGGCTTTGTGCTCAGGGTTCCCTTCTGGTGGTGCTCAGGGGACAATATGTGCTGTAAGAAATGAAGCAGGGTCAGTCGTGTGCAAGGCAAGCACCATAAGCCTCCTCCTCTATCTCTCCAGCCCTCCCTCTTATAGATGCATTCTCTGCTGCAATTACCAGCTGAATCAAAAGCTACTCTTTTAGCTCACTTGAGGGGAGATTCAGGGAGAAAAGAAAAGAGAAACAGGATAAAAAAAAAATCACACACATCCACGAGGTGACTATTTGCCATTATGGATCCTCTTATCTGCCGTGTGTCATTAGTGTCTGTCCCAGTGGGACCTCAGAGAGCCTTTCAAGGTCTGCTTTAAATTCTGGTATGGGGGGCCAGAGCAGGGCATTTGCCTTGCACACAGCTGACCCGGATTTGGTCCCCAGCATCCCATATGGTCCCCTGAGCTCTCCAGGAGTGATTTCTGACTGCAGAGCCAGTACTAACCCCTGAGCACTGCTGGTGTGACCGCTCATCTCCCCCCCCAGCTCCACCCCCCCAAAAAAAAGCCAAAAAAAAAAAATCCTGGAGTGGTTCATTACTTCAGAGCATCATGAGTCTGTCACTTCTGGGACAGAGCTCTTAAGAGTGAGTGGGATTCCTCCTACTCTTCTTTCCCTATACTCCTGTGGGTGGGTACAGGAAACTCTGAGACCAGAAGAGATGGCAGCTCCAGGACATGGAAGGTGCTGGGGTCCTGAGTCCCCACTTGGAAGAAAGCTGGTTGCTGACCAGGTCTGTTGGAACCGGGTCCCCAGCCTTAGGGCACGGAAATGCTGGGTGCTTTACGAAAAGGAGCTGGTGCTTCCCTGAAACAGTGGAAACTGGGAGAATTTCCCCACAATCACAGATATCACTCACATTTCCCAGATATGATTAAACGTTCGCAGGTATTTCCTTCTCACAAATGAAGAGACTTATGAAAGCCAAGGTCTACAAAGGTTTCTTCTCCTGAAACTAATCCCCAAAGTGTGCATAGCCGAGTGAGCCTACAAGAGAGGAAACGTGGGCTATTGGGGGGCTTGGGGAGAAACTAAAGGGGACCTGCCTCTGCTTTCAATGATTCGACATGATTCCTGCACCTGCTCACCTGGACACAGGCATTTCCCTGTCTCAGCTCTCAGGTGGAGGCACTTTTTGTCTGGGGTTCGAGGGGTCCTCATGCAGAAGCTACATCGGTGCCTCTTGGTCTCTCCTTCAGCCCTTCTCTGCTCACTGTGTGGAAACCAAGGAGTCCTGTGGGTCCTGCCGGATGCTCCCCTACACCCCCGCCCTGTCCCCCGCCTCTGCCTCTCACTTCTCTAGAAAGGCCTCTGATTTCCCCTGTTTGGGATCTTCCCTCTAGGGTTCTTCCTCCTTTGTAAAAATCAATGTGCTCACTTTATTGTGGTGCTGTGGGTGGTACCTTGGGTCACATACAGGATCTGCCACATAAACGGCATGTGTTCCACTCCGGAGCCACCACCCCTTCCTCCTTTTCCTCACACAGAACATCAGATTTTCCCGTTTCACCCCCATACTTCAGTCTTTCCCTCCTTACACAAGATCGAGCAGGGACATGACTCATATTCAGGTTATCAGAAGAAGACTCCAAAATAAATTTCTTTCTCCTTTCTTCCTTCCTTCTTCCCTCCCTCCCTCCTTCCTTCCTCCCTCCCTTCCTTTCTCCTCCTCCTCCTCCTCCTCCTCCTCCTCCTTCTCCTTCTTCTTCTTCTTCTTCTTCTTCTTCTTCTTCTTCTTCTTCTTCTTCTTCTTCTTCTTCTTCTTCTTCTTCTTCTTCTTCTTCTTCTTCTTCTTCTTCTTCTTCTTCTTCTTCTTCTTCTTCTTCTTCTTCTTCTTCTTCTTCTTCTTCTTCTTCTTCTTCTTCTTCTTCTTCTTCTTCTTCTTCTTCTTCTTCTTCTTCTTCTTCTTCTTCTTCTTCTTCTTCTTCTTCTTCTTCTTCTTCTTCTTCTTCTTCTTTTCCTTCCTTCTCTCCCTCTCACCCCTCTCCCTCCCTCTTTCACCCCTTCCCAAATATCTGCCACAGTGTAAATGCTCAATACACCTTGATACAATGTCATCAAGAGAACTGGGAAACACATTGAACTTACCAAAAGCAGGCCTCATTTCATTTGACAGTGGAGTTGTCATGGCAACCTGTATACATGCTCACCAACTGCAGGAACATGTTGGTTGACCCTCCCTGAGACACAGCAGGAAGAGCCGCCCCCTTCCCCTCAGTGGTGGTGAACAGGTGTTCAGGCCGCAGGCTTCACCGTTCAGTTCACTGGTCACAGACACCTGCGTTTTTGCATGTTACTGCTCAAACCACAGTGACTCCCCACCATAACATTGGACTAGTTGACTCCAAACTGGCCTCAACGCTTTCCCTGGACCTCCCAAGGTGGGGTCCAGTCTTTGAAGCATTTCCAGTCCTGCCAGTGCAAGGGTTCTGATGCTGGGTTTGTGCTCCCCCGGCTCCGCTGAAGGTGGAACTCTTGCCTAAGGAACACAAGGAGAGTGTTGGGATGCAGATCACAATTGCAGTGCTTCTCTGAGAGCCAAGCAGAGCAGTGGTATGACTCAGGGCCTGGTTGAACTTTTGGTGGCTTTGGAAGTGGGCTTAAAAAGGCGAAGGAAGAACGGGAGAGAAAGTAGAGGGGTTAAGGTACTTGCCTTGTGTGGCTGACCCAGGTTTGACCCCCAGCCTCACATATGGTCCTCTGAGTTCCACTAGGAATGATCCCTGACTACAGAGCCAGGAGTAAGCACCCTTCGGTGTGACCCCAAAACCAAAGATCAAAATAAAAGCAAAATAGGACTAGGATAGTGGAGTGGGGAAGGGAAGAAAGACTTAGATGGCATTAAGCATATGTGAATGCCATAACTGCAAACTACACGGTTCCAGTGTATGGTGATCCTGTCGTGAAGACAGAATCCCCACAGCTCCCATTTAGAAGCTACGTAAAAGCAGGCAGCTCAGGGGCAGCATCCAGGAAAATGGGAAGGTGACTCTGTAGATGTTCTCACTATTATGACTCTGATGTTCTCACTATTATGAAGCAGGTTTGAACTGTGGAACTTAGTGGATGTCTTGAGGGTCAGGAGAGGCTGGGAAAAGCTCCTGGGTTTTCCCAGGAAAAGGATGAAAAGCCAGGCTTTCTTCCTCTTCCCCAGGATCTTGTGACCCATCTTGGATGCTCTCTGGCTCCAGTTTTTCCTGTGGAGGAGATGGCTATGATGAATGTTCAAAGACTGAATATTGTGGCCTTTTGGGGTAAAGTTTCCATGGGGGTATTGGGAAAGTAACTAGGAACAGGAGTTGCCCACTAATAGATAAAATTTTTATATTGGCCTTCCCAGTGAGGGCCATGAGGACCACACCTGGCAGTTCTCAGGGGCTTTTAGGGCTATGCTTGGCCATCCTTGTGGGAATATACAGTATTGGGAGAGCCTAGAGCATAAAAGGCCTATGCGCTACCCCTTTGAGCTATCCCCCATAAGTAGAATTTGACGGAGAATGTAATTCATTATGATTAATGCCCATGTCCAAATTTTAGAATTGATTTACTGGTTTGGATTTTTCACTCCTCTCTGTATTTACAGTCATTCCTATGAAAGGCAGAGGTTACTTGATTTTGACTTTGGTCTTATCACCTGAGCTTTTGGCAATGAGCACCATTGAGTTCAACCCCTGGCCAAAAAATTTTTTTAAAAAAAGGAAATGTAATAGGATGACAGAAAAGAAGCTCGGTTCAAGGCTCAGTGACGAGGAACTGGCGGCTGAGGGTGGAGGGCTGCAGATGCCTGATCATGAGGAGCACAGAGTGCCGGCTCTCCGTGTCTGCAGGTAGAGCATCTCCTCTGTCATGCTAGATCCTCAAGGTGGCTCACTCAGAAGTTGCTCAATGTACATCATTCCTTACACTCCAGAGCAGCCTCTTCCAAGCTGCGGTGTCCGAGAGTTTCACTTAAAGCATAAAAGAGTGTTCAGGAAAGGCCCTTTTGCCAGGCTGGCCTGTGTCAGACTTCTCCTGTAGTTTGGTGTCCCATTCAATGTTCCATGTGATGCCTCTCAGACTTCAAAAGTGATCCCTGGGGAATAGCTGAGATTAGAATGGTCCCCAGGCCACTGAATTTACCTGAGGAGTTTCTGGGTAAATAGAAAGGGGCCATATTACAATTTTGGTGTAATACCATGTTTTTTGGAAATACCAAAAACATGGCAGTTCCTTTATTTGGAGCTTCCCCATGGAAAGTAAAAACATTGAGCTAAAAGTTCTTTCCTTTGTTAAAAAGAATTTTTTTTTTTGGAATGAAAATAACATTGAATTATGATGCATTTTAGGCTTGCAACATTTTAGCCTCTATATAGACTTGTAGTTCTTGACCTTGTTTCATTGGTCCATAGACCAATGACTTGAAGTTTTGCTATGGGCGCTGTTAGGTTCACCAGTGAAAGTCCAATTTCACCCTCAGACCACTTAAGGATTTTTTTCTTTTTTAAAAAAATTATTTATTTTATAAGTTACTTCATAATATTTGATGACAATTAGTATTCAAACATCAATATCACCACCATTACATCTTCCCACCACCAAATTCGGGATGTTTCCATCCCATGCCCCAATCCCTGTCCCAAAACACAAATGAAAGAATATATTTTGTATTGATTGCTATGAAGAGCTGTGGAACATGCTTACAAAGGAGTGTTCATGTATAAAACAGTGTGAAGATTGTTCTATTTTGGCAGGAGCCATTAAGACATTCTGTAGGACATCACTAACATTGTTAAAATTTAATATGATGTGAGCTTTGGTATGTATGTCTGAAAATATGTATAGAGGCATATATGTATATAAATGTATATGTATATATATATGCTTCCCTCTATGATTTGTTGCCTACTATCTGAACCCCATCAAATATGTGTGGTAGTTATGGAAAATGAGTAGGGAGTGTCTTATAATGTGTTGCATGGTTGCAAAAGTGACCGTGTGGTCCAGGAATATGTTCACTCATATGTGAAACTTGGCCCGAGTGTGTGGAAAGTGGCCTAGAACATGGTAGTGGCTGGGTTGTGGAGGTCAGCTACTGGGGCTGGATCCCTTGGGGCGGGGAGGGCTCTCACCTGTCCCCCTTCTGGGTTCCCCCAAGTGAAAACAGGCTGGCGCGGAGTCCAGTGGCATGGTTATGGGCCACTTAAGGAAATTTAGGAGACCAGCACCACCATCACAGATGCATATTGTCACCCTCACCTTGGGCACTGGGGGAGAGCTGACTGAGGTTGGTACTGGACAGACCTCACAATGCTTGTGGATACCCTATCTCATCTCTCCCAGCCTCAAGTTTCCCATCTGCAGAAGGATGGATTCCTCCCATTCTTGGCCTTTGGACTTCAAAGAGGTCTTGTCTTGAAGGTCCTGGCTTGAGGTATTAGATGCAAACCAATTTTTAGGCTGGGGTGCCACTGGGTGGGGGTGTGGAAAGCAAGAATGAAACCAAGGTCAGAGTGGGGCCTCTGGGTGGGGACAGGCAAAGGGCCAGAGCAATTGGAGAAACCTGGGGATCAGGTGTGGTGGGACTGGTTCCGCCAGTGTGGTAAGTAGAAAGGTACCTTGCTCAAGAATTTGGGGTGAATGTCTCATGATACAGGATTCCTCAGAGTGAGCAAACATGAACCCAGAATTTCTGAAGTTAAGAAGCCTGTTTGAGGGGCCGGAGTGATAGTACAGTGGATAGGGGGCTAGCCTTGCCTATGGCTGACCCAGGTTCCATCCTCAACACCTTCTATGGCCCTCTGAGCACCACCAGGAGTGATTTCTGAGTGCAGAGCCAGGAGTTAGCCCTGAGCACAGGGAAACCTGTTTTACCCCAGTGATTTTCATATACTCAGCCCCTCTTCCATTTCTAGGAACTATATATACTAGAGCCTGTTTGTTTTAAAGTTCTCAGCTGGAGAGAAGTACAAGGGTTAAGGTGCTTGCTTTACAAAATGCTGAGCCCAGTTCGATTCCATATGGTCCTCTGAGCACTGCCAAGGAGGGACATATGAAGACAGAGTCAGACCTAGCAGTCAGGCGGGACCACTTCCTGCAAAAAGTTAAACTGAACTTTTAATTTGGAGTAATTGTGTATTTACAGGAAAGTTAGAGGGTACACAGGGTTTTCATCTGTCCTTTTACTCAGCTTTCCAGGGCCTAACATCTCACACAGCCATGCTACATTTAGTTTCTTCCTCCTCCTCCTCCTCCTCCTCCTGCTCCTCCTCCTCCTTCTCCTGCTCCTGCTCCTCTTTCTCCCTATTATTCTTTGGTTTTGGGGTCACACCTGGCTGTGCTTCTTGCTCTGCTGTCAGGGACCACTCCTGGTGGTACTTGGAGGCCCAGATGTGGTGCTGGGGATTGAACCCAGTTGGCCACATTGCAGGCAAGTGCCCTACCTGCTGTTCGATCTCTTCGCCCCTTTCCTTCTCTATCCCTTTTTTTTTTTTAACTTTTTGAGTCACACCTGGAGATGCACAGGGGTTACTCCTGGCTCTGCACTCAGGAATTACCCCCTGGTGGTGCTCAGGGGACCATATGGGATGCTGGGAATCGAACCCGGGTCACCTGCATACAAGGCAAACAAACACCCTACCTGCTGTGCTATTTCTCCAGCCCCTCTTTATCCCTTTCAATCCAGGTTTATTTGCTTTTCTGTAGACTCGTCCCCTTTCCCTCCTTGGAGAGAGACAGGAAGGGGTGGGGGCAGGAAGCCAGGTGAGGGGGCACAGTGAGTTGAACACGTGGGAATCCTCTGTACCGGGAACCGGGAACAGGGCACACATGATGCTTATTTGCAAGCCCACACGCCTCCCCAGTTGAGGAAGCAACTGCCTGAGTCTAGCGTTTGCAGAGCAGTTGGCAGACACCTCCGGAGCCCGAGGGCCAGCTTTCTGAGGACAGAGACTGTAGGTGGAGTTGTGAGGCGGCAGTTTTCTGAGACCCAGGTGGTTGGCTCTCAGGCCCCACAGTAGGTCAAGGCCACGCACTGGGGGAGGAAAAGCTCAGGTGCCAGGTGGCTTGGCAGTGCTGTGGGTCGAAGGCTCTGCTCCAAGGTGACTGAGACAAGCCAAGCAGCTGCGCGCTGGAGGGAGGGGGCAAGTGAGGTAGAGACGGAGCCAGCAGGCCACAGAGTGTGAGGTGGCCGAGAGAGATGCTGCGGCTTTTCTCTGAGGCCTGCCCTCTATCCACGGTGGGGGCAGACCCTCTGGGGTACCTGTCTGACATGGATTCACCCTCATTACTTTGCTAACACAGCCCTGATTCCAGCCGGCCCCAACTTTGTCCCATAGCCAAATGCTTCAGGGCAGCTAATGGTAGCAGCACGTCTGGGCCCGTCAAGGGCCGCTTGTCCCTGGGGACTGTGTAATCACAAAAAAGGGGCAGTGGTTCTATCCCTCCCACCGCCCACTTTTGGTAGTCTCACGAGGCTTCCCCCACCCCGGGGAGGTTGATGGCGATGAAGAATGAGGGCCAGGCTGGTTGGTCTCAGTTGCAGTTTATTCCATTCCCATCTCCATTCTCCTCTGATTCTCCTCCTGCTTCTTCCTCCCCCATCCTACTTCATTCTCCTCCTCCTCTGGATCTGGATCTGGATCCGGATCTGGATTCCCCTAGCCCACACTTACAGCCTAGTTAAATCCCCAAGCATGAGGCGTTGGGGCTTACGTATAGGTGTGGTCACAATTCTTTCCCTGGGGGATGCTGCTTCTAGGACAGATTCTCATACAGATGACCTGCCGAAGGGCGAAATATCACCTACGGGTGTGTTTCTCCTTTCCTTAGTCCAACAAGCATACATTCATAATACTAGTCATTTTGTATGGACACAGTAAGAGCTATATTAAACTTATAGAATTGCTCTTCTAGGGTCATCTCTATCTCAGACTACAGTGCTAAGGCCAGATTAGTCTTGCCTATTCCTAGCAGGGTCCTAGTCTCATCGTTACATTTGGATCATGACAGCATTTGTCCATGATCAAGCTCTTAACTTATAGTTAAGAATCGTGGCGCTTTGGCCTGGCCTGTATCGATGCCAGGGTAGCTCACAGCTTGCCCTGGGTCCATTCAATCCCTCGTCGGGATCCTGCTTTTGGGGTGCTAGGAACTAAGGGCAACTGAGGCTTAAGTTAAGAAAGCAGATGTCTGGGAGGGAATAATATTTGAAGCCAATTAAATCCCAAGTTATAAAGCATAAAATTAACTGTCTTCCTTTGTCCATACAAAAAGGACATTGCTTTAAACCAAACTATTCAAAAGATATAAGGAGAGGAGAAAGGCAGTATTTCACTCATACATATAAAATCATAGATTTCTGAGGAATCTGACCTTACAAGTTAACAGAGTCTGATTAGGGGGAAAAGGTGATAGACTGGTTTGGAAGAAAGCATGGAGAGGAGCTTACAGATAAACGCAGAGAAATGGAAGTGCCTCAGGAGCACTGTGATGAACCTAAGCTTCCTGTGGCAAGGGGAACAGGACATACCAATGTTATCCTAAAATGTTTAGAGCTACATTCCAATAAACACAAAGGAATGGAGGTGCTTCAGGAGCACTGTGATGGGTATTACAAGATGAACCTAAACTCTTTGTGGCAAGGGAAAAAGGACAAACCATTGATATACTACAGGGGACTTCATCAGTGACCCAGGGCAGGGGTCTGGCCATGGCTGAAGGGAGATCCCAGGGCAGCAGCAGGTGTGAGTGTCAGAGCCCAGGAAAGTGCTCCTTGCTCTCAGAAAGAGACTCTGAGGTGGATGGTTTTCCTTCCTGTCCGGACTGCTTCAAACCTAGACACAGCCAGGGGTGACTTAGAACAAGTTCACAGGGCATTGCGCTCAGAACACTCAACTGATGAGGAGAACCTTGGAACTCCCTTCCTCTGGCCTTCTGGCACGCAGGCCAGGTGAAGCTGCTGTTTCTTTCTTTCTTTCTCTTTAGCATGGCACTGCTGTGACTTGGGTCAGTTGATATAAAACCTAGGCTGGTGGTCAGAGCAATAACACAGCAGGCAAAGCATTTGCCTCGCATGCAGCCAACCCAGGTTCAGTCCCCAGCATCCTGTATGTCTTCCCCCCACCCCCCCCATTCCCCAGCACCACCAGGAGCCATTTCTGAGGGAAGAGACAGGAGGAAGCCCTGGGTACAGCTGGATACAGACCCAAAATAAAGCAAAAACAAAACAAGACCTAGAGTGGCTCCCAGTGAGTGGGTCCTTGACATTTGAGTGTCACAGCACACAGAACTCCAGATGCCTATGACGTCAGTGTGAAGGCCCAGCTCTGTTGTGGTGCTGTGGTCTCTGATCTCTCTCTTTCCCGTGGATGATGCCACGTATGCTATCCCCTGCAGTCCCCTGGTCTAAAGACTGTCACTGTATGTCTTTCAAAGCCCATGTCCCCCCAGATTTTTGTCCTTTTGTCCTCCTTTTGTCCTCAGGCCCTGAGAGTGAGAATTTTTGCTCTCCTGCATCTACCCGAGCACGGAGGAGAGGGTCAAAGAGAGGCTGCAACAGTTAGGGTGCAAGCAGAAAAGGAAGTCATCTCACCTATGTCTCCCTTTTAGCATTTTTTTTTTAAATCTCCACCCCCTGGGCTGGAGTGATAGCACAGCGGTAGAGCGTTTGCCTTGCACGCAGCTGACCCAGGTTTGATTCCTCCACCCCTCTTGGAGAGCCCGGCAAGCTACCGAGAGTATCTCGCCTGAACAGCAGAGCATGGCAAGCTACCCGTGGCATATTCAATATGCCAAAAACAGTAACAACAAGTCCCAAAATGGAGATGTTACTGGTGCCCGCTCGAGCAAATTGATGAGCAATGGGATTACAGTGATGACAGTGATCTCCACTCCCTAGCAATTTCCATTGTCTACCTGACCGTCTCTCCTTTAGGTGGGCAAGATTTGAAATGATCAATTGGACTTAATTTGGCTATCAGACACCCACCCCTTCGCCCTCTACTTCGCCTTACAGATGAGGTATGAGACCTGGGGCTTCCTCTGGCTGCTCTTCTGACTCTATGAGCCCCAAACCTCCTCCTCTGCATGGATTCACTCTTGCTGCTCTACTGCAGTGTTTCCAAAGCCTTTGTGGCTAAAACAAACACAAACGCATTTTCCTACCAATCTGGAACACCAGAAGTTTAACCAGAAGGTGTTGGCAAGGCTGTGTTTCTTGTGGAGGCTTTTGGAGAACGCGATTCCCAGCCTTCTCCAGCTTCAACAGCCGCCTGTGCGCCTTCAGGCCTGGTCCCTGTATCCTGTCAATCCAATAGCTTTTCTTCTTCCTCTCGTCAACAGCTTCTCACTCTGACAGTTCTGTTTCCCACATGTTGATGCCAGTGGGTACCACTGGTGGCTCACACTTGAATGTGGTTTAATTAACACAACTTGCAGCCATGGTGTCTTAAAGGATCCTTGTTATTGCCCTGTGCCCATGCAGGTAATTAGGAGGTGAAGGGGCCCAAGAGACAGTGCTGGAATAAAGTATTTGCCTTGCTTAGGGTGACCTAGTTCAATTCCAGCACCACATTTGGTCCCCTGAATAATCCCTAAGCATGGTTGGATGTAGCTTTTCAACTACCAGTTTTCAACTCCCTGCTCCCCCAAAGAAAAGATCAAATGTAGATTTTCTTTTTGAAATTTATTTTTTATCAAAACACCATGATTTATAAAGTTGCTCAGGTGTTTCGTATTCTAACACTACCAGTTTGACTTTCCTTACACCAATGTTTCCCAACCCCGCCCTACCCTCTTAGGTACACAACAAATTTACTTTATATTGCTTGTTCCAACAAAATAAAAAAAATGGCAAATAGAATGATCAGAAAGCAAATCAGTAAAAGTCAACTTGGGATTGCTATATGAGTTTAACCTATGTAAATAAGGAAATTAAAATTATATAATACAATATAATAAAATTTGTATTCTAAGTAAGTTTTCTTTTTTTTTGCTTTTTGGGTCACACCAAAAGGCAATGCACAGGGGTTACTCCTGGATTTGCACTCAGGAATTACTCCTGGCGGTGCTCAGGAGACCATATGGGATGCTGGGAATCGAACCCGGTTTGGCCGTGTGCAAGGCAAATGCCCTATCCGCTGTGCTATTGCTCCAACCCCTATGTAAGTAAGTTTTCACCTCTGGAATCTACACTTGATCTTAGCCAAAAGGCCGAGAAGCGACTCAACTCTGGAAGCTAAAATATGTTGCATTCAATTTTATTTTGTACTTGCATTTCATTATGGTAATAATCATGTCTTAGCTGTCATTAATAAAGCTTTTAAAAAATATTCTGTGCTAAGACATTTTGGAGTTTACCTGAAATAGATAAAACCTACATATGTAAAAATTCCCCCTGCCCTTCAACACTGTGGTTTGGTTTACAAAACTGTTCATGATGATTTGTTACAGACATTCAATATTCTAACACCAACCCCGCCACCTCTGTCACCTTCCCTCCACCACTGTCTCCATTTTCCCAACAGCCCCTGAAGTCTGTCCCTGTAGCAGGCCCAGAATAATATGTTTTTATATTGCTATTTAAGTGTAGATATTTAACTTTACACCATCCCACACTGAAAGTGACCTATGTATCCCCTCTGGGTTGCCTGGAGCCCGGGGCTCTGTGAAGGGCCCTCCAGGACCCGACTGGCCTGGACCTACCTCTGCCACAGCTCCCCCGTCTTTTCTCGGCACTCATCCTGGAGGTTGGGGCCCATTGCCTGCTCTCTCTCTGGAAAAGGAGAGCGGTGGGGGTGATGGGTGCAGGATGGAGTTTAGCTACTTTGAAAGCAAAGAGAAATGTGGGGTGAGCGGTGGGGTGGGAAGGGTTTTTGTTTGCTCAGTAGTGGGGAAGCTGAAAAAGATGTTGTTTTCAGAGCCCGGCCAGATGGCTGTAATGGGGTTCGCATTTTCCTTCAATGCTCACTGCGTTTGAGGGCCCTCCTCAACGTCTGGGCCACCCCCGCGGGAACTCTGAGGCCAGCAGACCACTTGTGTGTCTCTCCGGGAGAATGAGCCTCAGAGCAGGACTTGAAAACCAGTCAGCCGCGGAGCTGTTTCTCATCCACTCTGGACTACTTGGCTAGGTTTGTGGAAGGGAGAATTCAGAGTTGTCGGGTAAGCTTTAGAGGACTGTCTGGCCATTTCTCTCTTTTTATGCCACGTGTGAGGGATCAGGCTGGGTCCCAGATCTTCTTAGATGATCTCCAAGTGTCTTCTCCACATGCACAGAGAACGTGTCTCTGCTAGAACTTCTGTAACAGATAGTTCACATGGTTGCCTGGATGGAAAACGAGAGTCCAGAAACAGCCTCAGAGTCCTATAGCTGTGAAGCACCAAGACTTGAGGTTGGAGTGAAACCAGGAAATGAGAACTTTCAGGCCCAGGAAAGGCTGTGCTGACGAACAGCTTAGCCTCGTTGACCATGTCCCCTGCTGGACCGCCTGTGTTTCTGGTCTCAGAGGCGGAGGAAGACCAGGCTTCCTGCGACTCATTCTTGCTCCTGCTCTCCCATCCCGTGTCTCTGTCCAACCTCGACAGCAATCCCGGGTGGGGCGCTGTCCCAGTGTGCGAGCAGGCCTGTCCTGTCAGGAAAAGTGGTGGCCCAGGATGTGATGAACAGAGCAACTCAAATGTCTTCTGGAGAGTAAGCTGTTCTTTAAGAGAGACAAAGGTACAATGTGCTTTGGTTGGTCTGAATCAGTGTTTCTCAAAGTGAGTCATAGCCACTACACCTTCCCTCAAGGAGTGCTGGAATGATCTAGAGGGGCCTCTGGTGAAAGTGGTAGGGGGACGTGGGCTTTCTATTTGCTTGCTCAATGAGGGTACATTTCATGGTCCCTCAACCTCTGCCAGGAGTGATCCTTGAGCACAGAGCCAGGAGTACGCCCTGACCAACCCCGACTGTGGCACCCTTTCACCCTCCCTAAAAGGGTAGATTTCCAGAATGGTACTGAATAATTTCAGCTCCCCCTGCCCCCAAAACCCTTGTAAAGGCAGCACTTGGCCAAATAGGTTTGGGAAACTCTAGTCTAGATTTTTTTTTCTTTTTTGGTTCAAACTTGGTGATGCTCAAGGGTTACTCCAGGCTCTGCACTCAGGAATTACCCCTGGTGGTGCTCAGGGAACCATATGGGATGCTGGGAATCGAACTTGGGTCGGCTGCGTGCAAGGCAAACACCCTACCCACTGTGCTATTGCTCCAGCCCCCTCTAGTCTAGATTTTGAAGATCAAAAATTTACCTGTGGAACCTCTAGAAAACTAGCACTTTGAAAGCATGTAGTCATTAAAACAAACAAACAAAAGAACAACAACAAAACCCAACAGGAGCCAGAGAAATAGTACAGGAGTTAAGGTGCTTGCCTTGCTTGCAGTTGACCTCACTTCAACCCCCAGGACCCCATCTGGTCTCCCAAGCACTGCCAGAAGTGATCGCTGAGTATACAGCCAGGGGTAAGCCTTGAGCACTGCTTGGTTAGAAAAAAAAAGTTGATCTAGGGTAGGAAATGAGAGTGTTCATTCCCCAAAGGGCACGGTGAATAAGGCGTTCCCAGCCAGAATTGGCGTCAGGAGCGTAGAGTGGCTGTGGTTCTGCCACACTGAAAGTCCCTCTTCCCTCTTGAGGCCTCCCTTTCGATCAGCTGGGTTGTGTTCTGTGCCATTCTCAGCCTCAAGGGAAGTGTGGTGCATCCAGCAGATAAGGCATGTGACAACAAGAGTGTCAGCGAAGAAGAGAATGTTGCTTTGGGAATGCGATGCCCGTGGGAGCAGACAAGAACGGCCTCTGGCCACTGGTGCCGCCTCCATGCAGCCCAGACTGCCCATGTAATTAGTGTGGGGAGGCCTTGGGCAGGCAGTCAGACGTGAAGAAGAGCCTTCCCACACGGAGACGCGGCAGACGGAGGAGGCCGTCGGTCTGGTGCCATTGAGGTGAGAAGCTGTGGAGGCTTGGCTGGTCCATTGCTTCCCATTCCATTCTGTGCCAAGGCTGGCTGGGGAGACCACGGGGCATCCCCTCCATCTCCTGGGGTCTGACTCATTCTGCATCAAGCCAGAGTAATGACAGACAGGATCAGACAGAGAAACCAGTGCTAATAAGAGACAAATCTGCTAAGTGGTTCTGGAAACCTTTCAACCTCATGCTCTTCCCTTATCTCCATTCCCACACTCAGCAGCAAAGCTGTTTGGAAACCACAGGCTCCAAGGAGTCCCTGGGGCAGAGGTGGGGAGGGAGCCAGAGTGGGTTTGGGACAGAGCCAAGAGGAAGTCGGGAGCAGGCACACATATCCTCTCAGGGTATTTTGATTGCTCGTGGACCTAGAAAGGTGGACAATGTCTTGAGACCTAAGAAGGGGAGCTGATGGTCCAGGCTGAGCACTGACTGCAGAGTGTGCTCATCTGTCTACAGAACCTCTGGCAAGAACCCCAATACCTGAGATACTTACAAGGGGCAGAACTTCAGCAGGAGAGGAGGGAATAAAGGGAGCTCCCATTCTTCACACACAAGAATAGAAGATGCTGTCAGTATGCATCATTGCAAGCAAAAGCACAGACCCTGCTGATCAAGCAAGGGGAATTATATTATTATTATTACTACTATTATTATTATTATTTGGGCTTCTTCCACCCAGATTCCCCATTTTCCAGTAGCTAGGCAGTCACACCCAGAAACTGCCCCAGGCGCTGTGGAATCCCATCGTTGGCCAACATGCAGAGAGTATAAAACCAAGCTCCCCCTGGCAAGCTCCCCATGGCATATTAAATGCAAAATCAGTAACAATGATGGGTCTAATACCCCTGACTCTGAAGAGCCTCTAATGTGGCACCATTGGGAAGGACGAGTAAAGAGAGGCTGCTGAAATCTCAGGTCTAGGACAAATGGAGACGTTACTGGGCCTGCTCGAGAAAATTGATGATCTACGGGATGACAGTGACAGAGTGATACAGTGATTATTGTTATTTGGTGGGGGAGTTTTTCCAGCCATGCTGGGGGGCTGGAGCTACTCCTGGTGATATTCAGCCAATGACTCAAGTCTGAAACCTAACTGACATCCATTATCCCTCCCTTGCCCTCAGTCCCTGTACCTCATTCAAAATAAGTTCTGTTAGATATCTTGAAACACAGGAGGCTCAGTGGGACTCCTCTGTCCATTTCTGCCACCGTGACCCATATCTGCTCCATTCATCTCTACCTGGAGCTCAGCTCTGTCCTGAGGAGTCCCCGAGCTTCCTCTGACTCCTTCCCGCCCCTCCAACTCCTTCACACTGTAGCCAGAGTGATTTTTATTTCATTTCATCTCATGTTATCATACCCAAAGTCAATCCAGGTTTTCTCATGTCTATGAGAGTCTTATGGTTTTCCATTTTGTACTCAGGGAGCCCCATTATCCATTATGAATTAATTTTTGTGAAGGTCTGTATATATAGTTTCACTTCTGAATTAATTTTTTTGTATGTGTATGTCCAGTTCTAACACCATTTTATGAAAAGAATCTTTGCTCCATTTATTTTCCCTTTTTTGTCGAAGGGCAGTTGACTTTATTCATACGGATCTATTTCTGGGTTCTATATTCTGTTCCATTAATCTATTTGTCTATTGGGTCAGCTTTTTATTAACATGATATACCAATAATTTGTATACAGTATCTGTGTTAAAACATTTCCTCCCTCATGAATTTTTGTAGGTCTAAATTTTTAATTGCTATGGCTAGCATTACCTTTTAATAATATATGTCTATTTTTCAATTATGCACACTTACTGTTTTTAAGTAAACATTACATTCTCATAGGAGTTTATTTGATAACCTTCTTGAGGGTATCTGGATGACACAGGTATCTGGGATGCCTGGAGAATCACTTGCATGTGTTGTTTCAAGCGAAAGTGTGACATATCCAAATCGCAAGTGCTTGCTCTGGATCTGCCCATTTCTCCAGTTTCCATGTTGCATCTTTGTCCCTTCAAACTGAAGATTGGGAGCACATAGCACAGTGAATTCAGTTGCTTCAGTTCTGTCTGCCTAGGTGTGGGATATTCTCTCAAGCTGGGAGGTCACCTGTGGATCATATTTTGTTGAGTAATTGTCCCAGATTGTATGCCAATATTCTTGGGGGAAAAAAGTAGGGGACAGAAATATGTAAAGCTTTAAAAATTGTTCTGGTAGTGCTTTAAAATCATTTATTGCTATGCCTTTAGTGCAAGATTAGGATGCATGGAGTACCTGTGAATGTATGTGAAAATTGAATAGTCCAAACCCACGCATGTCATTTCTTTGTGTTCCCGATTATGGCTGGCAGGCAAATTAAGGCTTAATGAGTGAGTTAGTGGGAAGGTGAGAGTCTCATGCTATCATCTGACTAATGATGGTGTCCCTGCCCCTCTAGCTCCTTTGGCCTGTGAATTTTCATTGCATTGAGTGACAAAACCTAGTGCTGAGGAGCTTGAAGCCAGTTTTTCTCCTGATTGGCCCCGCTGTGGGTCCACAGAGGCCACAGGGGAAAACTGCATGTATCAGGGACAACTGCAGGAAAGTAGGAAAACTACTAGCACAGGGTGAGGTGAGAGGTATGCACAGGAAGGAAATAAAGATTGGAAGGGGTGCACAGTCAGTCAGAAAAAGATTGAGAAGCCAGTGCCCTCAATAAACCACGCGGGTAACTTGCAGACATGCACTGACATGGCTCTTGGGCTGATTCTAGGCTCAAGGCTCTCATGCCGGACAAGCGCCCACGTGCCACGGGGAAACGCACTGCTGCTGTTTACCTCCCAAGCATGGGATGAGCGGAAGTATGCCATGCCGTGATAACATGATGACTGGCTACAAAAGCAGTTTTTAGACTGTAAAAATAAGGTGACAAGTACACGGGGAAATGCGGACGTATTTCTTTATGCTTCCATTAAAACAATTAAATTAGTGGGCTGGGAAAGAGGTTCAAAGGGGTGGAACATATGCAAGGCATATGCTGGAGGCCCTAAATTCAATCCCCAGAGTGAAGTCCAGAGCGCCACAGGGAGCCCCACCCTTAGCACAGTGGGTGTGGCCCAGGGGCTGGCGGCACCTCCTTGCCAGGCCAGCACTGAACCAACAGCACTGAGCCTGGGATCACTGGGAGCGGCCTCTGGGTTCCTGATACCACTAGGGAGTTCTGTAGAAAAAAATCCATCAGTACAACTAGCAAGCATTATTCCTTGCCTTTAACATTTGTATTAGATTGAGTTTACTTCTTATTTAAGAATTCCCTTATTTTTTTTTTTTGGCTTTGTTTTTGGGGAACACCCTGTGGTGTTCAGGGCTTACTGCTGGCTTTGTGTTCAGGGGTCACTCCTGGGAAGGCTCGGGGGGGCCCTATGTGGTGCACTGCATGCAAGGCAAGTACTCCACCTGCTGTACTATCTCTCTGGTCCTATTTAAGAACTCCTAACTGGCAAAGTTAGGTATCAAAAGTTCAGTGCTGTAATTTCTTTTTCAGAGCCATCATTATTTTCTTCATTCACAATCAAAAATAATTTCATTCTGTGGTGGTGTTAAAAATCCCCCACTCGAAGAAAGGGACTCTCTTTTGTTGTTGGTAGGAACGTTGACTGATTCAACATTTTTACAAGACAATATGGGCATTCCTTAAAAAATTAGAAATTGAACTTCCATATGACCCCACAATACCACTTCTGGGAATATATCCTCAGGGTGCAAAAAACACAGTAGAAATGACATCTGCACTTGTATGTTCATTGCAGCACTGTTCACAATAGCCACAATCTGGAAACAACCCGAGTGCCTGAGAACAGATGACTCGTTAAAGAAACTTTGGTATATCTACACAATGAAATACTATGCAGCTGTTAGGAAAGATGAAGTCATGAAATTTGCTTATAAGTGAATGATCATGTAGAGTATCATGCTAAGTGAATGACTCAGAAAGAGAGAGACAGACGTAGAATGACTGCACTCATTTGGGGACTATAAAATAACGTAATATGAGACTGACACCCACCCAAACGACAGAGCCTGGCAAACTGCCCGTAGCGTATTTGATATGCCGAAAACAGTAACAAATCTCACAATGGAGACCTTACTGGTGCCCGTTAGAGCAAATCGATGCTACAGTGCTACAGAGACTGACACCCAAGGACAGTAGACACAAGGGCCAGAAATATTGTTCAATGGTTGGAAGCCTGCCTCATGAGCTGGGGTAGAAGGCAGCTGGAATAGAGAAGGGATCACTAAGTCAATGATGGTTGGAGGGATTGATCGGGATGGGAGATGTGTGCTGAAAGTAGATAAAGGACCAAACATAATAGCCCCTCAATATGCAAATCATAATGCCCAAAAGTAGAAAGAGAGTAGGGGGAAATTGTCTGCCATAGAGGCAGGGGGAGGGGTGGGACGGGGATGGGGATACTGGGGACATTGGTGGTGGAAAATGTACACTGCTGGAGGGATGTACACTGATGTTTGATCATTGTATGACTGAAACTCAATCATGAAAACTTTGTAAGTATATCTCATGTTGATTCAATTAAAAAAAATAATCCCCCACTCCAGAGTCCTCTATATTTGCTTCGCTACTGCAGATGTATTTCTACTGTCAGGCTGGGGCCTCCTGGCTGAAGGGAAATGCGGCAGGTGTGGTATGAAAAGACTCAAGGTTCCCAGCCCATACTGTCTTGCCCTCCAAGATTCGAGGTGCCCTGGCTCTGGCTCCAGGCTCGTGAGAAGCCCATCAGGTCTTGGAGACAACTCAGTGAATTAGCAGGAGGTAACTGCATGTGCCCTGCCCACCCTGTCTTCATTCCCGACTTCTCCCTTGCCTGCTGCGGGGTAGGGCTCACGCTGCTCCGGGTCTGGGGTCTGGATGTATTGCTGTGGCCTCTCCACTCTGACCCACCACCCAGCTTCTCCTCCAGGGACTCCCCACCTCGCTGGAGTACCAGAGGCAGCATTTGTAGATCCTTTTTATTTTTTAGGTCTCTTAGGGTCACACCCAGCGATGCTCAGGGTTTACTCCTGGCTCTGCACGCAGGAATTACTCCTGGTGGTGCTCAGGGGACCATGTGGGATGCTGGGGACTGAACCCAGGTTGGCTGCGTGCAAGGGGAATGCCCTACCTGCTGTACTATCACTCCTACCTTCCTTTCGTGCTCTCTTGGTGCTGGTGTTTGGTTGCATTTCTGAACTCTCTGGGCCCAGGACTAGGAGAGCAGCAACTCTGAAATGATGCTTGGACTCAGAGAGATGCCTCATGTAGGCCCCTGGCCAGGAGGCATGAGCGAAAGGGAGGGCTGGGGTCAGCTTTAGAGAAGGTGCTGTTTCAGGTTCTACCAGTGGGTGCAGGTGGATCAACCTACCATCTTCAGGCCACGTGGAGAAGCATCTGAGGCAGCTGGCTTCTGGAAAGGGCTCAGCCATCTCGGGGAGGGTGGGGAGCTAATCAGAAAGATGCTGAGTCAAAGGGTTTGTGTTATATGAGAGGCAGCTGTGATGATGTTGACGCACCCATCCTCAGCTATAATTCCTTTCTTTGGAATCTTCTATAAAGACCCAGGCCTAAGCAATCTGTTTGCTCCTGGTCCTCCCCTGAGGTCAGGCATGAGTGGCGGTGACTCCCTCTCTGGGAAATGTGAGTGCAATATGTTTTGCTTTGCTGAGCTTCTGCTGGAGGAACTACAGGGGAGTGGAAATTCAGGTTTCTGGAGTTTATTTGTAGCTTTGGTTTGTGATGTGACTGGAGGCCTAGGGCTTTTAGAATTAGAGAGGGGTTTCCATTCTGTCTGTAACTGAGATGGTTGAGTGGTTAAAATCAGGACAATGGGGCTGGGGATGTGATTTAGTGATTGAGCATTTGATTTGTGTGTGTAAAGCCCCAAGTTTCATTCCCAGTACCATATCCCGCACTGCTGTGATAGTTCCAGCCAGTTTCAGCTGCCTATTAGGATAACTGTGGGTAGAATTGTTCAAACTGTCTCCACTTCTTGCACCTGTTATATTTGTTTGAGTTCATTTGGTTTATATTAAATCAAGAATATTAAGAAAGACCATATAATAAAACAGTTACCAGAATGTGGTCATGAAAATATAAAAGTGCAGGCTAGTGTGATAGTACAGTGGGTAGGGCATTTGCCTTGCACGTGGCTGACCTGGGTTCAGTCCCCAGCACCTCATATGGTCCCCCAGTTCCTGTAGGAGTGATCCCTAAGTGCAGAGCCAGGTGTAAGCCCTGGACCTAGCTGGGTGTGGCCCTCAAACAAAAACACAGCTGGTGTGTATAATAAGAAATATTGCACCTTAAAAGCACAACTAAAATAGGCATCTTAAACATAAAAAGGGTTGAACCTATAATGTAACTTAGATAAAGTTATATTTTACTGATATCTTATTGAGTAAAACATGACAGTTATAAAACTGGGCTTGGGGGGATAGCTCAAAGGACTATTGAACATGTTTTACATGTGGGAGACCAGGTTTGGTTCCTAGCACTGCCAGGGGTAACCTAGCACTGAGATGGGAGTAGCCCCTGTGCACCATCAGGTGGAAGCCATTTCCCAACCCCTGCCCCCAAATTGGCTCAAAACCTTTTAGAGGGGAACAATGCCCATACTAGAGAAGGGTCAATTCCTTATTTTAAGTGTACATAACTAGGGCTTATCCATATGGTCATTTGAGATTGGTTAATTCTATTAATGCTTTTTGAATGCAAAGACTTCTCAGGTTAGTAAAAAATTAATATTGACCCTGAAAGAGCCTCCAATGCGGCATTGTTGGGAAGGCCGAGTGGAGAGAGGCTTCTAAAATTTGAGGGACAGGACAAATGGAGAGGTTACTGAGACCGCTCGAGAAATCGACGATCAATGGGATTTCGTGATTCGTGAATATTACTGCTATTGATGAGGTGTTGTATTAGCTCTGGGTAATCAGAATAATGTATTCTTTCAAGACCAAGAGGGCATAATGGGAAAAAATTATTGCCAACAAATATAACTGTAAAATTAGTTTCTGTTCAGTTTAAGTATATAACCTGAAAATAAGAGGAAACCAACAAATAAATTCTCTCCTAATGGCAAGTACAGTTCCTATTGGTAGTAATTAATAAAAATGTATAACCAAAAATGTGTTATGAAAGACAATATTTAAAGGAGAATTTCTGTTACACCCTGCCTTTCCCACTTAGCAAACAAAGAAAGAAGAATGTCTGGTGATTACTTAATATCCCCTCCATGCAAGTACTGGTCAACTAAGCTTTCACAACTTTCACTCCTGTAGAAATACCAATGATTATAGTATCAGTGTAAAATATGCTCAAGCATCAGTGTCTACTCCTAATGTGATGTGTGGTAGGCTCATATGACAAACCCTAGGAAACCAACAAGTACTATGGCTCCAACCACCTCCTAATAGGCCCCAACTTTTCTCCCTGAATACTATATAAGAGATTATCCTAAAGCCAATAAAATGATAGGATGAATGACCAAAGAATCAGAGTGTGGATGTAAAATTGGGTCTCCAATAGTCTAAACAAGTGTTTAGATAGCTGTCAATAATAGTTATCTAGCTGCTAAAACTGAGAGGGTAACATATAACTGTAATGCAACCCTATCAAATAATGTTTAATATGGGAATGTAGATGGGGTTGTGTACTATTATGGTGATTAAATTAATGGCATCTAATATTGAGAAAATACCTCATAATAGAAGGAAAGAAGACACTATGTCAGTGGAACCCTGTGTGAGTTAGATTCCAGCAAACAGTGGACACATTTGCCTCAGTGATTGATGGGGAAGTGGGGGTGTTGTTGGAGCCAACTCAGCGCTTCAGATACAAGCCCTCAGCACTTCTCACTTGGGAGCCCTGCATTTGTTGCCCCTGTTAAAGGAATTCATTAGTTTATTGATTATATCTGAGGCAATGATTAAAAACATATGGTAGGGGGCTGGAGCGATAGCACAGCAGGTAGGGCGTTTGCCTTGCACGTGGCTGACCCGGGTTTGATTCCCAGCATCCCATATAATCCCCTGAGCACTGCCAGGAGTAACCCCTGTGCATCGACAGGTGTGACCCAAAAAACAAACAAACAAAAACCAACATATGGTAGGTGGTAATTCCATTATAGATTTGATCACCTAGTTAGGAGTCATGTTAACCTAATTGGTCCTGAGCAAAAACGTTCCTACTATTCTGGGTAGGCACCAAATAGCAAGTACTATAAACAGGGACTAGACCTTTATGGCTTGTTAGGAACACTAAGAGCTTTCTGAGCACAGGTGAAGTGACTAAGTAAATGTCTAAGGACAGAACCTGAAGCTCTTTGCCAAGTCCTGTGTTAAATAACAAAACTATATAAAGACTCAGTTTCTGTTCTGCAGGGGACTCTCCTGTCTTTCCACTAAACTTCCAGGGAAAACTGTAGACAGTTGACTAGGGAATTAAACTTTTTTTTTTAAATTTTATTTTATTTTATTAAATCACCGTGTGGAAGATTACAATGCTTTCGGGCTTAGGTCTCAGTTATACAATGCTGAAAAAACCATCCCTTCACCAGTGCCCATATACCACCACCAAAAAAAAAAAAAACCCACACAGTACACCTCCCATCCCGCCCCCCCACCCCCTACCTTGTAACTGATAAGTTTCATTTTACATTCTGTTTACTTTGGTTACATTCAATATTTCAACACAAACCTCACTATTGTTGTTAGGAGTACCCCACTAGATAGGGAATTAAACTTTTAACTAACATTTTACAGGTGGACGGAGACCCAGTAATTCAGGAAGGACTTCGTTTAATGAAAGTGTTTGATTTGCATTAAATGGGTGTACTATTGAATATTAATAATTCTCAGTTTCAGGAATAAGTAATACAGAAGTAAAGAATACTTAAGATTTTAAAGACTCTTGATTTGTGCTAACCAAAATTCTTTTCTTTTTTTTCTTCTTTTGGGGCACACCCAGATACTCAGGTGTTATTTCTGACTCTGCAATCAGGAATTACACCTGGCAGTGCTCAGGGGACCATATGGGATGCCAGGGATAGAATCCGGGTTGGCCACATGCAAGGCTACTTTCCTATCCGCTGTACTTTGGCTCTGGCCCCTAACCTAAATTCTTAATCCAATATTGATAATATTGGTATTAATGGAAAGAGTAATGTTGATAGAGTTCTGTGTTTCAGGGGCTGGAGTGATAGCACAGCGGGTAGGGTGTTTGTCTTGCATGCAGCCAACCCAGTTTTGAATCCCAGCATCCCATATGGTCCCCTGAGCACCGCCAGGAGTAATTCCTGAGTGCAGAGCCAGGAGTAACCCCTGTGCATCGCCGGGTGTGACCTAAAAAGAAAAAAAAAACCCAAAAAACCAAAAAACAAAACAAACAAAAAAAGTTTTGTGCTCCATATCTTTTAAATTCACTTCAATTTTACATTTAGTGAGAGTGATACGGTTAGTGAAGTTGAATAGGTTAGTTGAATATATTTTTGGATTTTTTTTTTCGGGGAGCAGGGGAGGGGAGTTGCACCACACCTCACTGTGCTCAGGGTGTACTTTTGGTTCTGTGCTCAGTGATCACTCCTGACAAGGCTGAGGGGACCATATAGGGTGCTGGAGATGAAAACCAGGTCAACCACATGCAAGGCAAGCTCCTCACCTGCTATACTATTTCTCTAGTGTCTAGTTTTGATTATTTCTTGAATAATTTGGGGGCAAATACTAAGAGTGGTAGGAGGCCTCTTAAGAGTAGTATACTGAGAATATATTATTCAAAGGCATTTTATTTCCTATGAGAGTGAAAGTATTGTAATGGGTGGAGTGTATAAAAGCAATATGCAGTTTGTGTATTTTGTCAATGCTGAGTATGAATAATCTATTAATAGCATTGATAGAATAATTGCTGTTGTTCATATGAAATTGTTATAAAATTGTTAATACTATTGCTTACAGGTATCCAATGAACACATGAATTTAAATCTCAGCTAGATCATTAAACAGAACATACAGTTTGATTTGGCTTATATAAGCGCATACCTAGATTTATGTTGATGAAAGGTAGTTAGGTAGTTATGTTGATGATTATGGTAGTTAGGGCTAAAATCAGTGTAATAGTAAGCATTAATATTGGTGATTATATATATGATGAGCCAGTTTAGCAGTATTGTAAACTAAAGAATCTCAATTACAAAATATATAGATCTTGATGGATGGTTCTTTGATTATTTGATAGTACCATCAGTAGATTGGAGTAGGATTTGACGACCATTTTGGTCCTTAATGGAGTTACATATAATCTCACACTTCTGCTTAATGCCAGGAATTCCACATGCAGTAAAATAGGAATAATTATTCTATTAATATCTAATTTCTACTGTTAATAAAATATCACTGTATCACTGTCATCCCATTGTTCATCGATTTGCTGGAGCAGGCTCCAGTAACGTCTCCATTTGTCCCTGTCACAGGCTAGTGTAGCCTGATGGTGTATTGGGAGCTCTTTCAGGGTCAGGGGAATGAGGACCATCATTTATTACTGTTTTTGGCATATCGAGTATGCCATGGGTAGCTTGCCAGGCTCAGCTGTGCAGGCGGGATACTCTCGGTAGCTTGCTGGGCTCTCCAAGAGGGATGGAGGAAATACTGCCAATAACCAAGTAGTGCAATAGAAAGGTTAATTATGAACACCGTGTTAAGATGAGGAGAGGAACCTCTGATATAAGGTGTAAGTTTTGCTAGTTACTTCATTCGACTCTACAAGCAAACCCTGTTTTTGTACAGTTATTATAAATTAATGATTAATAGTTTGAAGGTATTTTAAAAAAGTAAACCTTATTTCTCTTGGTTTTGCATATTAAAATACAGGTTTCTTCTGCTAACTGAAAGTAGAATGTTTTTGTTTGGTAAGGTTTAGTGGTTTATTTTTTGGGTCTGCAGATGGTCTGTAGAGAAAATGTTATTTCCTGTCAGTATGAACTCTCACATTTACATTTTTGCCAAGATGGAAATAACAAAAACATACACTTTCCTCAGTGGCCCTATTTCCCTCATGAGGGGAGAGAAGAGAAAAACCCAGTCCAGTCTGGGAAACAAAGTCCTCTCTGTGGGCACACATGGGCTTCTGTTCCAGTCCTCAGGGTGGCAATAAAATGACCTGGGCTCAGCAAGCAGGACCGTGTGGCATTGCCCCCCTGACTGTCCAAGTTGGTCTTGTTTGTCACTGTGGGAAAGGGCAGCTCCCAGGCTGGATGGGGCACCCAGCAAGGGTGCTGATCCCGCCAGCGCTGTGGGATCCCAGGACCCTGAATACTTCCCCTGTGCAGAGGGTCAGAGCTGCTCAAACTCCTGCCCTGTAGGCTCCAGTCAAGGGTGTTTCATGTCCCCAGAGCCCAGTGCATGCCAGGTCCCCAGGCCTCAGAACAGCCTTTCTTTTCACAGCACTGCTGAGGAAGCAGAAAAGATTAAAATTTCCATCTTCCTTTTTAGTGAGACTTCTGCTGTGACTCAGTTCCTGACAAGACTTTTGTCTTTCCCCCCTTCCTGCGAGGGTTTAAGCTGGAGCTTCAAGTTGAGAAACTTCAGTGTGGGAGTAGCTTGGATGTGCCCCCTGGAAACCACCCTTGCCACCATCCCAATGTGGACGTCCCAGATGGGGACCTGACTGAGCGCCTGACAGACCCTCCATCCGGGCACAGATAGAGAGGCGAGTTAGCCTCAAATCTCACCAGTGTCTCTGTCTCCTTTCAGGACCATTGACACTCCACTTTCCTTGCTGTTTCTTCATCAGTCCTTTGTTCTAAGTTCATTACCTCTTGGCCCTATTCTCCATCTCCTAAAGTGACAGATCATTTATTGATTTATCTTTTAATCATTCACTGAGGTAAAATTAGTTTACAATTTTTAGTCTACAGTGGGGCCTGAGGGACAGTAGCATGGGGATCACACGCATTTTGCCTTGCATGTGATCGATTTAGGTTCCATCCCTGGCACCACCTATTGGCCCCCAAAATGCCAGGTGTGACCCCTGAGTCAAAGCCAGCAATAAGCCTTGGGCCACCATGGATGTGGCCCCTCAAAAGTTTAAAGAAAAAAACAAGCAAAAAGAGCTGATTGGGGGCTGGAGCAATAGCACAGTGGGTAGGGCATTTGCCTCGCATGCGGCTGACCCGGGGTTGATCCCCAGCATCCCATATGGTCCTCCGAGTATCACCAGGAGTAATTCCTGAGTGCAAAGTCAGGAGTGATCTCTGTGCATCGCCGGGTATGACCCAAAAAGAAGAAAAAAAAACACCTGAAAAAAGTTTGTTTATAATTCCCATACCATATCAATCACTGAAGTGCCAAAAACCTTAACCACAGTGTCTTGAGTACACTTCATAGACGCTCCCCTGATTTCTGCTTGGTAAACAGTTCTGTCAGCTTGACCTCAGGCATTTTCACTGGTCATTGATCTTTTTTTCCTGTCTCACTGGTGAATGAAATCATCCATTATTGTCCTCCTTATGACTTATTTCACTTAGTGTAACCTCTTCTAGATCCATCTATATTTTAGCAAAAATCAAGATTTCACATATTTTTTAGAGCTGTCTTATTCCATTATCTGCATGCATGTATATGTGTATATATGTATATAGATGCATGTGTGTGTATGTATATATGTATATATATATGCACTCAGCTCAATCGTATTTGGTTGTTTCTAGATCTTGGCTATTGAAAATAATGCTATAATGAACATAGGTGTGAACATATATGTATTTTAAATTAAAATTTTATATAAATTTATCCAAGAAATATACAATTGCTATCTTTTTTAACCTGCTCTATAAATTTGCCATGTAATTAAGCTTATTTCAATATTTATACAATAGCTGATATAGAGAGAGACTAAAAAGATGTGCTATGGAATATAGTTTTTTATTTTGTGGGACTCCCAAGTGGTGCTCATTTGGTTTGGGGGCCCAATGGTGATTCTTGGCCAACTGGGCTGTTGTTCAATTCAAGGGCCTGAGGATGTGATGCTTCTTAGACCCTGGGGTGCCAGGGATACCACATTCAGAGGTGGCCAAGTGTTTTTAGGATGCACTCAGTGATGCTTAGGGAGACCACGTGATGCCAGGAATTGAACTGGCATTGGTACTCTTTATTGGCTAGTACTATTTCTGGCATATATATATATATATAAATTAGCAATTTTATTGAACACATAATTCTTTCACTTTTTTTTAGTTGAATCACTGTGAGATACACAGTTTCAAAGTTGTTTATTTATTTATTTATTTTTTGCTTTTTGGGTCACACCCGGCGATGCACAGGGGTTACTCCTGGCTCTTCACTCAGGAATTACTCCTGGCGGTGCTCAGGGGACCATATGGGATGCTGGGATTCGAACCCGGGTTGGCCACGTGCAAGGCAAACACCCTACCTGCTGTGCTATCGCTCCAGCCCCCTCAAAGTTGTTTATGATTGGGTTTCAGTCATACAATGTTCCAATACCCATCCCTTTACCAGTGCACATTTCCTGCCACCAATATCCCCAGTTTTCATCCTGCCCCTGCAGACAGCCTTTATGGAAGACACTTTTCTTCTCTTTGCGTCTCTTACTTTTAGGCACTGTGGTTTGCAATGTTATTGAATGGGTGTGGTACATATCCCTTTACCTCCTTTTAGCACTCAGTTTTTGTTCAGAATGATCATTTCCAACTATCATTGTCATAGGGCCCTTCTCTGTCCTGACTGCACTCCCACTTGGTGGCAAGCTTCCTTCCATGGACCAGTCCTACTGAACTTTGTTTCTACTGTCTTTGGGTATTATTCACATAATGTTTTTTTCTTTTTAATATCCTGCAAATGAATGCACTCATTCTATGTCTGTCCCTTTTCCTCTGACTGATTTCATTCAGCAGGATACTCTCCATGGGAATTATTGTATTCCTAAAACATATAAACATTTTATATTCTTTTTGCTTGTTTAAGCAAATTTCATGACTTCATTTTTTGAACATATTCTTAAGAACAGTCTCTCTATTGATAAGATACTATGTTCTTTAATCAGGTAGTGAAAATAGTGGTAGAAGCAGTATATATTAATAGTTTTGTGAGAGATATATAAATGATACATACATAGATTGCAGATATTTAATAATTATGAAATTTATTATGGTGAATGTATTTTTTTCAGGAATCACTTTTGGTGGTGCTTGGGGGATATATGGTGTTAGGTATTGAACCCAGGTCAGTCATATACAAAGCAAACTCCCTACTTGCTCTGCTATGGCTACTGCTATCATACTATGGCTCTACTATAGTATTTTTTTATGCTATAGAAATCCATCTTATAAAAGTTATTTCCAGTCCATTCTAATTATTTTTTAAATTCACTACAAAATTTACTTCATGACTCAGTGAGATTAGGACAAGTGCTTTGGTAAGCATGGTTGTTTGTATTGCCTTTTGGAGATACTCAGGTAAGAGGGAAGCAAAATTTCTAGAACAAGTAGAAAGAGTGTAATTGTCATTAAGAGAAATTTTACTAAAGCACATAAGCATGGCAGTTCCATGTGAACAAACATGGGGTGAATAGAGTTAATTTTTCTCTGTGAATTTTTAATCGTGGCAGCCAAAATGTGACTAGTAGGAGTAGTGAGGCCAGTTGTGTGTCATTGTTCAATACTAACAATAATACTATTATTACTCATAAAAGTTCTGTTTTTCTTGAGGATCATGAGCAATAGCACAGTGGGTAGGGTGTTTGCCTTGCACACGGCCAACCTGGGTTCTATTCCTCTGCCCCTCTCGGAGAGCCTGGCAAGCTACGGAGAGTATCCCGCCTACATGGCAGCGCCTGGCAAGCTACCCATGATGTATCTGATATGCCAAAAACAGTAACAACAAATCTCACATGGAGATGTTACTGATGCCTGCTTGACCAAATCGATGAGCAACGGGATGACAGTGATACAGTGAGGATCATGAGGTCTTCAGACTCAGGAACAATGTGCACTGAAACCAGCTGGTAATGCAATAGTGCTTTTCTAACAACTTAGTCTGGTCTATCTTTCTCCTGGGGACGTTCTCTGGGCCCCCATGTCTGTGGAGTCTGGGAGTCCAGTTTAACCTTTTGACTGTAAGTGGATTGAAACTGTAGCCAGCTGGACTCATCCATGGAAAGACAGGGGCACAAGACTGGTAGCTGCAGAAAATTCTGTATTTTAGCCCTATAAATCATTTCAGAGCCAGTATAGTTTTTGCTGCAAAGTAAGCGTCTTGAAGAGTATGTGCCTTTCCTTTCTTTAATTAAAAAAACGAACAAACAAAAAACGAAACAGAATAGGAACAAATGGGATGAGGAATGGGAAAAAATGGGAATCTCTGGTCAAGGCCGTGGGGCCCAAGCCATAGTAGAGCAAGTGGGGAGTTTGGTTCGCATATGACTGACCTGGGTTTAATACCTGACACCGTCTATAATCCCCCAAGAGCCCCCAAAAGTGGTTCCTGAGTATAGAGTTAAGGGCTAGCCCTGAGCACTGCCCTCAAAACAAAAGCAAACCTATAAAACTGAAACTTGAACTCTTAGTTCCTAAGAAAGAGGTCATGATATATAGACTTAGTCTTGTTCCCACTTAGTCTCTCTCTCTCTCTCTGTCCCTCCCAAAATACAAAGTTGAAAATGAAAAGAAAAAATACTGAGTCACTTGCCATGCCACAGTTATTTGCTTTGGTGTTTTATGTGTTTAAAAAAAAATTTTTTTTTTGGAGCAGCTATGGGCTTAAAAACACATTAGAAGCCTCAACCTTGATGATTATTAAGTGATAATGCTCACTAAAACTGGTAGCAAATTCGATCAAAAGGAAGATCTGATAAAAAAAATTCTTAAAAAAGACAAACTTAAGGTTTTTTTTTTTTTTGCTCTTGTCTTCTGGTATTTGAGTCACCTACCTGGTAATGTTCAGGGGTGACTCCTGCCTCTGCATTCAGGAATTTCTCATGGTGGCCTAAGGGGACCATATGGGATGCCAGGGATCAAATCTGAGCCAGTCATGTGCAAGGCAATTGCCCTACCTACTGAGTTATTGCTCTGGCCCCTCAAACTTAAGACGCTTAAAGAACCTTTTGCTTTCATTTGCTAATTTTAAATTTCTCTAACGCAGTGAGTGAACAACCCTTTCAGAAGGAAGTTAGGACACATTGGAGAGTAAAGACACAAACAGTTGAGCACTCACTGGACAGACTTTCAACCCCATGGGGATTGCTTTCCAGGGGCAAGTGACAATGTCTACAAACATGTTTGGTTGTCACAACACTGAGGAGAAAGGATGTTGCTGGCATCTAGAGGGCAGAGGTTAAGGATGCTATAAGCAAGTCTCTGGCTAGCCCCACCCCACCCAAGAATGGTTTGGTTTTAAATTTCAACAGTGTTAAGGTTTGAAGCCCTGACAAAGGAGAGAGACAAGAGACCTCAGGCATAATCACTTATTTTTAGGAATTGGCTGGCTGGCTAGATTATTTTCAAAATATAAACACAGAGCCAACCTTAGTTCTTGTCTGTCTTTCCCCTATTCTGGCCCATGATTCAGACTGATAGAAAAACAGGAGTGCTGCCATACTGCTGAATCTGGCATCTGTGACATATACCCGGGGCGGGGGAACCCGTCCTGAGACCGTGGCATGTGACTTCATGCTGTTTGCCAGACACTGAGCTAGACCCATTTCTGCCTTCTGGGGTCTACAGTTATGAGACCACCCAAGGACTCCAGGGTTCTTGGAGGGGAGGCTGTGAGGGAGGAAGCTGATGAAGGAGGGAGTGACAGTAGAACTTTCTACCTTGGAGGTGATCCTACTAGTTCTCTTATCTGTATTTCTCTGGTGCCCTCCCCACCATGTTCAGATGCATCCCTGGAACTTGAGGACTGACACAGAGGGCCCTGCAACGCTTATCTCTGTGCATTCTGGGGAGGCCTTACCTGTGAGCAGGCATTCCTGGGCAAGGCGTGGCCTGGGGCAGATTTCTTAAGACATATGAACTATGATGTTATAGTTGGGAAGAATAGTTCTTGATTCTAGAGATACACACTGAAATACTGGGAGACATTGGAATACTGGGGACATAGGAAGCCAGGGATTTACTTCAAAGGAATGTGGTGTGGGCAAGTATTGGGAGGGAGCTGGGTGATAGGGAAAACCAGGAAGGGTGATGGTCTATGGGGGTTTATCTATATGTCTCTGCTTTTGGGTTTGTTTGAAAAAATTCCATAAAATACCTGTATTTGTCCTTCAATGCAGGGCAGGGTATGGGGTAGGGACTGAGTTGAGTGAAGGGGCCTTTAGCACTTGTTGGAAGAATATTGTATTTCTCAAAGTGAGCTGGGTTTGGAATGTAGCACTGCACGGTAGCACTATCATCCCATTGTTCTTTGATTTGCTCGAGCGGGCACCAGTAACGTCTCCATTGTGAGACTTCTTGTTACTGTTTTTGGCATATCAAACATGCCACTGGTAGGCTCTGGCGTTTGGGCGGGATACTTTCAGTAGCTTGCCAGGCTCTCTGAGAGGGATGGAGGAATCAAACCCGGGTCGGCCGCATGCAAGGCAAACGCCATACCCACTCCAGTGAAGAAATAGTATAATACTAAAAATGAGCAACAAAGACCCTCATGGGTTACCAGATAGATTTCAAAAAAATTCTAAAAGCCTGAAGACTGGCATTTGGGAGTTGGTGGAGTATGTGGTAGTGCCTGCATGTGAGATGCTCTGGGTTCAGTTCCCCACAGCTCATGGCCCTTGAGGTGTGGGTCCTGGTGACCAATATATCTGTGAACTTAGGTCTTTTAATTACTATTATTTGAAATATTTCTATTATTTGTCCTCTCCTTCCAAACTGCTAATTACATGTGTGTAAGAATTTCTCATTGTATCTTCCTTATCTTTATTATTTTGTTCTTGTTTTGGAGCCATACCTGACGGTGCTCAGGACTTACTCCTGGTTCTGTGCTCAGGGATCACTCCTGGGAGAGCTAGAATCTGGTGTGAAGAATTGAACCCTGGTGGGGCTGGAGCAATAGCACAGTGAGTAGGGCATTTGCCTTGCACGCAGCCGACCCGGGTTCGATTCCTAGCACCCCATATGGTCCCCTGAGCACCGCCATGGGTAATTCTTGAGTGCAGAGCCAGGAGTAACCCCTGTGCATCGCCAGGTGTGACCCAAAAAGCAAGAAAAAAAAAAAGAATTGAACTGCTACATGTAAGACAAGCGCTACCCCATACTGTATTTCTGTATCTTTAATCTTATATAATTATCCCTTTCCTTTCTTTTACTCTGTTACTCTAGGATTTGTTTTTCCTGTATTTCATTTAGTTCACTACTCATCTCTTCAGATACTTAACATGTTCACTACATGTTCACTGTCCACCATTCTTTTGCATATTTAGGAGGTACTTTGATTTGTGTTATGAGAACCACAACTGGGTTTGGGATGAGAGCTTTTGTTTTATTTTTTAACTTAAAAAATTGAGGCTCTGTGACTTGCATTACTGTTAATGATGGTTTCCTGTGTATGTAACCCCAACATCCATTACTAGTGTACCCACATCCCTCCCTCAAGGACCCCAATGTCTCGCCCTTTCACTCATGCCCTCTTCCCACCTTGTGCCCCCTCCACTGCCTTTCACAAAGTCAATTATGTAGATTAGTTCTGTCATGATCCATTGGCTCTTTGTTGCTACCTTGCTGTAAATATTCAAGTTTTACATTTGAGACAGATGATTTTATAGCTATTCCTTTCATTCTCACTGATTCCACTTGGCATGATATTTTCCATATCACAGGATGTACTCCATAACATGTGATATCCATATTACATGAAAATGGATATCCATCCATATCACTGGGAAGTTGTATGATTGTGTTCTTTCTTAGAACTGCATAGAAATTCTTGATCCATTTATCTGTAGTTGGGCATTTGAATTGTTTCCGTATCTGGGCTATTGTACTAAGTAAGCACTGCAATGAACATAGGTGTAGATATATCCTTTTTAATTAATGTTTTTGTATTTTTGGGGGGTAGATACTTTAAGGAACTCTGTGGAGATACCCTGCAGGAAACCCTAATGGGAGCAAATCAAAAGGGAGGACTTTGTTTTAAATCATAGTTTTTTTAAAATTTTTTTTATTGTTTTTTTTAAAAATTTTTTTTAATTGAATCACCAAGTGGAGGGTTACATAGTTCTCAGGATTATGTCAGTTATACAATACTCAAACACCCTTCCATTCACCAGTGCCCATCTTCCATCACCAACCCTTTCCAGTATATCTGCCGCCCCCTCCCACCTCCCCAGTCCCCACCCTTGTACGTGATAAGTTTCACTTCGTTTACGCTTTATCTCGATTACATTCCATGTTTCAACACACAACTCACTACCATTGCTGGGGTTTCCCCCCAAAAAGAAAAAGACAGTCCTATTGCCAAGGAGGCATTTGATAGTTCTCCATTGCTAAGAATATAGAGATATTAAGTCCCGCTGTTTGTCACATAACTTTTCTTTTTCCCCCTTGCCCCGCGCCACCGAGTTCATGCCTGTTTAGTAATCGCCACGCTGTCTGACAAAGGGAAAAAAAAAAAACCGAAGAGGATGGTTATTTCCCGTCATCAGCCAGCGTGGGGCTCTGGCTTAGTTGATAGTCTAGTAGAGTGTCTGCAAGCAGTTTCTGGAACCAAAGGTCTTGCGCTGGTATCGGCTCTGGCTCGAGATTCCACCAGCGTCCCACTGTTCCATGTACATAATTTTCCCCCTTATATCCCATTCCCACACCACCAGGTCTGTTTGCTTAATGGACATCACACTATGTTTGACACCACGCCTCGTTTCTTCCCGAGAAAGAAGGATATTTCTTCTCAGCCGGCTTGGGGATATAGCTTAGTTCAGTCTAGAGAGATGGCTACCACTTTGATTGCCTTCAATATTTCAACAAAAGACTTACTATTCTTGTTAGGATCTCCCACAAAAGTCCGACCCATTAAGAAGGAACCGTTACATATTGCTGATACTAAGATGACATTAGGTCGCGTGGCCGCTGCCACGGCTGCGCGGTTTTGGGTTTTTGTATAAAGTCCAGGGAAAATTCTGCCTGAAATTCTATCACTACAATCTTTTACCCTTTTATGGTGCTCATAAGATGGGAAAACCTAGAGAAATACCGGGCCCCCCGCACGGGCGGAAGTGGGAAAGCTCCCTTGTCCTCCTCAGTCATACTGGGGCTGCGGGCGCGGCGAAGTGGGGGAAGCCCACGTGGCTGCACTCTCTTTAAGTGTCCGATGTGGGCGGAGACCGGTACTTCCCCGCCCTCGATCTCCCGCCAGCCGCGCCGCGCATTTGGGTGCGTCTCTCCATTTTGTGCTCAGAGAAGTGGGGTGAAGGCTGTGCTGTGCCCAGGAGAGGTTGAAGGAGAGAGAGAGAGATTAAAAAAAGAGAGAAACGCCGGGCCCCCGCACGGGGCGGTGGGGGGGGGGCCTGGTGGAAACGCTCAAATCACATACTGCAGGTTGCTGGCGGGCTGCTGGTGTCCAAAGCAGCTCCCTTGTCCTCCTCAGTCATACTGGGGCTGCGGGCACGGCGAAGTGGGCAGTTTTTTTTTTTTTTAAATGAGGACAGCAGAAAGCTACCAAAGAGCAATAATAGAGACTTTTTAAAAAGTTATCTGTGTGAAAAAATAATCATACCTTGGGCTAAAGAGATATTATGGGAGGTTGAGCTACTTGCCTTGCATGGGATCAATCCCAGTTCCTTCCCTGGCACCACATACCTGAGCACTACCAGGAGTGATCCCTGAGCACAGAGCCTGGCGTAAGCTCTGTACACTGCTGGCCCTGTACTCCCCACTCCCCCTGCCCCCAGAAAAAAGAGAAAAAAAATCCCAAATTTATGGCTTAAACCATAAGATTTTATTGCCTCTCTGATTTTGCAAGTCCTCTAGGCTCACTGGAGTCCTTCAGGGGACTACAATCAGATGACTCTTGGAGCCATCTTAAGCCTGAGGACAGTTGTCCTTTGCATGTTATTTCAAAGACTTGGTTTCCTCACACTTTATCAGATATCTTCTGAGTAGAGGAGCTGAATTTCTTACATAGAGTGCTAGGGAACACAAAGTATCACAGTGGAAGCCCTCACACATATCGCTGGGGATGGTCCGGTATCACTCTGCCACCCTCCACTACTTAAGCAGTCATGAACCAGAATAGTTCTGGGGGAGAAAAACAAACCCCGTTTATTAAGAGGATGGTGAAGAACTGTAGCCATATTTAATCTACTACAGTGATCCTATAAGAATTCATGCTGCTGTTGGAAAAGATGAAGTCATGACCTTTGCATATAAGTGGATCAACTTGGAAAGTATCATGCTAAGTGAAATGAGTCAGAAAGAGAGAGACAGACATGGAAAGATTGCACTCATCTGTGGAATATAAAATAAAAGAATAGGAGACTAACACCCAATAATAGTAGAGATAAGTACCAGGAGGGTGGCTCCAAGACTTGGAAGCTGGCCCCACATGCTGGAGGAAGGGGCAGCTCGCATAGAGAAGGGAACACCAGATAAAGTGTGGTTTGAGGACCCTCATGGGATGGGAGATGTGCGCTGAAAATAGACTATAGACCAAACACGATTGCCACGCAGTGCCTCTATTGCAAACCACAGCATCCAAAGAAGAGAGAGAACAAAAGGGAATGCCCTGCCACAGAGGTGGGTTGGGGTGGGGGGGATGGGGTGGGACGGTGGGAGGAATACTGGGAACATTGGTGGAGGGGACTGGGCACTGGTGGAGGGATATAAACAAAATGCAAACATGAAAGTTCATAAGTTTGTAACTGTAACTCATGTGATTCACTGATTAAAGAAAAAAAGAATTCAACTTGAAAGGAGCAGGATATTGCCGTCATATTAAATACTAAGTGATTCAAATTTGTAGACAATGGGAGTTTCCCACCTGGTTGCTAACTTAAGCAACAGGCTTATTCTAATATCTTTATTAATGCTTTTCCAGGTCTTCTGTCATCATGAAATTATATCACAAGGATCTTTTTAAATTATTTTTATAAAGTAGTTCACAATATTTAATTACATTCAATATTTGAACACTATCCCACCACCATAACACCTCCCCACCACCATATTTCGGATGTTTCCATCCAAAACCCCAGCCCCTGCCCCAAAGCAGAACTGAAATAATTCATTTTGTATTGCTGGTTATGAATAAATCTGAATAAAGCTGAAAATGATCCCAAAAAGTTTCCTTAGAGGAAACTGTGTAAGATTGTTGTATTTCCCAGAGACTATTAGGCCCTTCTATAAGAGATTACTGGGGCTGGAGAGATAGAACAGTGGGTAGGGCATTTGCCTTGCATGCGGCCGACCCGGGTTCAAATCCCAGCATCCCATATGGTCCCCTGAGCACAGCCAGGGGTAATTCCTGAGTGCAGAGCCAGGAGTAACCCCTGTGCATTGCCAGGTGTGACCCAAAAAGCAAAAAAAAAAAAAAAAAGAGATTACTAACATGTTGTTAAAGGTTGAAATTTGTGTGCTTATATATAAAATATAAAAATATATTTCCCTCTAAGATTGGTTGCCTTCTACTTTAAACCTCACCAAATGTGGTGCTCCACTCTTGGAATATTATAGTGGTGTGAGGCCTGAGATGTCGTGTGGTTGCAAATATGGCCGCTGGGTCTAGGAAAATGTTCACTTATGGGTGAGGCTAGGCTGGACCATGTGGAGAGTGGCTGTGAGCATGGAGGCAATTGTGTTCTGGAGTTTTTCAGGTGCTGGGGCTGGCTCCTTGTGGTGGGGCGGCAAGGGGGAAACTCATCTACCCCACTCCTGGCGCAGGGTCTGGCAGCATGGCTATGGTGAATCATTTTATGCTCTTTTCTAAGAGATCCGGATGGTGGCCATTGATGAGATTGTCTGGTGCCAGTCAGAGCTGACTTGTGGGTGTGACTGCTGAGTTGCTGGAAACAGGGAAATGGGGGAAGGGCACCCATTCCTGGTTCTGTTGAAGCTGGAGTTCTCAGTCACAGGTCCTGCACACCTGGGCTCTCCACACACTCTGACCAAACCTCACCCATGAGTGAATCTGCAGAAAACACAAGGATCTTTATCTGGGATGAGTCCTGGGCTAACTGGTTGACCACCTCACTGTGCACTTCAAAGTTTATATCTGAGTAGACTTTTACGCCTGACTGGAAATCTGGCTTTAGCTTCATTTTTATCTTGGCCCATTTGGACTGCCATAATAAAAATGCCATAGATGGGGTGACATACATTTATTTCTCACTGATCTGAAGGCTGAAGAGTCCAAGGTAAAGACATCAGCCAATAAAGCGTCTGGTAAGAATCTACTTCCTGTTTTTGACAGCTGTCTTCTTCCTATACCCTTCAGATGGCAGTGGGAGTAAGATTGCTCTCTGGGCTCTCTTAGAAAGGCACTAGCACTGCACTGCACTGTCGTCCCGTTGTTCATCAATTTGCTCGAGTGGGCACCAGTTACATCTCCATTGTGAGACTTGTTACTGTTTTTGGCATATCGACGGAAGAATCAAACTCGGGTCGACTGCATACAAGGCAAATGCCCTACCCACTGTGCTATCGCTCCAGTCCAGAAAGGCACTAAGAACCTTCATTTTTAAGATGCTTATTTTAACTCCAGATACCTTTGCATTGAGAACAGTATTTCAACATAAGAATGTTCGCGGAGGCACGTTCAGTCCATCACATGCCTTTTCAGTCCCCTTCTTTTGGAGTCATAAGAAAAGGTCTTGGCATGTAGGCTGAGAGCCTGACCTTGGCTTTTATGGAATCGGTCAGATAATGGCTGCAAGGGGAAGGCAAGGGAACACAATGGACAGGAGAGGATGCTTTCTCCCACGTGTCAGTATATGCTACCTAGTCTGTTTAATCCTCCCAGCAAGCCTGTGAGCAAAGAATTTCAGAGAATAAACAACCAGCTGAAAGGGCACGTGAGAAGTCATGGTGGAGTCAAGGTTCAAGTCTAGGTCACCCATGGTCTCCTCATAGCCCCTGTCACAGAGTCAGAGTCCCCCGTGGGTGGGCAGGGAGATGCATGGAGAATCAGCAGCTCCCGCTCCCACACCCAGACTCTTTGGGGATGCCTTAGTTACAAAGAGCCTTTGCTTTGTTTTGCTAGCCAGGACAGATGTCTGCAATTTTCTAAGGAGCAAGCGTTTCTCATTTCATCTTACCTTAATCAAGTGATTTGGGCTCTGTCCATAAAAGTGCCTGAGGGGTTTGGATGACCGGGAGGTGTTCCAGCCACCCGCAAGTCTGGAGGGAAGCTTCTGTGCAATGAATGGCCAGTTTGTGTGCCAGCTGAGGAATGGCTTGTAGTGGGGTTGTTTGCAGAGGGGGCAGGTGGGGGATGGGGTCGTTGGACTCAGCCGCCTATGTCTGGAATTGAAATTTGATCCGTTTCCAAGTCAATATGCCTTAGGGGATTATCCACTCTCTCCTCTGGTTCCAGGCCACCTCCGCAGTCTCAGGGTGGGAAATGAAAACCCTGCCCAGGCCCGGCTCCCCTCCAAATTCTCTCACCTCTGCCACAGCCCACACACCTGTGGGCTCTGCTGGGAAGCATTCCTGGGCAGAGCTTGGGGCAGATGGCATCTTTTGAAAGACCTCTGAAATTTGCTCAGATTCATCGCAGGACCTGGTGGGGAGGTACGGCCTGAGGTTGATGTGCAATACTTTCCTCAGGAGCTTGATTCTGTTTCATGCCTCTGCAGAAAAATACCGTGTAGACCCCGTGTGGTTCCCTGAACTTGTAAGGACAGGGGTGTTCCTGTCCAGCTCCTTGCTGAGCACAGCTGAAATCAACAAAACACCAGGAGTCCCCAAAGAAGTCCTTTCTGATACAGGGTAGTGGCAGATAGGGAGCGGTTCGGCGGCTCTCACCTGGGCCTAAGGTCAGGGTCATCAGGGAAATTAAACACAGGGTGGAAGTTTAGCTCCCGCCTGGACTGGTCTGGGGCACAGTCTTGACAGGGACTCCTCATGAGATGCCAACATGCAGACAAGGTGGAGAATTTACTTTCTGATGTCCCTCCTTCATCCCCATCAGCCATGTTTTCAACCTGTCCATGCCTGTCTGTTGGGCCCCGGGTATGGCTTTTTGTCATCTTTTGGGGGCAAACTTGCCAGTTCCCAGTGTATTCAAAGTGTGTGACCCGAGGAAAGGGTGTCTTAGGCAATGTGCCTCCAGCCCACAACCCTGAAGAGTCAAGGGATAAAACTCGGAGATGTTTGTCGACAGATCAGGAAATGCTGAAAAGGAAAAGTAATGGCTCAGTGGGAACCTCATCTGGGGAGAGCAACAAGGCCTTGGAGGCCAGAGTGTCACTCTTGCTGTGTCAGCTTGATTCCCAGTCTCAATGGCAACCTCATGTGTTCTATTTTGAGGGCCAAAGCTTCGGAGTCATGTAAGAGATCTATACTCTAATACTGGGTCCATCAGCAAATCCTGTTAGACCCACTTCAGAATGTACCAGATTCCAACTACATCTCAATCTCCTCTGCTCCTCACCCCATTCCCTACCATCATCTCACCGTATCTGACTTGTATAAACTTCCTGACTTGTCTCTCCAACTCTCTCCTTGAGCCTCCACAGTCTATTTTCATCATGGCAGTTTAAGTGTTCTTTCAAAATGTCATTCAAAATAACTGCCTTTTGTGCTCAGAACCCTCCTGCTAAAAGAACACTTTTAGCATGTAAAATCTAGATTCTCATTTTTTTAAATTAAAAAAAAATTCCCATACACTTATATAAATACAGTGGTTTACAAAGTTGTTCATGATGATTTGTTACAGGCATTCAATGTTCTAGCACCATTCCCCCCACCATTACACCTTTCCTCCACCATCACTGTCCCCAATTTTCCAGATCACCCCTAAAGCCTGCCCTTATAGCAGGCCCTCAGTTTATAAAATCCAAATTCTTACCTATCACCTCCAAGGCCCCACATATTCTGGGTCAGGTTATCATCTGACATTGTCAGGACATCATCTGACATTTTTATTTATTCTAAACCAGTCCCACTGGCTTGTTTGCTCTTCTCTATGGTTGTGAAATATACTGCTACCTCAGGGCCTTTGCATGTACCAATTCCTCTGGATATAGTGCTTTTATTGATATTTGTGCAGCCCACTTATTTCTTTCCTTTAGGTTTCTGTGTCTTATTTAAAATCGTATACCCTAAACCTCTCATTTTTTTCCCTCAGGTTTTTTCCCCCCACTGATGTATTATTTATCTATTTATCTTATTTCTTGCTTCTATGTATATTCTATAAGAACAAGCCCATGATTTACCTAGCAAGGAGAGTAACTGAAGTGCTCAGTAAAGTGCTCAGCAAATATTTGTTGAATGAATAACAAAATTTAGGACACAGGTCACGAGCAAAGAAGATTATCTAAAATAATCTCCTCAGGAGGTCACATGAGTTGAAGAAAGGGACATAGAAAAGAGAATGGAGGGGAGGACATTTCTGATTTAAGAGACTGAAGTCTTTGGGAACTATGGCCAGCTTGGGTCTGAGGAGCACTGGGAGAGAAGACTGGGGAATGCCACATCTTTTTTGTTTTTCCTTTTTGGATCACACCTGGAGATTCTCAGGGGTTAGTCCTGGCTCTGTACTCAGGAATTACTCCTGGCGGTGCTCAGGGAACTATATGGGATTCTGGGAATTGAACCCAGGTTGGCTGCATGCAAGGCAAATGCCCTACCCGATGTGCTATCGATCCAGCCCGGAATGCCACATCTTTAAGGTCTTGAGAACGTTGCTAACTAGTTTCAGGCTGACATAAGGCTGAGAGAATATGTGTAGGAAGACCTGTAAAGATGAGAAAAGGTACCGCACTGTGTTGATATTTATTGTAATTCAGTTACTCTCCCTGGTGATCCCACAGACCACACTACTTCTGGGTTTAGTCTTTGACTCATTCATAAACCACGGACATTTTCTTAGCCAGGGTGAGTCCAGAGTGAAGATGAATGTAGCTGGTATAGCTTAAGAGAAATGAGTTTTTCTGCCTCTCCCACACCACCCAGGGCCTGGAGTGCCTGTTAACTGTTAGTTGGCTTTGTGGAATGAATGAGGCCTGTTACAACTGCATCCAGATCCTGAATTACCCAGAGAAGGGATATATTAATAATTGATACATCACACCTAGCAGAGATACAGAGGGGTTGCAGATTGGAAAAGGCAGCTTTGACAGGGAGATGGAAATGTAAAAAAGAATTTGATGTAAGGGGCTGGAGTGGTAGCATATCAGGTAGGGCATTTGCCTTGAACGCAGCTGGCCCGGGTTTGATTCCCAGCATCCCATATGGTCCCCCGAGCACCACCAAGAGTAATTCCTGAGTGCATGAGCCAGGAATAACCCCTGTGCATTGCTGAGTGTGACCCAAAAAAAGCAAAAAAAAAAAATTGATGTAAGAAGGATTGAGTATAAATCCAGGCTAGAGGCCAGCTGAAGGGTTATTAGAGTAGAAGCAGAGTGGTTTGAAGCCCACGCTGTGGTACATTCATGAACAAGGTTAGGCAGCGTCATTACTACCACTTCCTTTTTTGTTGACTGGTGCTAAGAACACAGTACTTGGTAGTGTTAGGTGCTGTATCAGTCATCTTCAGAAACAATGGTGGGCAGAAAATTAGAGTTGAGGAGGTAGAAGTAGAAGAAATTTTCTTCAGAGGGAGTGATGTCAGTGAAAAGGGCAGAGTAAGAACCTTAAGTCCTCCCCTCTAGAACAGCAATGAGAATATGTGTAGAATTTGTCAGAATCAATTTTTTTTCCCAAAAACTCTGGAAATGAAAAACTTGCAGCAATCAATATTTAAGAAAAAGTGGTTGAGTCTTGGTATAAACAGTAATATATTTGGTGTTTTATCTTGCTATATTAGAACTTCTAAACTAAGGCCTTTATAGGAGATAAGGCATAAATAGAGTAATTTGGTTGAGTTGGTACTTATGTTGCTACTCTTCCAGATATGAACACATTTCTGTGTTAGTTTTTTTTTTTTTCTTTTTGGGTCACACCCGGTGATGCACAGGGCTTATTCCTGGCTCATGCACTCAGGAATTACTCCTGGCGGTGCTCAGGGGACCATATGGGATGCTGGGAATTGAACCCGGGTTGGCAAGGCAAACACCCTACCCGCTGTGCTATTGTTCCAGCCCCCATCTGCTTTAGCTTTTAACATTGAGATTCATTTGCACCACACCAGTACTGTAGTACTAAGAAGCACTCTGGGAATTTTCCTTCCCTGAGGTATTTTGAATACAATAGAGTTTCTCTTGAGAGCATCTATTTGTCCATTCGCCTGCTCAACTATCCTTTCATCCCATTTGACTAATCCAATTGTTCCTTTTTTTTTCTTTTTGTGAAGCATGGTAGTTTTTATTGAATGAAATTTACTTAGACATGAGAAAGAGCAGAATATATGTTCAAAAAGAACACAGGCTGCTCCAGGGTGGATAAAGCTGAGAGAGAGAGATGATATATATTCAAAGGAGAACATGGACCTGAAAGAGCAAACAAGCAAAGAAACGGAGTGATATACGTCCAGGTGAGAAGAGGGGCTTGAGAGAGCCAGCCCTTCCACAGGGTTTAAACCTAGATCAGCCCACTGATTTCCCCCCTCCCCCCCATAAGACTTGAGATTTGAGTTCCGTAGGTCATACTGGTTTGAGTGAAGGTTCGAAAGTTTGGCAGTCATGAGAATCAGCCAGGGACCATAGGAAGACTCACAATGGTTAAGATGATGCTGCTCATCCCTGCTAATTTCCTTTTTTTTTTTTTCCCCAAAAATTGCCTTGAGTAAGCCATTTTCAATAAAAGGGTTTGCCAATGTGAAAGCTCCTCTCTGAGGGTTCCCTCTGCACGGCACAGACCTTTCATCCCTAAACACAACTTATAATCTTGGGTAAAAGAAGGTTCTCCACTCACTTCAAGGAGGGGGGAAAAAACACAGCAAAACAAAACAGCCACATCATGAACTCGAGCTGTCATCACTCTGGGCTCCAAAATGGCCTGGGCTGCCCATGTGCTTCCTTCCCTTGGCCTTGACCTCACCCCCTGGGTCAGTAGGACCAGATTTATTGCTGGGTCGCCCAGCAGGCCACCCTGGAGGCTAGAGGAGAGTGCTTCTCAGGGCTGAATCTAGGGAGAGCAGTCTTGTCAGGCCTGCCACCCAGCTACTGTGGAACCATCCCACATTGAGGTTCTTACCATTCTCAAGGATTTCCTGGCTCTTTCTCCCAACTCTTCTTCATCTTGCCCATCCTTGAGGGCCAGCACATGTTCTAACTCTCTGGGCCACAGGTGCCACATCCAACAGCAATTCGTAGACCACGCCAGGGCCATGCCAAAGACAAGACTTGGTCCATGCTCATCCCTGGGTTGGAAGGTAGAGGATAGAACAAGAATGAGACCATGGATTTAGGCACCCTGAGTGTAACTGCCCCATGAGGAGGGGTGTTGGGGTCAGGGACTCCTGTGAGCTGATTCTTTACTCCTGGGTCCTATCCTAAGCTTTTCAACTAACTGTGAGGTCCCAGAGGAAGGGTCATAAATCTTTGCTCTCTTTTTTTAATCACTATGCACAGTGGTGAGTCACCATGTCATTGAAAGAGTTGCTGTCTAATAGTGAGAACTGTTTGTTTTTTTTTTTTTAATTTGAGTTTGAATTCCTTATCTTGTTTAAAAATGGGGATAGTACATTTTTCAGGAAAAAGAATAAAAGAACTTCCTGTATTAGTTAATTTATTCTGTTCTTTTTTTTTTTCTTTTTGAGCGGCTGGAGTGATAGCACAGCGGGTAGGGCGTTTGCCTTGCACGCGGCCGACCTGGGTTTAGTTCCTCCGCAAGAGCCCAGCAAGCTACTGAGAGTATCCCGCCCACGTGGCAAAGCCTGGCAAGCTACCCGTGGTATATTCGATATGCCAAACACAGTAATAACAAGTCTTACAATGGAGACGTTACTGGTGCCTGCTTGAGCAAATCGATGAGCAACGGAATGACAGTGATGATGCTTTTTGGGTCACACCTGGTGATGCTCATGGGTTACTCCTGGCTCTGCACTACTCAGGGGATCATATGGGATGCTGGGAATTAAACCTGGGTTGACTGCATGCAAGGCAAATGCCCTACCCTCTGTGCTATCGAGCAATCATTAGTTAGGTTATTCTGAATAGTCACACTAACCCAAAAGCTCACTGGCATATAGTCAAAGGATTATTTCCCACTCACCTGTGCAATCTTTGCAGTGCATATCAGTAGGAGTCTGGGTTCTGCACTGTTCTCTGGGCCCATGCATCCTGGATAACATGCTGGTGCTACTCACCTAGGTCACAAGGCCTTCGCCGTCACATGACAGTACCTCAGACAGAAGCAGCAGGATTTGTGCTGGCTCAGATGTAACATGTATCAATTCTACTCCTAGACTACTGGCCACTACTCAGGGTGTATGTGTGTATGTAAGGTCATGTGTGTGTCCCACCTGATTCAAGGGGTCTGGGAAGTGACAGAATATTCAGTGACAAACGAATGACTGTGCAACACTTCCCAAACTGTTCAAGTAAAAAAAGGGGAATGTTGAGGGGCCAGAGTAATAGGTAGGCACTTACCTTGTATGCTGCTGACCCAAGTTTGATCCTTAGCACCATATATATATAGTCCCCCGTCCTCTGCTAGGAGTGACCCTGAGCACAAAACTGGAAATAAGCCCTGAGCATTGCGGATTTGGGGAAAAACAAAACAAAGAAGGGAGCGGGGATGCATCTGAGCCCAAAAAGGAATGTAACCACACTGGAAAAATCAGGATTCATGGTTTTGTTCTTTGATGTTTTGGAGTTTCATGTACTGATGTCTCCCTTAGCTATCAAGTTGGCTTTTTTTCTTTTGCCTTTAAGGGTAGACTGGTTGTCTTTGCTTTATAGATAAAATGGTATTAAGGATGTTCCTATCATCTAGAGTTTTCAGGATTTAATGAGTTATCTATATAAGGTGCTTGGGAAATGTCAGATAAGAGCTAGATAGATAAGAGCAATTAAGATTTTTGACTAAGATTAATTTTTATTCTTTGTATATTTGTCAGAACAAGGCACCCCGAGCTTAGCCTTTTACCATTTCCATGTGATTTATGCCTTCCAGAAGGTGCCAGCTAAAGGGATTCCCCAATTCTCTTGAGGAAGATCTGAATTCCTAGCTGAATCAGGGATTCTCCCCTGGGTTTGAGGAAGTGGGGCCAAGCCAGGAAGACATCCCAGATGGACTCTGTCATTGACTATATTTTTAAAAGAGTTGAAGTGCTAACAGCTTTCTGATAAGAAGCCTGTAGTTTAAAGCAGGCTGCTTGGAGCAGGTCCTACAGAAAGGCTGTTTGAGTGTACCTCTCCCAGCACCAAGGCCAGGCCAGTGTCTGAGAAACCATGTCCTGGCCAGAATCAAGTTCATGGTCACAATCCTGTCTGTGGCTCTATACCTTCCTGGAGCTGAGTCTTCCTAGTATGCAGCCTGGCCATCACCAGCTCCTTGGCCTCTACTCATTCCACCTGTAGAAGGGATGGCCCTGGGCCCTGTGACTCCTCTGAGGAGTTTGACCAGAATCGTCTTGTCCCTCGGAAGTTTTTCCCAAAGAGACCCCCACCTCCCACAGGTTTGCCTCCCTCTAAAAACAAGTGCCTTGAACTGAAGAGCACTTTGTAGATTTGAGGTATTTGCATTCTTTGATTCTGATCTTCATAAGAATCCCGAGATATGGTTTATTATTCTTAGATCAGAGGTAGAAAAAAATGGATGCTCAGTATGACCAGGTAACTTCTTTTTCATGGGTGACAGGCCCGGATCCAGACCTGGCTTCCACACCAAGCCAACTGATTCTTAGCCTGCCTCATACAGACCAAGTTTGGGTTTCTTGGTTTAGGTGCTCCTGGCAGGGCAGCAATGGATGGGACCATGGGAACTAGGGTCAGTGTCCCTATCACACACGTCAAGGCCATCTGAGCCTCTGGACTCATTCCTCAATTTCCTTCCTTGTCACGTAGAAGAGTTTTCAGGGGTCAATTTTGTGGTCTTGAATCCCAGGAGAACTGAGTGGGCTGATCTGAGGTGATAATGTCCAAATGTCAGCATGACAGATTGTCATTGAAGATGCCCAAATGTTCTTAAGAGGGAATCGATGTCACAATCTTTATGAGCACTTTGGAGGAGGCTGTAATGACCCAGAAAAAGGAAGGTTGTTGTTGGAACAAAGATCAGGACACAAACCTGGTTCTTAGAAGAGGAGGAAAGGCCCAGAGAGATAGTACAGCAGGTAGGGCACTTGCCTTGAATGTTGGTGACCATGCAAGGCAAGGTGACAAGGTGCCAAAATAAAAACAAAAATGAAAAAGTTCTGGAGGCACCATCTTAAAAAAGTAAGATGCTATTTTTTAAAATTAATTAAAAATAAATTTTATTTTATTTTATTATTATTTTTAAAATTTTTATTTTTTTTTAAATTTTATCACCATGTGGAAAGTTACAGAGTTCTCAGGTTTATGTCTCAGTTATACCGTATACAAACACCATCCCTTCACCAGTGCCCATATTCCACCACCAAAATCCCTGGTATACCCCCCACCCCCCACCCCAACTGTATAACTGATGAATTTCACTTTATTTTCTCTTCACCTTGATTACGTTCCATGTTTCAACACAAAACTCACTATTGTTGTGGGAGTTATATCCCCAAACAAGATAACCCTAATAAGGAGGCATTTGATAATTAGTTTTCCATTCAAAGATTGTATGTTTTCAGGTTTTAGAAAAGGTCGCGTGGCCGCTAACGCGGCCGCGTGGCTCGGATGTGTCCCAGTCCCGAATCCTGGAGCCGTGTTAGTTGCTGCTCAGTGTCGCCAGGGTTCCATCTGGAGAAGGTGTGCTGGCGGCACCTCCTCCTTCCGGCCCCCCGGTGTTGCTGGCCCCGATTCGGGTCCGGAGCATTGTCCGGGCCGCATTGCTCACCAGAACGCCTGCCACTTCTCTGTGGATTGTGGCAGCAAGATGGCGCCGAGGGTGGGTCGAGGGTGTGACTTCCGGCGGCCGGGACCACTTGGAGTTTTGGGCTGGCGCCGCCCCACTCCAGTGCCCCCCCGCGGCTCGGATGTTTCCCAGTCCCGAATCCTGGAGCCGTGTTAGTTGCTGCTCAGTGTCGCCAGGGTTCCATCTGGAGAAGGTGTGCTGGCAGCACCTCCTCCTTCCGGCCCCCCGGTGTTGCTGGCCCCGATTCGGGTCCGGAGCATTGTCCGGGCCGCGTTGCTCACCAGAATGCCTGCTGCTTCTCTGTCAAGATGCTATTTTTCTTTAGGAGACCACATTCAATTTTTAGAGGCAGTTGATTTTCTTTTTTTTTTTTGAGTGCTAAGGAAATAATTCTTAAGGATTTTTAGAAACAGTTACACAACTAGCTTCTTCCTAAAGGTCGAATTACAGAAACACTTGAGAAAACTTATAAGTACCCTCAACACTCAAGGAGGAACTTCGAGCCTGTGAGAGGTACACAGGCATCTCACTGTTGTCTTTACCCGGGTGGAGCTCAAATACCAAAGCTCTTTCCCCAAGAGCCTGTGGGTTGCTGTGCTGCCAGCAGGGCTGGACCAGCTTGCTTCACGTAGGGGATGGAAGAGGCTGACATCCAGGGAAGGTCGTGGCTTCTGAGGAGTCTATGTTAGATCCCTTTGGAAAGGGCCAAAATTCTTTAGACAAGTCTGATTTTGTTTACTTCACTATTGACACGGTCCAGGGGCTTTGAGGTCGTGTTCAATGTCAAAGGTCTTACCCTTGACCTGGCGCTGGCCTTGGCATCCCAGCCAAGGGCATGGGTTTTCACCTCCGCTCCCATCTAAGAGGAAAGGCAAATTGCAAGTGGAAATCCAAAGCCTCTAAACAACCTAGACCGACAGAGCCCCTGTGAGACGTTTACCCCCATGTGCTACTCACTGTGCCTGAAGCCCAGCCCTGGGGGTTGACCCCAGCACCCCCATGCCTTGCTTGTCTGATCACCTTCATCTCCGCTTGGGCCTAGGAGAAAAGCACGAGGAGGAGGGAACTGAAACCCGGGCGTGTGTGATGGATAGTCTCTCAGGCCTATTTGTGCTTTTAAAGAGGAGCCCCTCTGGCTGAGAGACGCGGCTCTAAAGATAGACTTCAGATGGGGCGGGCAAAGGGCCAGGCCAGCTGCACAGAGCTGTATTGCAGCCAAGTGACTGAATGTCTGCTTTCAGGCAGTTCTGTGGAGCTGGACAATCTTCCACCTCTGCAGTGAGATTCCAGTTCCTTCCAGGCTCCACAAAAGGTCAGAGAGAGAGAAAGTGGATTCTTCAGTCTAGGCACAATATATTGCAGATAAAATCCCTGTACTTGGGGACTTGTATACTCTTTCAGGCTTGAAAATAGTGGGGTGAAAGCATCAGGGCCCTTTTCCTACTACAGACCCTTTCTTGATCAATTGTAAAATAAATGAGCTCTGTCTCCCGGCCCATATCCATGACACCTGGCCTTCCTGGGTATCCATGGTTACTGGCTCTTTTTTATGACTTTTGGGCCTCATACCCTGGAACCTGAGCATCCTGGCTTGCTACAGAGACCCTGAGCTTCTTTGTCAGTCCTGGGATTTCAAGGAACATCCCTGAGGAGTGAAGCCGAAGAGTGAGCAATAGGCTGTTTCCTCAGAAATCCCATCTAGTTTCCATGAAGTCCATCACCTTTATCCCCAACTAGTGATTTTTAGGTCTCAATTTTCATATAGGTCAGAAAATCCCTCCTAAGAGGGATTTTTCTCTCATAGAGTGAGATCCATTCTATTCCAGGGTCCTGTGGATGGCTGATTTAGTGCCAGAGTGAAGAAATGATCGGTCTCATTAAATTAGCATCAGTATTGACCAACATAAACATTATTGTTTGAAAATCTAACTTTAATTTCCCATCTCAATAAATATGCTTAGTTCTCTTCAAGTTTCAATTAATAAAGGCTTTGTGTATGGCATCATGAGACTAATTATACAAAACACTCTTAACTGACTTCCTCATTTTCTTGCAACATCTGGCCTCCAGAAGGAGATGTACTTGCTTTGGGATATTCAGACAGATGTGGTTCCCTTCCACTTCTAGGTCAAGCTCCAGCTACCATGACTAATGCATCAGAGCAGGAACCATAATCAAGCCTATATTCTGAAACTTCTTGGGGCCAACACTCACTCTTGGGAGTGAGAATGTATTGACAAAAACTCAGTTCCTTGGTGGAGAAATTTATGACTTCACTTTCCCTGAAGTTTGAGAGAAGAGGGAAGTCTCAGGGTGACGTGCATCGGCAGGGGCTGAGGGGGGACCGTTTGCTGCTCTGTAAAAGTCACGGTTCCTTGATGAGGTTTCTAGAGCAGAACACGAAGTTCTCCATCTTCTGGATCCAAACCGCCTCAAAGGAGTGTTAGACTTTGCTCTAAGTGGCCAAATACCACAAGTGCCACTCAATTAGAAAAGTATGCAGCCCTGGCACTCTGAGCTAAGGGCAGGGCCATGCATGTGAGCAAATGGAGGCTCTATGGAAGGTGATGAGGGTTCAAGAGTGCTTCGTTGCAGGGACTGTCAAATTATTCTCAGCTCTGGGAGTTTGCTTGGCAAGCATTTTTATCCCCCCACCCTAGAGATTTTTTGTTTACAGGATTTAACAAAAAAAAAAAAAACCCAGACAATTGTGTATTGTTTCAGCTTCTGTACAAAGGTCAGCACTTGGCACACAGTAGTTTTCCAATTCCTGCTCCTTTTGATCCCACTGTGCAGATCAGCAGATATGGAGTTTTCAGACAGCAAAGTGCAGAGTAAGACAATGGGCAGAAATCTTGTGAATGATTAGCCATATTATCCGAGACATAGAAATATCTGTCTAGTGGATGGGGGAAGCCCCTCGAGTGGAAGTCTAAGCTTTAGGAAATTTTTAATATGCATTTTTAGGAGGATAATTGTGTCAGGGCAGTGGTTCTAGGTGCCAAATACAGTAGCACAGGCTAAGATGTATGTAGAGTTTTGGAGACAAACACACTGAAATAATATGGTTCTTGTAAGACATGATGGGCCAAGGAGATAGAACAGGGGTTAAGGAACTTGCCTTGCACGTGGCTGACCCTGATTCAATCCCAGGCACTCTACATGATCCCCAAGCACTGTCAGCAGTGACCTCTGAGCACATCGCCAGGAGTAATCTTAGGATACGAAGGTATGCCTATTCTCCATCCCCACCCCACCCTCCGATTTGGCCTTTTATGAGAGACCAAATCAATTGGTTTATGAGATATAGAAACATAGACTTCAGTGTTAGAAATAATTTTGTCCAACTCCTTTCATTCAGAGATGAAGCAGCTGAGCTCCAAAAGAGACTAATTCTAGCTCATACAGGTAGGTAATGACCAAGGAACATCTAAAACTACTATCTGGTGACCAATTCTCAAATATGAGCTAGAATATAAATTTAAACTCTCTTGAGAGTATAAATTCCCCCACTACAAGTTGGCATAATGGATTCCTTCCCATTACCCGAAGTACTTGTGCCATATCAAGCCTAGAAAAAAGGCACCTTCTGTGTGTGTTTTTTAGATGGGCTAGAAGTTGATAATACACTGCTGACTAAAGAGTGGTAGCAAATTCACCATTATCTGTAATCAGGTGGAATGATTTTTTAAATAGTGAACAGTAAGCCTGGCAAGCTACCCGTGGCTTATTGGATATGCCAAAAACAGTAACAATAAGCCTCACAATGAGAGATGTTACTGGTGCCTGCTCGAACAACTCGATGAGCAACAGGATGACAGTAACAGTGAACATTAAGATGAAAAAACAAACAAACAAACAAACCCAAATACCCCTACATACAACTCCCTAAAACAAGAGGACAGTTGACTCTTCTGAGGTGTAGTTCCATGAAAAAAGTTATCCAGCCGGGAGATACTGGCTTAGAATTTGCAGAACAGCTCTCGATCATTGCCTTTGTTAGGACGACAAATACCTGATGATTCCTTTTGTTCCCTTAGTCCCACCTCTCCCTGCTCTACTCACAGAGGAATTGAAACTGGGCTGCTCTGAGCGCACAGGAAGGAGCCAGGTGGAGGGAGCGGGGTGCTGAGGCCCCCGGACTGGCCTGTCAGGAACACTGACGATGCTGTCGACAGCAAGCCACTTCTAATGGCTTTCAGAGCCCTTGAATTTGTTTAGAGAAAATCTCGCTGGCATTGATGGATTTCTCCTCCTGACAGTTCACAGGAAAGGGTGTAGTAAAAAGAACTAAGTGATTCATTCCAAGGATGTGAGGGGCTTAAGGATTCCTGCTTCCATCCACGTTTCGTGGCCCTGTTCCAATTGCCCCATGTGTGATGAAGTCATTTTCTGGGGCACAAAAAAGACTCGGAGCGGGGGGAATATGCATCATCTACTGTGGCTATTCATGGTTTCATTTCTTCTGGCTGCTCGGGAGAGCAACGAAGCTTCTCCGCATTATATGGGCTGAGGAGTCAGTGTTTCGGGGGCCTTTCAAAGCCACCTCCCCCCCCCCCCCGTGCCCCTATAAACAATGCATTTATTATAAAATCCTGCCCCTAAAAAGGGCTGGAGTCATCTTGTAGTGGTCTATAATTAAGTATATTTAATAATAAAGGCACAAACTTCTTAGCATCTCAGTGAGTGAAAATGAACCCTTCCACAGAGCTCCCTGGCCACTCCCTTCCCCCACTCCCCACCCCACTTCTACAAATAAGAACCAGAAGTTTGGTTTTTTCAGAAATAACAATCGCAAGGGATGTCTCGCCAGTGGGGAAAGGAAATTAAATAACTGGAACATTCTTTTCCATGCAGAAAGAAATGGCTCTGCTCACTCAGGTACTGACGGAGGAGGATTTGTTAAAATGTTGTTCTCTCCGTTGCTTGTGGGTGTGACTTACCAATGCTCGGGGCTGGGACCCTGGCTGATGGCCAGCCTGACAGGACAACTGCCACTTGGACAGGCCTCCCAGACAGGCACTTAGCTGCATGTCCCCCAGCATTGTCAGAAATGGGTCCTCTAGCCCTGGTCCCAGCCACCTCCTTTGAGGGTCCTGATGTATGCGGATGGCTTCTAGGCCAGGGAGAGGGAGAGAGTGTTGTGGGAAATGTAAGCATCTTCAGGAAGGTATACTGAGCTGGAGAAAGGAGAAAACTGGAGACAACCATAGAGAGGCTTGGAAGAGCCAAGCCGTGGAGGCGGGCCCAGGGCCTGTTTGCAGATGGGGGCCAATCTCTGGACTTCTATTTGTATTTGGTTTTGTTTTGCTTTTGGGCCACACCCACCAGTGCTCAGGGCTTACTCCTGGTGGTCAGAGACCTACTGCTGCCTGGCATGCATCTGGCCTGGGTTCGATCCCCGGCTTTCTATATGGTCCTCTGAGCTTGTTCAAGAGTGATCCTTGAGTGCAGAGTCAGGAATAAGGCCTGGGCACCACCAGGTGTGGCTCCAAAACCACCCCCCTCACAAACAAAAACAAAAAAACTGCAACCAAATTCTGGGCTCTGCATTCAGGAATTAATCCTGGCAGTGAGTGCTTTGGGGACCATGTGGGGTGCTGGGGATCAGGCCTAAGTCTGCCATGCACAGGGCAAGCAATCTACCTACTGTGCTACTGTTCAACCCCAGGAGTTTTATACTTAAAATGAGGCTGCAAAAAGTAGAGTGAATAGTCCAAGGTCAAGTATAGGGAAGCACGGAAAAGTCACAAGCTCTTAGTATTGCCTCACTTTATCTGCAATATAAGGTAAAAAACATACCCATTTTGCCCACTTACATTGTAAATAATAACGGTCGTTGTGAGGTCTCAATGACATAATACATGAAGTCACTTAATAAACCTGGTATATAGTAGGTAATGTGATACAGCAAACACTAGCTGCTGATACTGTTATTGTTGTTGGTGAAATTAAAAGGTAAAAGTGAAACTATCATTGGATGATTCAGTATTCGAAGAGTGACTGAAAAAATAAGGTATGCTGACCCATTGGATGATACAGCATTGGGAGTCTGATTGCTTTATTTCTTGGATAGCTGATAGATAGGGAGGTATACTGGTAGAACAAACATATGGGCATTACCTTTCTTCCTTCCGATGATTTCTTAAAAGAAATTGAACCTTACAGTTTCACTATATAGCATGAGTAATGTAACATTGTCAGCTTGTAATTTCAACTCATACGAACACATATTTGTGCCATCAGTGTTTCTGACTCTGTCATAAGTTGTGGAGAGGATTTTTTAATTATGTGGTTGGAAGGAGACTAACTTCCATTGAAGCATTTGATTTGAAATAGTGACATCGAGCCTGCTGATGAAAGGCAACCCAGAGAGGTAGGGAGGAAGGTACAATTTCAAAGCAAAAAAAAAGATAGGTTTTTTTTTTGCAAAAGACATCTTCAGTTATTCAGTTCAAACACATTGCCTAAATCTTTTAATTATGTGTCAAATCATTTTATATAAATGGTCTCAGTATTTTCTTCTTTAAGCGTTTATTTTACATACCATATCTTAGACACCAAAATGAATTAGTGTAAAATTTCTGAGAATCATCAGAGCAAGAGGAAACAGGAAACTTTGAGGCAAGACACATCCTTTATCCTTCCACTGGGGCGCAGGGGAACAGAGCATTTACTTTTATTTAAGGAGACATTCAAAATTCACATGGCAAAGGAAGTAAGCCAAGGATATTTTGGTATTTTAGGGCTTTGACTAAGAAAATGGAATTATTTATTGAGAAAATCAAACCTCATATACAATATTGCGGTTAGAAGGAGTTTTTAGCGAGCCAGATATTCTAAAATCCTAGGGGAGAAAGTAAAAGAATGATTAGACTGGAGCAGACTGGATGGGTTTGCAGGGACTTGCATCTTGATGTCAGAATGTGGATTCAAGGCTTCATTGGATGGGGCCACTTGTGTCATCTCAGGTGAAGTGTTAAGTGACCAGATGAAGTGTTAAGGCGAAAGCAACAGATCCTGACCTTTTACAAAACCCTGGTCACTTCACCTCCTCTCATGATTTGAGACCCATCAGTGGCTGTAGACTTCCACACCCACTGTTCTTCTTCAGGCTGCTTTTCTGAATTCTGCTCACTGAGCAAGAGAAGGGGAGCAGGAAGGCCAGGCTTGTTCTGTCTCTGCAGGGCTCACGCGTTGTCTTCCCTCTGGAAGGCTGTCCTGGCTCCAATCCCGGGCTCAAGGTACAGAAGGAGGTTCTTAAATAGTGGACAGCATGGTGGAGGTGAAGATCTGTTGCAAAATCTGAGGGATGTCCTTGGTATTCATGGCCACGAAAGACCTGCCCGCTGGCAAAGTTTGCTGAAGCCTGCCACAGAGGGAAGGGAAGGAAAATTACCATTGCAAATCAGGGCCACCTCTGGCCCTCCCCCCACCCTTCCGAAAGGAGTTTTAGAAAAGGAAGTTTTTACTTTCCAATACCTCGCCAGTGAACCGGCAGTCACTAGGCCTTAAAAGGCCTGGAACAGGGACTGAGAGAGGCACATTGAAAGCAGGGAACTGAAAAAGGCGCCTTAGCAGGGAGAAAAGGAGCACATAAAAATTTTTTTTTTTTAATTTACTGTTATTTTGAATATTTTATATTCCTTTGATCAGAGCCCTAGGGATTAATGTGGATTCCCTCACCTGGGTCCAGGGAATTGTTGGCCTCAAACTGCGATTCTCAGAGCTTTTCCTGCCTTAGCAAACAGTCTTCAAAAAAATGTTGCCCAGCCAAAGTTCTTTTTCTCTCCTCCTCTCCTGTGCTCTGTATCATAACAATGCATTGTGAAATGCAATCCGATTTACTTGACTGCTGCTTTGATGACACTGAGGTTATATAGGCTCATGGTAACTTTTTTTAAATGCCAATTTATCATCTGGAACAAAGGGCCATTTTTGAAAGCAATAAAAGTGCAATGCAGATCTATCCAAAAGCACGCCTCCTTTCACAATGCCAACAACGTTTGGTTTTGGAATGACATTTAATAAAAGTCAACCATCCTGTGCAGTATCATATATTTGGCATGCCTGGTAGGCCAGCTAATTCTGCAACATATCTTTTGCCAGTGGATGTTGGACCATTTCCCTAGGAAACCACAAGGGTATTATTGTGCTTTCTTAAGTATTCAAACAGGATCTGTTCACTAGAAAGACAAATAGCTATTTCAGCTGAGCCAGTAGTTGGGCTTCCATCTAAGACTGGGCTAGTGCTGAAGAAAAGTCTGGTTAGAAAAGGCGTGTGTGCCAGGTCATGGAGACTAACTACAAAATGAGAAAGTCCACTGTAAAAAAGTGACTAGGATTACACGATAGTAAGCATAGTCTTAACCTGACTCTGTAATCCCATAGCAAACAGAGAAAAAGATGTTTTGAACACAGTTTTTACCCACAATAGGATTCTGTGAATCAGAGTATAACAGATAAAAGAGGTAGAATAATAGAATAACACAAGACATGTGTCATACACATTTAGTTAATATATTGTGATGTTTCTTGTAAGTATTTTACGCAGGGAAATACTTTGAAGTCTTTGTATTTGCCATTCAAAACTCTGTTAGTGTGTTAAGCGATAAAAGCATTTTCAGAGCTCTCCTTTCAGATAATCCACAATGCTACTTGTTGTTTCTGTGAATATTTGGCACAGCACGTTAGCATATGTGTTATCTTACATTTTCTCTAAGCATTTCACCTGCTTGGTCACCCCGGTAAGGAGGGATATATTTGTACATATTTATGACCATGGGCCTCCAACATAGTACTCCTAAGGAATGGGGGCCAGGGAAGTTTGTAGGAGGAAGGAGACAGCATCTCAGGCCTGAGAACAATATATTTATATCCCTCCTCACTGGGTTTATATCTATATATAAATAAGAGGGGAGATGTCTACCAATGCACCCACATATTTTTACATTGTGGATGTCTATCAAATATATAGATATGCACACTCTCTATGCTATGAAAAATAGATGTTACTCTTTTGAGTATGATTTGAATATAAACTGATCATAACTGAACTTGGGGCCTTGATGTAAAGTATAATGTATAAAAATACTTAAGTTTATTGGTGAACAAATTTGCTATTTCTTGTTGGCTAATTTAAATAAAAACCGAAAAATACCAAACTTTTCACTGCTTATCCAAGCATGTTAGAACATCAAACTTCTTCTCAACTGATGATTGGCTCCTTGCGTGTAGTGTAGCAACTACGTCTCTTCATCTCTCTCACCATCCCTCACAATGCTGAGTGCATGAAACAGTGTGCGAGCACGGAGACCTCTCTTTCCCTGCCCTTTTCGGGATCCTGAGATCTTACCTCTTTGCTTGATCACCTAAAGATCCAATAAAAATGGCAAACGCATTTACTTGAGGGTTGCTTGTCAGGATTTGGGCAAACTTGGCAGGATGTATTCCGTAACGTGACAGGTTCGCATCGCTCAAGACAATAACAAAGTACTCGTCTGCTTCTTCTTTGACAATTTCCTTGATGGCATGTTCTGTCCCCTCTAGCGTGTGGTCCCCACTCATGCAGAACTGAGCATGGGCATGCATTGTCTAGGGGAAAGATATGATGCACAAAAGCCACGGGTGAGGCAGGTTTTCAACAAACATGACATTTTTTTCCCTGTTGACCATGCGAATGTGCAAATATCAGTGATGACACACGAATAAGAAGTTTCTTAATGGTTCTATTTAGTTTGCCCCTTGGAAGGACAACAGTACAGAGTGTTGTTTGCATGTGGTAAAGACTTTTGTCAGGAAGATGAAACATTTCAGAGCTATCCTACCTGGCTCTTTTAAAGAGGAAAATATCCTCTAGTGACAAAATACAAAACCCGGAATCACACCAGAGGATGGGAATGTCACAGGGAGAAAAGTCAAGAATGGATTGTTTCCAATGAGAAAAGCATTTATTGGAACACTGTACTTACACCAACAGTAATGGAGGAATTTATCTCAAATCATGGTGTGTGTTTCTGTTCTAGATCTATGTGAAACTGAACTATCATTAGGAAATACGAGAACACATAAAATTGGGGTTAGAGAGTAACTCAAAATACGCTCATTTTACTTATCAGAAATATGTTGGAGCTGAGAAGAACTGTCTAGAACATGGCTGGGGACCTACTTAGGGTGTAGAATTCAAATACAATGTCAAAAAAATATTATACAAATGTAAATTTTTTAACAAAGGTTAAATTTTGTGTGGTGGATAAAGGGAGGTTAACTATGATTGTTTTCTTAGTTTAATGCTTCAATATCTGAAAACAGAAAGTTTTCCCCAACCACTTCCCTTATATAGTACTGCTTCAAGTAAATCTTTTCAGTGACCAGAGGAACTTTATCTCATGTGGTGGAAATTTTCACAGGATATGGGCAATTCGCTGCCTTTACCTTTAGAATTTCTAGTCTTTGCTTGTTGTCCTTGGGGATTTTGTTCAAAGGAATTAGGGCGATGTTGAAGCCATCTCCAGAGTGCGCAGTGATGTCATACTGTAGGCAAGAGAATCAGAGTTAGAAGCCTTTGCTCAAAATTCCCCTTAAACATGTGATCTCCCACCTCTTTCATTTATTTCTATTAGGAACTGCTGACTAAATAGAGAGAAATGAAGACCAATGTTCAGTACATAGAAATTCAGGCTCTGTCACTGAGTTGAGTCTCTAATCTCTGCTCTTCAGGGGCTGCCAAACATTTTCAGAGGAGAATTAAAAAAAATCACAATACATATGAATATTGGAAGTATTAGGTCACCCCAAGATTTCTGTTCACCTGCTCCCTCCCCCAATCCTGGTGTATCCGTCTGTACAGTCCCAGAGTGGACAGGTCCTGTGAACGTCTATCATCATATGATGGATCATCATCACATGATTCTGTGATGTGGTAAAGGGATTTTGCAGATGTCAGTTGACTCCGAGTAAATGAAAAGGGCGATTATCTGGGTGTGTCTAACCAAAGTATGGGTGTTCCTTAAAAAGAGAGGAAGAGAAAAAGTCAAATATGAACAAACCCTTAAACTCTGACCTCAGAATTGAAGTTCTGAAAGGGAGAAGGGAGTGGATTGAAAGTAGGAAGGGAGGGGCAAGAGAGTTGGGTGTTTACCTTGCATGCGGTTGACCCAGGTTGGATTCCCCTGAATCCCATATGGTTCCCCTAAGCACTGCCGGGGTAATTTGAGTGCTAGCACTACAGGGCGCAGCACCAAACCAAAGCACTGTAGCACTGTCGTCCCACTGTTCATCGATTTACTCGAGCAGGCACCAGTAATGTCTCAACTGTGAGACTTGTTACTGTTTTTTGGCATGTCGAATATGCCATGGGTAGCTTGCCATCTCTGCCATGTGGGCTGGATATTCTCAGTAGCTTGCTGGGCTCTCCAAGAAGGATGGAGGAACCGAACCTGGGTTAGCTGCATGCAAGGCAAACGCCCTACCTGCTGTGCTATCACTCCAGTCCAAACCAAAGCAAACCAAAAAAAAAAAAAAAAAAGGTAGGAAGGGGCTCATGGATTGTAATGGAGTAGATTGTAATGGAGGGATATTTACACTTTGGATGCAATGTGGTAACATCAAATTCCTAAAACACATCATCTTGTAGGTACTCCCTCAATTAAAAACAAAAGAGCCAAAACTAAAATGGCAACAATGATGTTTTTAATTAGGGAAGAAGTATTGTTTTTTTTTTTTTGGCTAGGAACTGAAGGGGAAGATATTCAGTATAAATGAAAGTGACGCATAGGAGTTTTCTGGGGTTGAAATAGCATCATAAGGGCAAGGCCCCGAGAGTGGAATCTAGGGGCAGTCCAGAGAACCAAGAGGGAACGGGAAGTTGGGCCTACGCTCTAAAGGAACTGAATTTCATTAACAATTTTGGAATCTCCTCTGAGACCCAGAGACTCCTTCATGAGACCCAGAACAGAGAAGTCAGCTGGGCCTTTCTGGACTTCTGAATCACAGCTAATTTGAGCACTGCTTTAAGCTGCAACACTTGTAATCTGTGTAATCTGTGATGGGGCAATATCACATGAATAATAATACAAAATTTCTGAACACAAAAGTGAAACAATCATTGTAAAAATAACCGAAGAATAAAATTATTCACAGTCCCATTATTTAATGATAGCTTCTCTAAAATTTTGTAGAAGTTAAATGCCTATTTTATTTTATTTATTTTTTAGTTTAATGTCTATTTTAAATGGGTGAGTTTACTGAAGCAAGGCTACATCTCACTTACCTTTGACCTTTGCTCTGTGAGTGCATTTACTGCACAAATGCTTTAAGAGGGGTTGCAATCAAGCTGGGCCAACATGTTGGTGACATTCTTGGTCAAATAAACTACTTAGAAACTGTTCTGTACTCCCCTTGCTATCTTTGCCCTGGCAATAGTGTGATAAATGGTGGTTAGTCAAACTAGCTAAACAAAAAACAAAAGCTTGACCCATAAAACAAATGAAACCATCTTAATGGATGTTAAAAGAAACACAAAGCTTGTAGAGATAGTATGGGAGATAAGTTGCTTGTGTTACGTGTGACCTGTTAATCCTGGCACTGCATATGGTCTCCTGACTACCGTCAAGGTTGTAATTATCACAAGGGTGTGTGTGAGGGGTGGGGGGTAGTGAAGATAGAGGAGGATCCATTACAACAACATTAATTGGAAATGGTCACTCAGGACGAGAACTGAGTATTGGAAGTAGGTGGAGGGATATACATGATAACCTTTCAGTGTCTGTATTGCAAATCATAATGCATAAAATGAGAGAGAAAGAGAAGAGAGGTGCCTGCCTTAGAGACAGGCTGGAATGGAGAATGATTTGGGGTGGTGGGAGGGAAACTGGAGACACTGGTGCTGGGAAATTATACTGGTGGAGGGAGAATGTTGGAACACTGAATGACTGAAACCCAATCATGAACAGCTTTGTAATGCTCTATCTCATTTTGGTGATTCAATAAAATAAAAAAATACTAAAAAAAAAAAAGATCCTTGAGCACAGAAAGAAACAGGAGTAGCCCCTGAGTACTACTGGATATAGGATCCTACTAGCAAAAAATTAGGATAATCTCCTTTTCTGACCTGCTGAAATTGTGTGTATGAGAAGCATTAGACTGAAATATATTTTTGTGGGGGGATGGGAGGGATGGAAGGTCACACTCAGGGGTGCTCAGAGCTTACTCCTGGCTCTGTGTTCACAGATCACTCATGATAGTGCTTAGGAGACCAGAGGGGCTGCCGGTGGTCATGTGCAAGGCATATTGAGCCCCGGTTGGTCATGTGCAAGGCAAGCACCCTACCTACTGTACTATCTGGCCCCTAGAAATCTACATCAAGATGTAGCCCAGGAGGAGGGCACATTCACCAGAGATGAATACACAGAGGAGATCACAGGAGATCAACTGAACCTTGGGACTATCCTCCTTGTGGGTGGAGGAAAGACAGTAGAAAGAAGACAGATGCAAAAGCAGGACAGCTGGGAAATCAGTGCTGATGGTTACAGGAAGGGCTTGTGCAATCACGCGATGTTCCGCTAACCATGGCCATCAGAGTTAATGGAGACTTTGGGCATCAGATTCAATGGGAGCATTTGTAGGGTCAATTTCAGGAAAAGGTCTGTAGAGTAGGAAAGCAACCACACAGTATCTAGATGAGTGTGGTGCAAAGAGGTTTGCATTTACAGGCAGCAGAGGGAAGGCAACGAGCAGGGAAGTCCGATAGTCTAGTTTGGAAAAGGAGAGATGTATTTCCTCCTGAAGATTGACAAAACAGAATGGACAGACAAGTTATAACTGGAAGGAATAAGCGTACAAATGAGGGCTCATTTATATATGTTTAGTACTACAAAGCCATAAGGCATGTTACAAATAGTTAAAAAACATCTGACGATCTACTTTGATAAGAGATTCCAATGACCTGGAAAGCTGGGGTCAGTTCCAAATTCTTGTATTTCTGTGAGAATGTGGCCATGTGTGCAAGAGAGCACCTGGCCCGTAGCCTGAGGCCGCCTCTCTCCACACTTGGATCTATCCTCCCCAGGAGGTGCCCCATATAAGCACATGGGTGGGTGTCATCACACCTGCAGCCCATCCTATGCTTGTCATTTTGCCATTATTTGAGCATCATGGGTGCTGAAAGCATGCGTAGGCCTGTCTGCTCTAGAAAGCTGGACCTAAGGAAACAGACAAGATAGGCCCTGAAAACTGGCTTTAGATAGTCTGAGGATAACTGTGATCCAGGAACCAGGAGTATGGTCTAGAACGGACATTCCCAACTTGACCTACCAGTCCTTTTGGTGTGTGTGTGTGGGGGGTTACTTAGTGGTCCCATAGAAATTCAAGTTTAAAAATAGAAAGCACACCCCCAAATGCCCCTGTGGCTACCTCTGTACCCTGAGATTGTTTCAGTATCCCTTTCTGGGAAATGCCAAATGAGAAACTGGCTCCAAGTGACATAGTCCCTTCAATGCCATTCTTAACAGGAGGGACATGGTCAGGGACGGGCCAGAGTGAATTCTGGGCAGGGGACTTCGAGATTGATATTAATCTGGATTTAAGGTGTTCTTCTACATTTGCATCCTTTTATTTTAATATGAGGGGTTATCAAAAATTGTGGAGGATAACTTAACACATTTAAAAAGATTGATATTGAATATTTTCCGAGGACATAGCCAACCACATATATAAGCCAGTGTAGTTTGTTGTCAATGTAGTGAAGAGATAACGCAAATTGAAACCTAATGGCCATTTGGCTCTTGACTCTGGAAATCTGGGGAAGACCTGAAGAACTGGCTTCAGCATTCTCTTGACTCAGATCAGCCATTTTTCTGCACTGGGTTGGCACAGGTGTGAAGCACGAGGCATGATTCTTCCATGCAACCATGCTTGAGGCATGGGTCAAATCTGATTGGACAGTGGTCATTGCAGGTCATTGTTACTTGAAGCTAACAATAAAGATTCCCCTGGAAGCTTCTAGGCAGGGTGGTGAAGTCATCTATTAAACAGGATCTTACACATAAGGAAAAAGATCAGTTCTTTGAAACAGTGTTTCTCTTTGGCGGAGGTACAAATCTACACATGTATCAAATTCCCCCCCACCCTTTTAAGTGACAAAGTTCTTAGTCATGAGATGACTGTGGATCAGACTGTGCAGACAAATACTAGGGCATATGGTATAAATACTAGAGCGTTAGGTATGTTTGTCTGCTTAAGATGCTGGCAACTGGGCTGGAGTGATAGCACAGACAGTAGGGTGCTTGCCTTGCATCTGGCTGACCCAGGTTTGATCCCGGCTCGGCTCTCCATATGGTCCTGAGTCTGCCAGGAGTGATCCCTGAGCTCAGAGCCAGATATGGTTCCCAAACAAACAAAATACTGACCACTAAAAAGGGCTACGAAAAAAGTTGCTAGTCAATTATTTTAAAAAAATACAGCCACATGAATTGCTGACTGTATAGCAAAAACAGATTAAACACCTCCTAATTATTTAAAAAATCATTTTTATCATTTAGTTATTCAGGATAAAAAGCATTCTATACTATTTCAGGTAAATAAGATAGGTGGCTAGACATCTTTTTCTTCATTCTTCCCTTCATTCGTGCTAAAGACTATTTGCAGAAGGATCTGCCTTTCTTTGTGGCTAGTAGTGTAAACGTTGAGAATATATATGTACCTTAGGGACAGGACAGGGCTTATAAAATGATTTGCAGGCTCTGTTTCTTATCTTGCAGATGGGCTTGGGGACTATTGTGTGCCCAGTGTAAATAAAATGGCTTGTGAGGGTTTCCAGAGTACATCCAAATGTAACACACTTCCTGTGTAACCATAGGTCACTTTCAGCTTCCATTAAAAATACAACTTCTGAGTCAGTATCTTTTAAGGTCCAAATACGTTTTGCTAACAGCAATTTATTGATGTTTGAAACTGAGTTAAAGGAAAAAGCATATAAGCTCATTCATGTTCACTGATTCTGTCATTCACCCAGTCAGGTGCCTGCCAGGACTGTTGTCAATCAGATGTGAGAGGATCTAGGAAATAACTCCTCAGAGGTAACAGTGTCACCATCTGGAGCCTCACTGTCAGTATCAAACCACCAAGCACTCAGATTATAACTTTTTCTGAATAGCTCAAACTTTTCTGATCATGACTTCTCCACTTTTCAGTGCATCCCTTAAACTCTTGTTGGAGTCTTTTTTAAGCATTTGACACAAATATTTATGAGGCAATTCTAGTAAGGAAATCTATAATGGTTTGGCAAGATGGCACATGTGGCTGGAGCACATGCTTTGCATACAGAGAATTGGGCTTAGTTCCTCGCACCGTATGGTTCCCTGAGCACTGTGGGCATGACCCCCAAACAAAACTGAACAAAAAATCTGTACTAAGGAAGACCAATTTTAATACTTGCTTTAGAAATTTATTTAAATTCCCCTTGTTATATTTTCTTATATAATCTCAATATAATTTATTATATAATCTTATATAATCTCATTTAAAAAAAGGATTACAAAAAAAACTGAGCTGCCATCTTAGACAGATTTATCAGATAAGGATAATTTTTAATATTTAGCTTTCAAGGGACATTCTTTTAGAATAGCTATGAGCATTTTCTGTGAGTTACATAAAATTTATATTGGTAAGGATCCACCTTATAACATGTATGAGACAATTATCTGAGACTATTTGTGATAATGTGCAATTCTAAATTTTCTAGAAACCCAACTATACCATTCAAGGATGGCTCTATGAACAGTAGGTAACAACAAATTAGAAGACAACTACATGATTTAGAAGGTCAACAGATGAGGCAACAGAAATGTTAGCCAAGGATTTACTACATCTGATAATTTTTTTTCACATTACAGAAATCAACATAAACAGAACAGCTCTGATACTAAGCTCTGTGACCTAGGGAAAGTCACTTAATCTTTTCAAATCTTGTTTCTATATTGTAAATAATGCTGGCGTAAGTGAGCTCTGGAACCACTAATCTCTCTAACAAATAGAGATAATCTTTATTTTGTCATTTCACAAGGACATTGACAGTACAGAACAAAATAATAAATGAACATGTTAATACTTGTATAATCCCTGATAGTTTAGAATGCTTTGATAAATTTCACTTTGATTCTTTTTACAACCTTTAAGGGTGTGACCACACTTCACAAATGAAAAAGAGATGCTCAATTCTTTTTCTTCTACATATATGTGAGATAATCTGGCATTTGATTTCCTTCTGATTCACTTTAACATGTATTCTCACCCAATTGTAACAAAATTCAAGATTTCAATTTTTTTCTAGCTGGAAGTATATTCCATTGTATGTGTGTGTATATACACAGTGAAATGTATATACATCTTATAAATAATGCTGTTGTAGATTACCTTTAAGATGTGTATATTAAAGTAGTTATTTACCTATAAACATACAGTGTAGGATGACATTACTTTGTCCTTTCCCTCCTTGCCACAAGTAGCTTGTCCCGGTTTTACCCAGAGTTTAGGCTTACCCCAGTCTCACCCATCAAGGTGTTCCTGAATCTCTCCCATCCCTTTGTTTAGCTATAATCACTTCTCCATGCTCTCTTCCCCAAAAGAGTTAATCCGTGGCTTTCCCTTAATCTGACTCTGCTAATTTGCAAGGTCAGACCTTCCTAGGATACTGAATTTATATTATATAAGTTAATATTGCCTTTCTCTTCTTCTTGTGCCTTTTGAATAATTTACTTTAAAGCTATGACTGTTTTGTATAGACACAAGAAGACAATATTATGTTTTTATAACTTGGGAATTAATTGGCCTCGAATATTCCCTCCCGGGCCTCTGCTCTCTCCACTTAAGCCTCAGTTGCCCTCAGTTCCTAGCACCCCAAAGTAGGGTCCCCGACGTGGGACAGGAAGGATCCAGGGCAAGCGGTGAATTATGTGCTACCCTGGCATCGAGATGGGCCTGGCCAAAGTGCCTAATTCTTAACTATAAGTTAAGAGCTTGATCATAGACAAATGCTGTCATGATCCAATAGTAATTATGAGACTGGGACCCTGCCAGGGATAGGAAAGACTGATCTGGCCTGAGCACTGTAGTCTGAGATTGAGATGGCCCCAGGAGAGCAATTCTATAAGCTTTAATGCATCTCTTATTGTGTCCATACAAAATAATTAATATTATGAATTCTTATATGTTTGCTGGCTGAGGAGAAGAGAAACACATTCATGGGACTCCGCCCTTGGGTGGATCCTCTTGCTGAAAGAGAATTAAGTCCTAGGAGAAGCATCCCCTAAGGGAAAGGACCTTACCCTATTGATGGTGACCACACCTATGTGTACGCCCCAACCCCCTCATGCTGTGGAGATTTAACTAGGCTGTGAGAGTGGGTTGGGGGGCCAGATCCACGAGCCAGATCCACGAGCCAGATCCACGGGGAGAGATCCAGGAGAGCGGGAGAGTAGCGGAGGGAGAGAATGAAATAAACGGATCGAGCAACCAGTTTGGCCTTCTTCCTTCTTCCTTCCGTCGCCTGCCCTTGACCGACGGCACACACAGCGGTTCCTGGGCACCGAACGCGGGCGGTGAGACAGAGCCGCCCGGAGAGCCCGCGAGTGCACGCGCCCCTCGGCGTGCTTTAGTTTTTTACAATACAGTATACACAACTCCAGGGCTAGATTAAAGCCAGAGTTTCCCACATGCAAAGAAAGCATTCTACCATTGAGCTACATTCTCCTACCACACTTCTTATCTGGGCACATCAGTTGTTTTAAAATCTTGACTATTGTAAATAGGGCCTCAATAAACATAGGTGTACATACAAAAAGTGTTTACTTTTTGTATATAAATAGTTGACTGTGTTCTTGGAATATATGCTAAGGAGTGGGATTACTAGATCATATGGTAGCTCTCTTTTAAATTTAAGTAAAATACTGTTTTCTACAGAAGCAGAACCAGATTATATCTCCACCAACTATGTACAAACTTCCCTTTTCACCACATCTCTGTCAGTACTAGTAGTTTTTTTTTTTTTGGCTTTCTGGAGTCACACCCAGTGATGATCAGGGGTTACTCCAGGCTCTGCACTCAGAAATTACTCTTGGCGGTGCTCAGGGACCACATGGGATGCTGGGAATCGAACCTGGGTGCCGAGTGCAAGGCAAAAGCCCTACCCGCTGTATTATTGCACCAGCCGCAGTTTAGTTTTTTTGACATAGGCCATTCTCACTGGAGTGATGGTATCTTACTGTTAATTTGATATGTATTTCCTGACTAATCAGTAATGATAAGAACTTTTTCATAAATCTGTTGGTCATCTATCTGTCATCTTTGGAGAAGTGTCTACTTAGTTTTTGTCCCCTTTTTTGTATGGGTTTTTTTTGTTATTGTTTTAGAATATTTTATATATATATACACATATATATAGAATATTTGCTCACTCACAGGTGGAATATAAAGCAACAAAACAGGGGATAGAAGATGGCTTCTGAAAACAAACCCTGAGAGTATGCTAACAGAAGTGTGTCAGCCAAACTCATTTGTTGGGAAGAGGGAGTAGTGGAAGAGGTCCAGGGATAGGGGTAAAGGATGCTGGCACTCTGGTGGGGTTTGGCACGGTAATGTTGTATACCTAAAACACAAATATTAGTACTACTACACATCTGTCATCCTGTTGTTCATCGATTTGCTCCAGCAGGCTCCAGTATGGTCTCCATTGTGAGACTTGCTACTGTTTTTGGCATATCCAATATGCCATAGGTAGCTTGCCAGGCTCTGCTGTGCGGGTGGGATACTCTTGGTAGCTTTCGGGGCTCTCCGAGAGGGGTGGAGAAATGGAACTCAGGTCGGCCACGTGCAAGGCAAACACCCTAGCCGCTGTGCTATCACTCCAGTCCACTCCAGTCCACTCTGCTATATACATCAGGATACAGAAAAACAGGCGTGTAGAGGTGAATGCAATAAATAACAATAAATATACATTTATATTTAAAGGGACTCTTTATATCTAAAGAGACTATAAAACAAAGCTCCCAGAAGAGAGCAATGCAGAATCTAGCACGGCAGAGTCTGGCAAGCTCCCCGGGGCGTATTCGATATGCCAAAAACAGTAACAATAATGGGCCTCATTCCCCTGACCCTGAATGTGACAGGGATGGGATGAATGGAGACGTTACTGGCGCCTGCTCAAGCAAATCGATGAGCAACGGGATGGGACGACAGTGATACAGTGATATTTAAACGATTCCTAAAAACCCAACAGGTTGGGATTGTACTGTGGCACATGGCAACAGGCACCAGAGCAGATGAGCTCTGTCCCTGCATAGCAGATAAGACCTGTTCCTCCATAGCCACCCAGTAGGGGTGTCTGGGTGCATTTTACAAGCACCAGATATCCGGCCCTAAGTCTCACTCAACCTCCCAAGAATTGTCACCTACACTTAGCGAGTCATTCCCAATGGCAGCATCTAGCCCTAATTGGGATTGGGCCCGGGCAAAGCCAAGTTGGAAAGGTAGTAGGTCAGTAATGCTAAACTATGTGATTGAACCATCCTCTTAAGCCGAGACCCTCTATAAAATACGTGTGGTGTTTGGCAATAAGGTGAATGGCCATTGGCTATCTCCCCGAGTGGTTTCTCCATGTGTCCGTCATCCTTTGCCCCCCTTCTGCCCGGACTGGGTGTGCAACATGGGCACGCTGGGGAAAATTGTTCCCTAACATTATACATAAATGTAAATAAAATTAAAGAATAGTCTAAAGAAAAAAAGACTAGTGCTAGAACTCTGATTTTAACATTTATTAAAAAAAAAAGTCATTTTACTTTGCCTTTCCTTGAGTAACACGAAGATCTAAATGGAGAATTAAAAAACACTACAATCTAAAGGACAGAGTACAGGGATTAAGGCATAAGCAGCCAACCCTGGCTTAGACCCCACCAGCATCACCAGGTGCTGCCCTGGGGGGTCCCTGAGCACCACAGGGTCTGGAGAGCACCACATCCTCAGGACTAACACTGAGCCACGGGCCCAAATGCCCCCCTCCCCCACACACTCCTTTTACTGCTCAGCAACAGTGTACTGCGGTATTGGACTCTTTGAGAGGGAAGAAATAACACCTATACAAAAAAAAATTGATGCTCAGAGACATGAACAGACTTACATTTTTTGTTTTTGTTTCTGGATCCTTTTTTTCCCTTTTTTAATTGAATCACTGTGAGATACACTCACAAAGCTGTTCATGATTGGGTTTCAGTCATACAATTGAACAAATTTACTTAAGGTCAGAAAATTAGTGGCAGAAGTGAAGATACACTGAGGGGCCCTGAACCTAAATCCAGTGTTTTTACTATAGAGACGTAAGTATTCTGCTGTCACTCTCTGGGACATTTGTCCCTTTTTAATCTCCACTTAAACTTTTTGAATGCTTAGCTTTATCACTGAATTCTTATTTTGGGCCACACCCGGTGGTGCTCAGGGCTTATACCTGTCTGTGCTCATGGGTTACTCCTGGAGGATTCAGGGGCTCCATATAGGATGCCAGATATGGAATCTGGGTCAGCTACGTGCAAGGCAAACGGCCTACCTGCTCTGGCCCCTGACTTCTATATCAATAGTTAGGTAAATTCTATTTTTTTGTTTGACTTTGAACAGACGCTGATACCTGCGCAATCTTCGGTCTTATCTCTGTGTAGCAATAATAGTTTACTCAAAGCCTGACAGGATGGTTGAACGCCACGTTTAATCCTGGAAACTTTCCTGAGGCCTCTGGGAAAATTTTACTACAAACGCTGAACTAGGTTTTTGATAAAAGAAAATTTCCCTGTAGTTGTTGGCCTGTAAGTCCTATTTTTCCACATCCTTCTGGAGTTAACCAGCTATTCTGACCAAGCCATTTTTCTGAAACTATATCTATGTCCCTGCTTTAGATGGAGCGTTAAGGGAAGAAGAGAGAACTTTATGCAAATATTCCATTGGTTTCTGAATTATGGTTTTATGAGAGGGCTGAGTATGGGGCTGGAGAGATAGAACAGGGGTTAAGTACTAGTTTTACTTGCTTTCCAACTAGTTTCAATCCCAGCATCACATATGGTCTCCTGAGCACCACCACTTTCATTAAAGAACTTTTAGTGGTGGAACTTTTTTCCAAGTGAAATACACAAAGCCCAGACTGTGAAACACTTGCACTATCAATACAAGAGAATGGTTTAGACAGACTTGGGGCGTGAAGGGGGTAGGGGTGAAAGGGGTACTCCTCAGCCCCACCACCCCCTGCAAAAGGTTCATGTCACATTGCCAGGAAACTGAGATCTTAGGATATGGTTTACAGATCTCCACAGATACAATAAATTTGATTACTTTTTGTTTTAGCTTCTCAACTACGCAAGCATGTTTTGTGATGTCACCATTTGAGTGCTCAATGGGAGAAGCTATGGCCTTTTGGTGTTGAATATTTGGAAGACAAAGATTAAGACATTAAAAGCTTTTGAAAAGGGTCTACTTTCAGCTTATACTGGAAGCATTTCCAAGAACTTTGAGAAATCATGAATACGATGGAATGAAGATAAAGGGGTGTGGGGTGGGGAGTTGTAACTTAAAATGGTTCAGACAATCACCACCACTACTTCTCAACAATTTTAAGTGCTACGTGAACATTAAAAAATAATTTGCTAGCTTTAAGATTGCAGGAGCTTATACTGATTACTAGCAAATAATGTTTAAGTGAGTTACCATAAATACTATTCCTAAGAATAATTGAATTCAGTTGGTGGAAAAATTATGAGAAACTTTACCAAAAATCCCAGATGGCTTTGAAATGTGTCCTGCCACTGAATTACCTTTCCTGCACAGTAATTCCTGCCGAAGGGTCCCTGTGGTTTGGCATGGATCATATTAAGGTGGACTAAAAGGTGGAGGTTGACTCCAAATGAGCCTCCCAGAGCTGGACTGTAATGACATAAGAGTCAGGCGCTGAGCCCAAGCCAAACAAAACATAAACAGACGCCAAGAGAGAGGTTGCAGGGAGAGTCCAGCTCACTGGGCTGGGCTGGAGGCTTCTGATGATTTGAAAGCAGATCTTGACTAGACACCTTGAAAACAGAGGGAGAGCTGCAGGAGGCCACCATTGAGAACTGTCTGGAATTGGGAAGGGGATGTCTCTGCAGGCTGCAGAATCCCGAAGACCACACAGGTGATGCCATCCAGGAAATGGAATAGCAATTAGTCAACGAGGCTCATGAAACTGTCACTAGTACATGTGACAGTGTCTATCTGCTGAGTGACAGGCTGTCACTAGTTATCCCGATACTTCATTTCTTTCACAAATAAAAAAAATCATAAACGGTAGGAATTGAATATGATTGTGTCTACAGAGACAGAGAGAGAATGGTCCACTGACTGCCTCCAAGATATTTACATGTACAGCAGGTAGGCGACAACAGGAGTAGACAACAAAACCCTTGCCAATGCTCGAGCAGTGAGACAAGGCAAAGCTTTCCTCTTCACTCTTATTTGTTCCTTTTTCCATTCTGACTTTACACACCCTTTACCTATACACTCAATACTTAGTAAGAAGTAGGAAAGATTCTCATAACGCCAGAGCCCATCCTTTACAAAGAAGGCCTACAGGACCCAGCACAGATGTGGTGGTACAACAAAATCTTAGTTATATTTGCAGGGGAAGAAGGAAGATGATTCTAACATATCAAATATTTCTTGTGCAGGGGAAGTAAATCTGTCATGCACTCTAGAAATATAAGGGATATTGGGATAGAGTAAACTGCAGCTTGAGAAAACAACCAGACAAATCTAGATTGAAGAGCATTCTATTAGACAACAGATTGGAGTTCTTAGAGTCAAAGGCAACAATGGTAGTGCAGTGGCCAGGAATGTGGCTCAGTGGTCGATCACATGCTTTAAGTGTGGAAGGCCCTGCATCCACCCTGGAAATCTGAGAAATGCAGTGGTAGGGGAGGTGGCTGTTTCAGATTCACAAAATGCTAATGAGATATTATTAGCAAAAATAAGGTATGGACTTTGCATCTTGGTGCTGGGATTGAAAACTAAAAATATTCATTTGGATAAATTTGGTACAAGTGCATTTAGATTGGATATCATAAGAGATGAAATGACAGATCATTTTCTTAGCTGTGACAAATAATGTTATTGAGGTGCTAGTAAGAGAATGTTCTTATTTTTATTTGGGGGGGGATGGAGGGACACCCGGTACTGCTCAGGGGTTACTCTTGGCTCTCCACTCAGGAATTATTCCAAGTGGTGCTCAGGGGACCATATGGGATGCCAGGGATTGAACCCACATTGTCCACATGTTCTGGCCCACAAAGAAGCACAATGAAGTATTATAATTTACTTTCAAATGAACTCAACCGACAAAGCACATAAGAGAAAACATTAAGTGGCGAATCTAAACAAAGCCATATAGGTGTCTATTTTACCATTATTTTAGCCTTTCTGTTTAAATACTTCCAAAGTAAAAAAGGAACTGGGAACTAAAGGGGAATGTTTGAGGAGGTAGAGGGGGGGACGGAACCAAAGAGTAGAATCTTGGGCTGCAAGATTCTGTCTCTAGCTTCCCAGGTGACCTTGGGAAACATCCTTCATGTGTCTGGCTACTGGTTTCCAGTCTGAAATGAGGACGCTGGAGCCAATGAGCTGTGAGGAGAGCCCTGTTCTCAAGTTTATGAATAGGGGGACGATGCAGGTGGGAAATACCTCCTCTCAGCTGTCCTCACCCAGCACTGCTCCTCCTCTTAAGAGGCTTGCTCTGTACCGGTCTTTCCCTGAAAGGATCTGTATTCGCTGATTTCATATGGCATTAGTGGAAGGATAGTGGATGTGAGGGGTATGTTAAGTACAAAGTCTTGCTGGTTGAAAATCTAAAGACTGAGCAAGCTAAAGCATATCTTTGAAGCAGCTCGTCCTGAGGGTAACTTCAGCTAGACTTGTCTGTCATCTGTTACCCTGGGTCTCTTCTCTATCCATAGTTTTATTGACGAAGACTGGAAAAATTCTTTTCGCTATGGTGGCTGTTTAGACTATCAGCAAAATACTGTGTCGGGGGTGATGTCTTAAAGGGCGTGTCAGGAGAGGATGGCTTTGTTACATTTATCACTGCAGGGTTCTCTGTGAATCTTCTATCAGAATGACAGAATTCCATGCTTGGCCTCCTGCACTAGGTAGGAAGGACGGCAGGGAACTCTGTAGGAGCAAGTGCTCAATGGAAGTTTGTAATTTTGCTGAATTTAATTGAATGAGCGGTCATATGGCAACAATCTGGTTTGTAGTTCTCAATTAGAAACACAATGAGATCTTACTTCCTTGATATTGCTTGTTTTCCTTGTGCCACATGTTCAGCTTCATTTCAGTTGAAATGAAGCCGAATCAAACATTCTGCAGAATGGACAGACTCCTTATATTTTCTGCGAGGTGCAAGGCCCTGCTGAACATGCTCTGTAATGTCACACCATCTCGTGGCAGCCTACTGGGGGCTCTCTAGCGCCCTTCTGGCACCTTCCGCTACCAGAGGTTTAATCTTTTGCTTAGTCCTGTGAAGCTTGTCAGCCAAGCTAATAAATCATTGTATAAACCTGAAAGAAGGGGCCAGAGAGATCCCAGTGGATAAGGTGATTGCCTTGCATACAGCTGACTCAAGTTCGACCCCCAGAGCCCCATGTTGTTTTGAGTCTGCCAGGAATGATTCCTGAGTACAGAGCCAGGAGTAACTTCTGAGCTCTGCTGGATGTAGCCCAAAAGAAAACAAAACCAAAAACCCTTTCTGAGTGAAAACAGTAGCTTCATACATTCAGACAGTTCTGTTCTCAAAGGTATGGAAATCCTCTAATTGGAAATTTTATTTTGGATAACTATATACATATTCAAAAGTAATTAATATGTTTGTTATGGTTCATGACAGATTTAAATTTCTATGCAGGGCGAGAGAGATAATACCATAGGGGTTTAGATGCTTGCCTTATATGAACTGACTCCTGGCACACCCAAGCAGGGGTGAGTGTGACCTAACCCTTATGCCCCTAAATAAGACAAAGAACCAAAGGTTTAAGGAGTTAGTTAAGATTTATGCTGATGCAGTAGAATGCTTCACCACTCACTGGTCACCAAATGACTTCAGAATTGTATTCTAGGGCCCTGGGTATGACTCCGTGATCCCTTCTATCACCCATATGAGCTGCATACAGTCCTTACAACTTTATTGTCTGAGCCCACCCCATCCCCATGCCCCCCAGTGCAGCAACTAAAAAAGATATGTGAGCCCCCTGAGGGCAAGTGTGTGAACATAATGTGACCCCCCGGGGTGTGCCACCACCACGTGCATAATGGCTCACATTCCTCATAACAACCAAGGGAAGGGGAATAATAAATTGAAAATTGTATTCTACCTCATAAAACCAAAATCAAGAGAAGCCTACCCCTCGGAAAGGGAAGGAAATGCTTTAGGCCATCAGCCATAGCGAAGATGCCATAGCTGGTCTTTGAGCGCTAAGCTTCCTGAAAACTAAAACCAAGAAAGGGCTCTTGACACCAGTCTTGGTGTTTACTAACCACAACGGGAAACACACTAGACTCATTCACAGGAGATGAAGCTACTCCTCACAGTGAAGTCTTGTCCTAGTTGCACTTGGCACGGAGCCCCGCCACCCCAGCACTGACTAATGTGACTCTTTCTCAGCACTCAGTTCTGAAAGAAATCAGTGCTGTGGCGCTTCTGACAAAGGAACCTGGGAGACTCAGAGCCTTCAAGTTGGAATTAAGTGAAGTGATGAATTCATTAGTCTGTTTCTTGCTTTGTCCATTATAACAGTAATTCAGAAAAGCCTTCCTGGATCCAGGTGGGAGGCCAAGTTCAGTAATCTGAAGAACGTGTGTTTTGAACGACATCCAGAGTACAGTCTAGAGCCTATCTGGGTAGACTATGTGCCCTTTCTGCAAGTTCATACACACAGCACTTTGTCCTAACACTTGATATTACAGAGCCTGTGACTGTGTTTAAGGTCATTGGCACCGGTCGGGGCCAGAAGTGCATGTGTCCCCTGGGGTTGATGAAGGGAAACCAATGGACTGATCTTGGGTAGTGATGACATTGCTAGGTGCGGTGGGGTTCCTCCTCCGTGCCTGATTCTCTGAGGGAGGACGCAGATAAGAGAGCGCAATAGTTAAATGGAAATATGTTACAGGGGAAAGTATGTGTCGCTTGTGGGGTGACCTTCTCTATTGCCAGTGGGAGTCTGCTTGTGTGGGAAGGCAAAGTAGTGGTGAGAACATGTTGAGGGTGAACTCAAATCTGGGGTGGATTGGGGAATGGAGCTTCATGGAGCTTCAACGAGACTGTTTGTTTTTTCCCAACATCATGGCCAACATTATACAACTTGTAAAGGGTGGCGCTTCCTCCTGTGGGGACTGGCCCTTTATAGTGGTATTCTCACTTTCTCATTAGTCGAGATTATGAAACAAAAGGATGGCCTTTTCTCTGCGAATAAAGGAGTCATGAGATGAAGATTTCTGTCTGCTCTGGGTGGAGCCTGTCTCAGCCTGAGCATCCTCCCCTGGTGCACCCCATTACCTTGAACTTCTCCTCGTAGTTTTCGAAGGCTTCCATGACCATGCACACAGCTTCCATAGAGCGCTCGAGTCGGCCATCCACCCCGTTAAAGCGGTACATGCTGCCGGACACGTCCACTACCAGGCGCAGGCGCTTGGGCTTCTGCTGTGGGCTGCCCAGCTGGGGGAGCAACAGAAAGGCCGGTGAGCGAACACCACTGGCTGCGGTGCTGGATCCCACCCCTGCCCCACCCCCACCAGAGCACCAGCCACGAGGGAGGGAGGCAGGTCAGCTGCAGGCGAGGCCTTGCACCAGGCCCTCCAGGCAGGTGGAAGGGCATGACGACAGTATCTCAGCAAACGGAATTTCAGACTTGTGTGGGACATCTGGGAAAGATTAGCCAGAGGAATATGGTCTAGTAAAACTGCCTTCCTGAGGTGGATGATCATCTTAAAAACTGATTTGGAAAGAAATCAACCCCAACATGTCATTTTGCTGTCATGCCTTGGAGTCAGTTACTCTGGCAAGACTGAGTTATTTTGGAAGTTCACATCCATCTTCCTTCTACCTGTTGTGTAGTGGCCTGGAAATCAGTTCCCACACAGTCCTGGGGAAGTGTCAGGTTCCCCAAAGGACGCTGTGAGAGGGGAGTCTGGCGAAGGACTTAAGGGAAGAATTTATTCAATGTCTTTTGTTTTCAGTAAGTTTTCAGTTTTCTCTTCTTTCCAGTTACTGAATTACTACTTTTCTTTGCTTTTCTTGGCAGTTTGAGACAGGAACGGTGCATCTAACTGCTGTTTAGCAACAACGCTCAATTAAAATGTGAAACTCATGAGTTTGTTTGACTTTTAGATTTATGTGTACCAACTTGCAGGATTAAAGGTGTATTTGTTAGTTTTACTTATAAAATAAGGGCAAAAAAGTCCAGATTATTTTGCTATACTTGCTGACATATATGGAAATTAATGAGTATGCTAGTTTCTCTATTTATTCATTTTTTGAGAAATGAAGAATGTAACAGTCTAAGACAAATTCAATATCTATCTTTTTCTTTTTTGGTCATAACATCAGGGACCACGTGTTGTGAGGGACTGAATGTGGGGCTTCTTGCCTGCAACGCCTGTGTTCCAGTCTGTTGTGCTCTCCCCTTGGTCCTTGAAATGGTTCCGGGTAAGCTACTGGGTCTGCTAAGTGCAGTGCAGGGCCACACAGCTTTCAGGCCGGCTCACACTTTCAGTGGTATGGAAACACATTTTGGACCACAGTGAGTCAGTAAAGCAGCTGTTGACTCATATCAATGACACAGAAGCAAGACCTCCCTAGGTTATGTAGGTCTCCTCCTTGAGTAACATTTAAATATAATATGTGACTCCTCTTCTTCCACCCCACTCCCCCACCTCAGTGACTCCACAGCACTTCTATTTCTTTTTCTTTCTTTCTTTCTTTCTTTCTTTCTTTCTTTCTTTCTTTCTTTCTTTCTTTCTTTCTTTCTTTCTTTCTTTCTTTCTTTCTTTCTTTCTTTCTTTCTTTCTTTCTTTCTTTCTTTCTTTTCTTTCTTTGGTCACACCTGGTGATGCACAGAGGTTACTCCTGCCTCATGCACTCAGGAATTACTCCTGGCAGTGCTCAGGGGACCACAGGGGATGCTGGGAATTGAACTCGGGTCAGCTGCATGCAAGGCAAACGCCCCACCCACTATGCTATGGCTCCAGTCCCACTTCTCTTTATTTTAGGGATATAGGAAGCCAGAGTTTTCTAAGACATTCAGTACTTAAATATGTTTTTCTTTTGATTGTTGCATCGCAAATATTTTAAATAACAGCTGCTTAAGCTTGGTACGCTACAGTTGGGGTTTAAAGGTGAATTCCTTAGATTCTAAAATTTTCTTCAGTTATATTTCCACACATCTGTGAAGCAACAGAACAAAATAAAAACACCATGACTTCCCCGGTGTTTCACAAGCAGAGTCCTCTAGGCCATGGGCAGACCAGTCCTTAGCTCCTCGGGGGCATGGGGATCCCTGCTCTGTCGCGCTGCTGAACTGCCCAGGGAGGAGAAGCTTTGGGTAAAGGCCGCAGCTGCTCTCAGCAGCCGAAATTACCTTCCCCAGGTGCCTTTAAGATCTATGGTTGGGACATTATGCTATCTCTTTGGTTTCCTTAAACTCACATCCTTACCTCTGCAAGGACTCTTTTTTCTTTTTTAAAAAAAATATTGAATCACCATGAGATAGTTACAAAGCTTTCAGTTATACAATGATAGAACACCCATCCCTTCACCAATGCACATTTTCCACCACCAATGTCCCCAGTGTCCCCCCCCACCCTACCCCCATCCTCCCCCTGCCTCTATGGCAGACAATTTCCCTCATACTTTCTCTCTACTTTTGGGCATTATGGTTTGCAATACAGGTATTGAGAGGCCATCATGTTTGGTCCTTTATCTACTTTCAGTATGTATGTCCCATCTTAAACAATCCCTCCAACCATCAATGACTTAGTGACCCCTCCTCTATCCCAGCTGCCTTTTCCTCCAGTTTATGAGGCAGGCTTCCAACCATGGAAAAATATTCCTGGCCCTTGTTTCTACTGTCCTTGAGTGTCATTCTCATATAAATGTTATTTTATATTTATAAGAACTCTTTTTGTTAATCCTTCCTTACATATTCAATTTCAGTGCTTGTTTTTGACTCATGTTTGGATTTGGACTTGGATGATAAATGGTATTCTCTGCTTCTTAAAAACTTTCTTTTTACATAATGCTTTCCTTGGTCAGTCAAGATTTTGGGTGTTTTGACAGAGAGTCAAAAACAACCCCCCACCCCACTTTCCACACAAGTGGGTATAAAGTCAAACTCTGCATATCTCAGGCTACTAGTCCATTATCACTCACTTGAGGCTCCAGATCACCCCGGCGTTTGTAGATGGCTTTTTCTCCAGTCAGCCCATCAATGATCTTGGCATCATCGAGATCCCCAGTAGCTTGATGCCTCAGCCACTGTCTTTCTTTACCTTTAGCCTAAAATGACACACACACAAACCCTTTAATTAGTTCTGGAGGGAACACCACACAGGTTATGCATGAATAACAGGAAACATCAGATCTTTCCAATAGGTGATGGTATAAGCAATTTATTTATTTATTTTTTGGACCACACCCGGCGATGCACAGGGGTTACTCCTGGCTCTGCACTCAGGAATTACCCCTGGCGGTGCTCAGGGGACCATATGGGATGCTGGGAATCCAACCCGGGTTGGCTGTGTGCTAGGCAAATGCCGTACACTCTGTGCTATTGCTCCAGCCCCTGTATAAGCAATTTCTTAAAAGGACTCCTTTGTTTCTTTCACAAAGGAACACCCTTTGTGTGAATTTTAGCAGTATTGTTTTGATATTAGAAATGATAAAATGAACTTGAAAGCATATGTGAAAGGGAAAACAGTATGCAAATGATCTCTGGAGAAATAGGTAAGATTTGGAAATGTAGTGGTGGAGCATTTCTTTTGGATTTTCCATTAGTTTTGCTATAGTACTCCTAGAAAAATCACTATCAAGCTCATGCTTGTTAACAATGTCTGCAAAAACAAAAAGTGGCCTCAGGCCTCTTGCAAAAGAAGTTTTGTGCACATGGAAACAGCTGAAAATAGTATATGACCTTTATGTACCCTATACACCTCTGTGGTCATTTAGAAAAATTCTGAACCAGTTTCTAGTAGGTACAGTAAGATATTCCTACAGTAACTTATCACTAGGGCAGATATACTTAAAATGGTAAATAAGTGATCTTATCCCAATCAAGCACATCTGAGGCCTATATTTACATTAAGAAGCAGGATGGGGGCTGGAGAGACAGGACAGTGGGTAGGGTGCTTGCCTCACACACGGCTGACCCAGGTTCAATCCTTAGCAATCCAGATGGTCCCCCACATACTTTGAGGAATAGTTACTGAGTTCAGAACAAGGAGTGTGTGGCCCCAAATAAAAAAAGCAGGAGGAGGAGCTAAAGTATTTTTGTGCACACAAACTAGAGGAGGAGTAGAATGATGTTCTCTGTAATCAGACATTGGATTAGTTAAATCAGCCCTTTGCCATGACCAGTTACTAACCTCAGCAAGTTATTTAAGCTGTCTGCATTTAAGTTTTCCTCATATCTAAAATTAAGACGGCACTAGTTCTATTTTATCAAGTTATGGTAAATATTAATCTGAGAAGAAACTCAAAAACCTAATCATAGCCTGGTACCATTTATCCTGTGAGATATTATTGATGACTAAGTCCATATTAACATAAGCACCACTCCCATCACTGTTTTTGTGCCCCACCTGGTGGTGTTCAGTGGTTATTCCCTGCTTGGGAATCCAACCAGGGCCAGCTGCATGCAATACTAGTGGCTTACTTCCTCACTAGTTCTCTGGCCTCCTAGTGCTAATCAGAGGGATTAACTGTAACTTTCACTGTAAATACAGAGCTCTTCTATACAACATACCTGGGCAATACTATATGTACTGATTTCCTATTGCCCTTGAACTATTTGGGGCCTAGAGAGATAGTACACTGGGTAGGGTGCTTTTCTTGCACATGGCACACCTAGTTTTGATTCCGACATCCCATATGGTGTCCCAAGAACCTCAGTACTAATTCCTGAGTGCAGAGCAGAGTTAGGAGTAACTCCTGATTTCACTGGGTAGGCCCCCCTCCAGCCCCCCCACCATCCCAAACTATTAAACTATTATCATAGAGACACTAAATTTGGTAGGCAGATTATTCTGGAACCAACAGTTATGGGCATCTGTCCCACAGGAGAATGGTCTTTCTTTTT